>NW_028076969.1:1221580-1622261 GCF_014824575.4 Sturnira hondurensis
TGTTCAGAGTATTAGAAAGAGATCATAGTAAATAAGGCAAAGGACTCTAATTCATGTTATGATCTTCACATGAAAGAAGAAATTATATTCCTCCTTAAATATACAAATTTGCCAAGTGCTGAGAAGCAGGAAGGGAGGAATAAAACTTCATCTTAAAAAAAATCAATGAGAAAACCCTGAAAAACAATCCCTATCCCTTTTCTCCTACCCTCCCAAAATTTCCAGCCCATCACTTGCATTAACTGCCTAAGCACTGACGCCATCAGATAGCTGAGACCCTATCTGGTACATCAGCAGAGCCCAGCCACTCCAACCAGACAGCAGGGAGCCGGGAGCTCCAGGCTTTGGCTGTGAGCTTTGATAAGCTGAGCAGAGCCTCCCTGAGATGTGGCAAAGCAATTAAAACTGCAGAAGGGGCTTCTCTCCCCCCTTTTCCTATTTCTTTTTCCTCCAAAGTTGAATAAAAGTGGTTTGATAAATTATTCTTTTCAGAGCTAACCACTCAGGGAAAAAAAAAAGGTAAAGTCGCTCTTGAGAACTCATTATTGGCATGAATTCCCAGAACTCCAGCAATCATTACAGATCCACACAAGAGGGAAGGCGATGGGATAAAAGGACGGAAGGGAGTTTTATCTCCAGACACACAGGAAAGAGGGAAATGTTCCCCATAAACTCAGAGCCTAGATACACTGGAGGCCCTGTTAGCCTACCTGTCTTTGAAAGAAAGACCCAAACCCTAAGCATTAACCCAAACCTTGAATGGAAGCAATAAGCTTCTATATCTCTTCTAAGACAAGGGCATACCCAGAAGCCTGGCTAGGGAAGTAAGTACCTTCACAGAAAGTTAGAGCTGCAAGGAGACATCCAAACCAAGACACGCCCCCACCATCCCTGAGGAGTAAAAGGAAAGAATGCTCTAGGGAATTTAGCAGGGACTCTGGGGAGGGCGGGAAACCTCGTCAACTAATGCAAGCCCCAGACAAGAATGTTCAAACAGAATAAAACAAAACAAACAGGGACGCTGGGGAGAGAGAAAAATACGAATTTAAGATATCGATTAAGCACACATGTAGAAGGTTCTTCATAAATAGATTGTGCATGAATAAACAGCCTTCATGCTAAAATCTGCACCCAAGAAAGTGAGCTTTGTGCAGCCTCTATCGTGTGCATATGAGACAGAAGGGCTTCTGATGGCAAGACCGCCTGACAGTGTCTGTCATAACAGCCACTAAAAATATTGGCCATAGTTGAAGACATTAAAAAAACGACAACTAAGGATTACAACTCCCCTTGCCTCTAAAAGGAGACAGGGAGGGTGATTTTTGAACTCTAATCTTGACACATTGATCAGGAGGACTTACCGATTACTAAAAATCTAAATCACTGAACCATCCAGGAGTTATGATTTATACATATCTGATAGAAAAGCAAATAATATTTGTCCTCCATAGTTATGGCGTTATGATATGGTACCATAAAAGGAATCTTTCCCCCCAAATATTTTTTCTTTCCTGAACTCAATTATACTTGACCTCACCAATCCTGTCACACTTCTGTACTTGAAGCAAACAAAAAATTAGAATTATATTGCTTTCTGTGCCTCGAAGCAATTTTGATACTTTGTGAAATTGTGATAAGAAGGCATTTCTTATGTAGCCAAGTCTGAAGTGCAAGGGCAGCATGCTCTGAAAAACACCGAATAAAGGACATGTGGCCAAACGGCAAGAGAGGAACAAGGAATGTGAGTGACAGACTGTAACTGGGGAGCTGCAATGTGGAAATGGAGCTAATGGAAGATTCTTTTCCTTTACATTGGAAGATGATTCCTTACAGCTCTCCAAGTTAAGTAGACATCTGGGGCCCCTCAGAGAGCGTTCTTCTTCCCAGATCCTTACCCTGTGCATGTAACCAGTCATGACATTTCAGTGACTTCTGCCGCCTAAATTTTTATAGCAACAGGGTCAACGTAGAAGAAGCAGTTCCGTTAAGTGTGGCCTAAGGGCCACGCACTTGCTTTGCATTAAGGCTGCAGACATGGACATAATGCAGTAGCTCTCTTGAGGAACTTTTATCTTAATTGAAAAATAAGAAATTTCAATGTACCTGGTATGGTGGAAGCTCACAGGCATAGCATCTAACCCAGACCAGAATATAGATAAGGAGAGGAAGACAAAGGATACTTATTGGGGGAGAGGAAGTTCTAAAAGTTGAAGATGATGAAAGTCACAGAGGGTTTTTAATACTAGGTGAACAGATGGAGTAAAAGTTCATAAGCATGCAATAACACCAAACAGTGGAAACCACAGTTGCTTGATATATTGAAAGTATAAAGATTCAGGAAGATAGGAGAATAGAGAGGTAAGCAGGGCTCAGACTACAGAGTAATAATTCAGCCCTTGGAGATGACCTTGGATTGTAGACATTGCTTCATTCATTATTCCACTGCCTTGAGCTTAGTCAAAAGGCCACGAGTAGTTTAAAGGGATGCTGGGGAACACTGTCTATAGTTGAGTAATCGGTGTTCCAGGAACAAGGGAAAGGTGGATATTGAGAACATAACTGGCAGTCTATGACATATTTTATCTTATCGACTATAGAGAGTTATTGAAGGATCTGAAACATGGACATGTCATAGCTGTATCTGAAACCCAGAAAAAAGAGTTCCTGTGGAAACATAAAAGAATTATTATATAATATAATGGAATCAAGACATCAGCTAGCAGAATGACCAAGCTGCTGACAGAACTCCAACCAAGGTGGCAAGATGGTGGTCTGGAGATGAGATTAAGTTCATTTAGTATAAAAGTAGTTGTCTTTTGTAACCTTCGTTGACAAAGATTTACTCTTACTATCCGTATCTCCAACATTTAAATTATTTTTACCAAAATCAAACTCATTTGGCATTGCTGGAGGGATTTCCAAGAATAATCAATAGCTTGTGTAAAGGCCTAGACAAGACACAGAGAGAACAGTTGATATCAAAGAACCAAAGACCTTATGGCCTGTCTAGAGAGGTCTTGTTGAAAAAAGATGCAGGAGTGGTAAGCAGGTTACAGGTTTTGCAGCCTCTCTTAGGCTATCCTGAGGCTTTGGGATTTGTCAGGTAATGCAAGAGCATTGCACAGGGGTAAACAAGGAAATTAGATCATCAACATTTTTGTTATTGAGAGATCAGCTGGATGCAGACTGCAAATTGAATTGGGGGAAAGAAAGGGCAAAGCTTAAAGCAGGCAGACTAGTTGGGAGGCTACTATAGTAATCCAAGGATGAGAGAATGATGACTGAATGTAGAGTGTACGTGATAAAATTCCCTCCTCAAACTGGAAAATGGACATAATTATAGGTCCTGTAAGTAATTTATCGTCAAGGTACGAAGGCAGACAGAAGTTTACTGAAGAAAGCAGATGGCTTAAACTGACTCAGGAGCCAGCAGAAGGAAGATTATCAGAACACTGCATGAAGGGGGTAGTTAAGAAGGGGTGAGCCAAAGGTACTGTTTTAAAGACAAGACTCTGAAGGGCCATCCATCAAAAGTAGCTCAGCCTTTCAGTCCCACTGCTAACAGGTGATGAAACTGGATCCATAAAACATTCCCAAGGTGTCACTGAATTGAAGCATTAGAAGGTTTTACTCACCCTGAATAAGAAATTCCTTCTAGTGCTTGAATTTTAATAGATTTTCTTCTCCTCCCACTTGACACACACACACATGCATGCACTTTTTTAATTATATAGCTGTATTAACTATGGACAAGGTAGCAAGAAACCACTCATGTCAGATCATATCATATCACATCATTTTTTTCTGTTGTTATGACTGTTTTACTCATTCAATCATTCATTTATGCATATATTCATTTTTGGCATTCATTGAGCTCATTTCGGGAGTTTTAGGTACTGTCTATAGTGGAAACAAAAGCAGGAGGTGAGCCCTGGCTGGTGTAGCTCAGTGGATTGAGTGCGGGCCTTCGAACAAGAGGATCAAGGTTTGATTCCCAGTTAGGGCACGTGCCTGGGTTGCCGGCCAGTTCCCAGCATGGGACACAGGAGAGGCAACCACACATTGATATTTCTCTCCCTCTCTTCTTCCCTTCTCCTCTAAAGATAAATAAATAAAATCTTTTTTAAAAACTCAATAATAAAAATACTCAATAAAAATAAACAAAATATTTTTTAAAAAAGCAGTAGGTGATACAAGATCTTTTTTCAATAACCATTGAGGTAAAAATCCCCAAATCCCAAAGGGCCTTAGCTGTTATCACACTGAGCTCTCCAAATCACCCATGATACTCCTCCATTATATTCATTCATGTTGTGTGGACCAGGCTCTGAACAATTCCTGTGACAGTGGGTTTTCTACCACCAGGTAGCTTATTAATAGACATATATTTCTTAACCAAAATCTAGTTTCTGAATTTTATTTATAAACTAATATTTGTCATAATGATTAAACAAATTCAGTCTCTGTTTCATTCTGTAGTACTCCAAGATTTGAAGACTTTCTCATTCCTCTACCCTCATTCTAATTAAATAAACAACGGTTATTTTAGTAATTCCTCATTATGAATTCAGACATCCAGCTACCTTATTTACTTTTATCAGTGTGCATCCTATATTTGCTAGGGTTTCTTTTAATTCTGTTAAGAGAACTGAATATTACACTTCAGGCATGGTCAGAGTAACCAAAATAGAGCAATTCTCTTATCTCCATCGGTCAAGGAATTTTACCCCGAGGACTTCCATTTGGAGGAGTGTAGCAAATCAGACACGTCAAAAGGCACATCTACAGCAACACAGCCACATTCCTCATAAATGACAAGGCTACCTTTTATACATGTGAGGTAAATGTCCAGTTCAAAGTATACAAAAATAGCATCAGAATAAACCCAAAGAAAATACATAAAGATTCTAAAATATAGTAGAATAAGTTAATAAAATAAGATACAGTGAAAAATATGTAGACATTCAACAAAGCCAAAATATGTTTATATCAAAAGACCAGAAGACAAAACTCTGTCAGAACTGATGAAGGATAATAGACATAAAAAGATTAAATTTATAAAAGCAAAATATGTGCCCTGGATGGTATGGGCTTAGTTAGTTGGACATGGCCTTGTAAACTGAAAGGTCATGAGTTTGATTCCTGGCCAGGGCTCATGCCTAGTTTGTGCGTTCAGACCTGGTTGGGGTGTACATGAAAGGCAACCAATCAATGTTGCTCTCACATTGATGTTTTTCTGCCTCTCTATCTTTCTCCTTCTTCTTTCTCTAAAACAATCAATAAGCATTTCCTTAGATTAACATTAAAAATAACAATAAAATTTTAAAAATGAATCACACAATTACAAAACAAAGTATGCGAACAAGTTTATACCAATAAATTTGAAAATTTAAGAAAATTGGATCCATCCTATACAAATACAACATACCAAAACTGTTTCAAGAAGAACTAGAGAATTTGAATAGTCCTATAATCAATTATTATAATAACAGAGTGAGCAGTTAAAAATCTTCCTAAAAGGAAAAGAAAGAGGTCATTTGAACCCTATGCATTATTTCCAATGAAAAGAAAAAGAGCAAACTTTCCCGATTTCAGGAGGCTATGATATCATTGATACGAAAACCAAGCAAGGATCACAGTAGAAACAAAAGCATAAACCAATCTCAATCATAAACTTGGATGTAAATCCTAAACAAAATACTAATAAAAATTCAGAAGTGTGTGAGGAAGATGATATATCATGTTCTAGTTGATATTATCTCAGGCACCAAAAGATAATTCATTATTAGAAAATATGTAAATATAATTAACCCCTTTTACATATAAAGAGACAACAAATATACAATTATCTCAATAAACACACAAAAAGCATTCTGATAAAATTAAACAACCCATCACAAACAAAGTGAGCAAGTTAGGAATAGAAGGAAGCTTCTGAAACTTGTTTAAATATCTATCTAAAAAGAAAAATATCTAAAAGGAAAAATGTCCAGTGAAGAACTAGAGTTTATGGAAGAGATAAAGCTGGAGATACTGACTTATCATCTGGGCAGAAGTGATTTTTGGCTCTATTGTAGTAAGAATAAAGGTACTTACTCCATCATAAGCCCAATTTCACAGAGATCTCAACATCAATTAAAATAGTTCAATATTACCCATATCTGGTATTTTTAATACTTTCATCCATCTAGGATGTTTATTGTTTCTCAACTTCTCTGACTTTTAGAAAACAAACCCAACTGAATGAAAAAGGTGAAGCATTCTGAAATTCAAATTGGTAGTTACAAAATAGCCATAGGGATGTAAAATACAGGACAGGGAATGTGGTCAATCACATTGTAATAACTACATGTGGTACCAGGTGGGTACTGGACTTACAGGGTCATCACTTTTTAAGTTATGGAAGTGTCGAACCACTATTATGCTGTTCATCTGAAATTAATATACAATTGGATGTCAACTATAATTGAAAGGTTAAAAGACAGATGAATAAAAGTTAAATTTTACTTGCTGTCAAAGAAATCAAGAAGAAACGCAAACAAGAGCCAGGGAAAGACACATCCAGAAGGCAACTCCTGACCTCACTGCCATGAACCACACCTCCCCTGAGACAAAGGAGAACAGAGCCAGGCTACTTGCTGGAAACAAATGGAACGGTGAGCGCATACTGGGAGAAAAAAGCACACAGTCATGTCTCAGAAAATTGGCTAACCCTAAAAGAATGGAGTTAGGTACTTTTTAGGCAATGAGGAGCAATTAAAAAGTTGTTTGATTTTTAACAAAGTGATGTTATCAAAGTGAGATCTTAAGAAAATTCATTTAAAGGTTGGAGGAGGTAGAAACCAATGGTGAAGAAATTAGTATAAGAAATGGGTGAACAGAAATGCAAATAAGAATTTTCTAAAGTTTAAGGTATTTTTGTCTCCAGTTATTCGTATTTTTGTATCTTTAACACATTATTAAAAACAATGGATGAAATCAATTTACCCCAAATTACTGGGGTAAATTGATTTCATTTTATGAGATTTAATTTTATGTCAGCTTGACTACCCATGGGATGCACAGATAATCTGTGTTAGACATTATCTCTGGGTGTGTCTATGAGGGTAGTTCCAGATGAGATTAGCATTGGAGTTAATAAACTAGGTTATCCTCCCCAATCTGGGTTGGTTCTATCCAATCCACTGAAGGCCTGATTAGAACAAAAGATGGAGGAAAACTGAGTTGGAACATCTAATCTCATTTTCTCCTCAGGACTTAAACCACTGATTAATGCCACTAGGTTTTAGGATTTAGAACTGAATTAACACCACTGGTTTTCCTGGGTCTCCAGCTTTTAGATAGCAGATCATGACATTTTTGCATGAGCTAAATCCTCATAATAAATAGATACACAGATAGACAAATAGGTAGACAAGTAAATATTGGTTTTGTTTCCCTTGAGAATCCTGACTAGATATACTAATTCTAGGGAAATGAAGTAACCAGTTAAGGAAACTGGTAACTTCATTACCAGTTGATCAGGAAAACATAGGCAATCCTTGTAATGGGGTCATGGGAGTTTCAGGACATCAGTGAGGAAATAATTTAAGAAAAAGTTCTACAAATTATAGTTGAGTGATACATCAAGAATGCCAGATCTTCATCTTTGCCTTTAAAAATATATTTTCCATTTTTATGTACAGTTTTCTGTGAACTGATATCATATTAGTGCATAAAACCCTCCTTATTGCCTAAAAGTCCAAATATTAGTGTTATTCCAAATTATCCAAACGTTAGTGTTATTCCAAATCATCCATATCCATGTTAGAAACCTGCTTAGATACCCAAAAGTCCAAATAATCATTTCATCTTTTTTTGGTAAATTGTTGGTCTCACTGTGGGAAATGAAGTGGGGAAAAGGAGTGTAAAAGTGGTGGTTTGTGGAACTGCCTACGCTTATGAATGCATTTCAAGTTTACGTATGAGAGCCTCGGAATGAGGTCCTGCATGTACTAAAGAAGAACAAGCTGTCATTCATATTCTACCATCTCTGACGGTGGTATATCCATCCTCTAGGTTCTCTGGGTTCCAAACCTTGTTCTTGAAATCTTTGCTTTCCTAAATGCGCTCCATTCTTCCAGTCAACAAGTCCTTTCGTGCTGTCTCCATGTTCCTCTGATTGAGCTATTTTTTAAATTTTGTAGTGTGTGTGTGGATTTCTGCAACTATTTCCTGGTTTGTTCTCCCTAGGGTCTCTCTTTATCTTCTCCCAGATGACAGATGGCCAGCTGGAATATATTGCTCAGTTTCCTTTTCCCAAAACCAAACTACATACCCTCCTGTGGACTCAGATCCAAAGCTTTCTAGCAAATGAGTCCTTGTTATCTATCCAGAATCATCCCTGTCTTATTCCTCAGAAAGCATGTGCTTCCATTTCAGGAAACAAAATCCGGTCTGCTTGATGCTCTTGACTTACCCACTCACACATCTGTGCCTTCTTCCTCCGTCTTAATAACACCTTCTGCCAATGTTTTTATCGTCCTATAAAACCCATCTTCAGGGAGAATTTTGCGACTCTTTCTGTGCCAGCTAAATACTGTAACACTCCGTGACTGTGTGTGTCTAACCATGTATATCCATTACATACTCTTAATTGCCGGCAGCATTATGACTTATCTCTATTTGCTTCATTCAGGTCTCCATGAACCTTTTTCAAAACAGCTTTTTTTTGTTAACATTTTATTAGCCATTCCATTCAGCAAAAGACCCAAAGCTGAGATGAATAATTGGTATAGTGGATAGAAGACTCACAATTGAATATAATTTCAACAGGATATGGGGCATTGCTTTTAAGAAATGAAATTAATGGAAACATAAGTATTGCATTGGTGTCATAGTGGGAAAAGCACTGAGCTGTGACTACACAGTGTGTTGCCTTGGCAGGTCTCTTTACAAACTGAACCTCGACTTTCCTTACCTGGAAAATAGAGAGACAGGACCAAGTGATTTCTAGTACCCTTTGCGATCTAATCCTCTGTGTAAAAGGTGCAAAGGTGTCTTCAGCAGTGCTTTTCATAGAAAAGAAAAGTGTACCCCCAAAGAACAAACACTCTTATTCCCAGGGTTGTGAATACAGTACCTTACACAGCAAAAGAGACTTTGAAATAGTCTCTTTTCAAAGAGAGACTTTTGAAATAGTAACTAACAAACAGAACTTAAAAAGAGAGAGATTATCCTGGATTACCTGGTTGGGCCCAGAATAGTTACATAAACCTTTAAAAAGGAAAAAGAAAGTCAGAGAGACTGGAAGCATGAGAAGAACTCTATCCATGAATGCTAGTTTGAGGATGAAGAAGGCTAAGGTCACATGGAGAGCATAGAAGGAAATGCATTCTTCCACTGCCAGTGAACTTGGTTATCCATGCACCCCAGAGGAGACCCACAGCCCAGCAGATACCTTGATTCCAGTTTGGTAAGACTCTGGGCAGAGAATCCAGCCACGCTGTGCTGGAATTCTTACCTACAGAACTGTGAGAAAATAAAACAGTGTTGTTTTACACTGCTAAGTTTGTTACAGATGCAATGGGAAAATAACGCACTCTCTAAGAACAGGGTGATGTATTTCTCGTTCTTCTACACCATATTGTAACCAACACAGAGTAATCTGGAAATGCCCAGTGGGCAGCAGGACATAAAAACCCTGGAAGTCATAAGAGAGCAAGGCTGGAGTTACGGACATTACGTAACTCAGTCAAAAGTGACTGTTGACTACAAAAATGAATGCACTTACTAAAACATCTGAGTAAAGCTAGGAGAATAGAAGCACTTACGACCACGTCTTCATGAGTGTCCCCATGGCAGCTATGAAAAAATACAGGAACCATAATTAGGGAAAAGGAGAAGAAATGGTCAGATATTAGGCTGAGAATAGAAAGTTATATGCATGAAAGGAGCAGCTTATGTATGTATGTATGTATGTATGTATTTTAAATCTTCACCGGAGGATATGTTCATTGACTTTTAGAGAGAGAGGGAGGGAAAGGGGTCTGTGTGGGGAGAGGGGGAAAGAGAGGGGGAGAGATAGAGAGAGAGAGAGAGATCAGTCACCTCCTATGCACCCCAAACAGGGATTGATCCCCAAACCTAGGTATGTGTCCTAACCAAGGATCAAACATGCAAACTTTTGGTGTATGGGATGATGCTCCAACCAACTAAACCACCTGGCCAAGGCAAAGGTGATACAGGGTGCGGCCAAGGGGAGGGGGGGCAAAAAAGATTTGGAATGGTATCCAGAACTCAAAGTGTCTAAGGATATTGGAGAAAATATTATTAAGATGTCCTCGCTGCGGCCCCCCTCCCCTGGCCAGGTGTCAGTTGGGGGAAGGGACAAATGGAGCAGGGCCATTGAGAGTTGTTTTGCATAGCAACAGTTTTGCAGCTAACCTCTGGAATGGTCATTTAACATATCTATAACCTTTAACTGGTTTCATAGATATGTTAAATAGCTGTGGCCAAGTTTTGGGCCAGGGAGAAGTGAGTGGCTGCTACCCAGGATGGAATTGGGGGCTGCTTCTCTGAGAGAGTGCCTGTGGGAGAGGCATGTGGCTTTAGCAGAGTGAGGACCCCCTCTTGGCCAGGTGAGGGGGAGAGCCACGCTGTTTTGGAAAGATGTAGACCCCTGTAGCCATTAGGAGAGAGAACCACGCGGTTTCAGCAGAGTGCAGATCCCCTCTTGGCCATGTGAAAGGGAAGACAACTCATCTTTGCCAGAATGGAGATCCCTGTGGCCAGGTGAAGAAGAAAGATGCGCTTTTGGTGGAGTGTGGCTTTGGTAGAAGAGGCCCACACGACTTTGGGGTGCTCCCTTTGGCCGAGTGGCCTGGAAAGCAGGAGAGACTTTGATTGGAACTTGGTACAAAGAACTCTTGCCAGTGGAAGGTGCTGCATGACTTTGGATTACTTGGAGATCCTGCCTGGACAGTCAACACAGCTCACATGCCAGCGACCTGAAAAATGGACGTGTGCTCTTTTCCTGATTTACGGTACCCGGAGTTGGGACAGTGGGAGGAGGGAGTGCTGTGTGTGGGTGTGTGTAGGTGTATACCCTTAAAGACTTTGATATCTTAATGAAGGCACTAGGCCTGAATAGCATTAAATAAACATTTTGTTTCCTTTTCACAAATCTCTGGCATTGAGAGATGACTTTCCAATTGGCAGGGGACAGAAGAGCCTAATAGATATTAGTATATCGTCCTTGGGAGGGGCCCCTATTTTCTGTAGCAGTTTTTGGCATCTCTCGGTGGGCCAAATGTTGTCTGCCCCCCCCCCCCGCCCCCGGACCCCCTTGTTCGGTAACAAAGGTATAGCATTTTTAGAAAGAAGAGCTGGTCACACCACATGGTTTTCATTATTTCAGTGAAATGGGAGGATGAATCAATTAAAACTGGTACTTACTGAAACACTGAGAGCAAGGTTCTGCAGTAGCCTTTGAGTGAAGGTTCTAGAACACCTGTTCAGCCTAAAGTAAGGGTGTCTCTTTGGCAGTAGGGCCAGAATGATTTTGTGGCAAGCCAGGGGCATAGTGGTGTTTCATCTTCCTGAACACACCGTGATTTAGACCCAGGGAGCCACCGTGACAGGCACGGGCACACTGCGCACAGCAGACCAACGAAGATGCATTCAACAAGAACAGTGACTAGAACAGAGATAGATGTGGGAAAGCTCTTATTACAATAAGGAGCAGACTGCATGCCTGTCTGAAGTAGCTGAGAGCCTTAAAGAAAGGGTGAAAGACCGGGTGGTGCTGGGGAACAAGAGGTGACAAGCGTCCCTGACCGCAGCCCTCTTCCACATAGGTCATCATAGTCCATCTTCTCAGTTTTAAAGGAGGTACTCTTTCCTTTCCCTTTTTTACAAGTTTACTTTTAATTACCATTAACATTGGGTATTATTTTGCATTAGTTCCAGGTGTACAGTAGAGTGGTTATATTCATTTTCCACATACAGAAATAGAAACTCAAATATTTGTGTGGCTTATCCAAGAGCATAGAGCAGCAGGTCGGAAGCAGACCTTGGGTTTGAAACCTTTGCATCTGCCCCTAGGTTCTGCCGCAGGTGAAGGGTCTGGAAAGAACCACACCAGGGACCAGAACCTCTGACAGCACCATCATCCCACAACCTTTCAAAGCCTGCGCTTAGTTACATCCAAGTTCCTTCATGAGCATTTTTACATGCATTGCTCATTTCATTCTGTTGGCAAACCTTTGTGACCAGGTGGGTATTTTCATCTCCATTATACAGGTAAGGAAACTGAGGCTTAGAGAATGTGAGGCACCTAACCCCAGTAACATAGCTAGTCAAAGAGAGAGCACTGTTAAACCAGCTTTAACCCTACCACCAACAATGGTTTTTTTTTACCAACTACCTGATTCCTGCATTCTTTTGATCTGTTTCTCTTACTTGTTTTAGCTCCACTTCCTGTGCTGATTCATGTACACCAGCAACATTGTGTCTGTTTCCCACTGTGCCCAATCAGAGGAAGGACAAGTGACACACCTGTCACTGGTCTGCAATGGAGCTCAGAAGAGACTCCTCCCTCTTAGAGATCGCTTGGTCAATAATGAGCAGAGGGATTGGGTGGGTCCTTCCTTACCTGGTTTCAGGTCACAGGGGATGAAGGTAGTACAATGGAGATACTTTCAGAAGACTGACAGCCCATGTAAAAAAGCTGAGTCAATTTGTGTGTAAAATGGCAGGATGCCTTGGAGAATGTGAAGCAGTTAGGGGGGAGAAGAAATAATAGATCTCATAGAGGAGAGGAGAAAATGGGAAAGGAAAAAAACGGAATAGAGAAATGAAAACAAAACAAACAAAAACAAAACCAGAGGAAAAAAAATAAAAGCACGTCACAAGGAAATAGATTCTATGAGAACAATTGAATCACAATCAGCAGCAGCAGCCTCTAAAATGCCGGCTAAAGAAGAAAACCACATGTCAGCCCCCTCTTGGCTCCTTTTTCCTAGGAGAGGATTTGTTAGCTACCGGGCAACAACAACAACAACAAAAATCACCAAGGTTTGCTTTACCTACCTAAAATTAGAATATATTTCTTTATTTCTACATTTTCCCACAATAGGTACATAACTATGTAAGGGAGCCTATTTACTCTGCATTTTATTCTTTTCCTGATCCAAAGAAATGAAAATACGAGAAGAAACCCACTGAAGGTTAGTTGGTAACATTAGTCACTGTATTAATGAAGCCAAGAGATGCCACAGTGCATCCTGGGGGAACAAAATGCCTGCATAATGGTTAGGACAACACTGGCCATCTCTACCCCTTAGAAAATACAATGAATCAGAAGCAACATCTAACTCTCCACTGGATTTCAATAACTTTAATTTAGGTAATGAGCACATAATTTTATGCATTCTTCTTTGCACCTAGGCAGTGGAATGCTTTAAAATAGAAATAATTCTTCCCCCCCAATACACTTTCAAGCTAATTTGTTTTCCCGGACCTTTCAGGGCTCCTTTCAAAACAGACATTTGCACCTGCTGTAAGAGGCTAAATTGTGAGATGGAAGCTCCCTCTACTGGACATATCGTTAGTTGCAGGTGTGAGTCCGAACCTGCTTTTGAGCTGCTAATTCCTTGTGACTAGTGTAGATGATTATGACTAATGAAGTGAGCAATAAGGATAATGTCCAATTAACATGTATACACACCATTCCTCTCCAAAAGTCTAGCACACACTCCAGGTGTGTTAAATTCAACGGAATGAAATGGAACATCTTTCCTCAAACATGTTTTAACCCAGGTACAATTTTGTGATTGTGTTAAAAGCGAGCTTCTGAAATAAACCAGTAGAGGCCTCTAGGGCTTTAAGATACGTTGAATCTATAAAAGTTACTAAGGTTCGGTTTAAAAACCTTATGTGGTGGGGTGAGGGGAAGAATCTACTACTTCAGTGATCTTCTGTCACTTCCTCCCTAATGTCTTTCTCCTTGCAGCCTTTTCAGTTTTGGTATTTGTTTTTCTTAGGCGCATGTAATAACGAAAAGAGGACAATTGAGTCAGACATCCTCAGCCACAGTTAGAATTTCAGTAAACACACTTTAAATATGGTTGTGATGAAGAGAAAGACATTCAGGTCCACAGTCATTCTTAATATCCATCTAAGTTTCATCTAGCTGTACTAATTGTACCTCTGTAGACTGACTATGTGTCTCTTCTGATGTGTCTACCTAGTAACCTTACTTGGATGGGAACGGTTATATTTTCTGGTATTTTATCACTGCATAGAAATCGCAAACTAACTTCCTTATTTCCTTCTCACTCTAACAAGGAGAAAAGACTGGGAACCAGGAGAATCAGGGAAGGGGCCAGGCTCCCCACAGGAATATCAGCCATGAGATATTGTGAATAAATTCAAAGGTCTGGGTAGGCTGAAGGGCATTGTTGATGTAGCAAAGCCAAGAACCTGAAGTCAGTGTAAAGGCCACGGCCAGACTCCAGGTTAGTATTAGCAGGGCAGGAGGCAGAGCCCTCCGCACAGTAAGGCATTTTCAAAAAGACCTGTTCTAACTTGGGTCACAGAGAACAGAATTAAGAGGATGGCATCTCACATCCATTTTTGACACACATTGATATTCTATTAATCTTTCTACCACCATGCTCCCCTTCCTTTTCTGCTTTTTGGCCTCCCAACATTCCATAATTATTTTATGCCTTCCTCCCTTCCCTGACCCCACCTCTCTCTTGCCTCTGTACCTGTGTGTGCCTGTGTTTTGAGGAAGAGGCATTTGTTCTCCACTTTCCCAACATACTCATCATGAAGAATTCATTGTCAGAAACACCATGCCCATCTCTGCCTCAGGCTGACAGGGGTAAAAGCTAATACCTCTTGTAAGAGACATTCAGATGGATAGAGTAACCATAAATAACAAATAATCAGAAGAACTCACAGAGAACAGCTTCTGCTAATTAGAAAAGGAAAGGCATGGACAGATGAGAAAGGTGCCGTCTTGGTCATTCCACTGACTGTGAACAATCCCAGTAACATCATAGATGACCATCACGTAAAAGAAAAAGATGAAGTTGCACTGAGGAGGAAAACATTCTCCCTTTATTCTCAAAGTCGTCATTTATTCTCAAAATTACATATTTCTTCTAGCCATCTACCTGCCGTGGAAATCTTCAATTATCCAAATTGTTCTGAGCACCGAAACTCATGTAATTCACATGGTTATTGAAGGAGGTAGATATTGAAGCGGTTTTTCCTCCAGTCTATGGGTGAGCCCCTGTACCCAAGTGAACATATCACGTAAGAGTTGGAATTGTGAATCTTGAGCTCAGAAGAAAACTGAAGAAAATGCAAGGTTTGGGCTTATGCGTGGTCCATAAAAATCAGAAGTGGGTGAGATGGTCTGATAAGACAATGTTGTGCACAAAGGGAAGAGGATCCTGAATTGAGGTGTGAAACACTCTAGTGTTTAGAAGTTGGGGGGAGACAAAGGAGCCAGCAAAGAAGACTGAGGAGCAGAGAAAAAAATGAAACAAAATCACAGGAACAAGACATGATAAGCCAAGCGAAGACGGTTGCAAGAAGAAAGGCGAAAGTAACTCTGCTGAAAGATGCGTAGAGGTCACATAAAACCAGGGTATGAAAAGCGCTTCTTGAATTTGGCAACATGTTGGCCACTGGTGAATTTAGCAAATAACGTGCCAGTGCCATGTGTGGGTGTATGCCAAGTTGGAGAGGGAACAAAAAAGGGAGGGAAAATCATTCCTAATTCAAGTTTAAAATAATAATTTAAAGAGAACATTGCTAGTAATGAATGAGTGGGGAGCAGCATGTAGCAGGACTGTAGCTTGAGGAAATGGCATTGCAGGGTCCAGGATCTGCATTTGCTTACTCTGTTAGGCAGAATTCATTGAAATGCTCGTGGAAAGATGGTAAAAAAGAGAACGAGTGAAGATTTCAAAGCTCATGTGCACAATAACTGATGGAATTGTAACTCACAAAAAGAGAAGGGGGTTACAATTCAGAAAATTTAATTTCAGGTGAAGGCAGATTTGTAGATCAGGTAATGGGAAGGCAGACGAGGAGCCTGTGTTTTTCGAAGGAGGACGCTGCTTGGAATAGTACTGTATTTTCCCATAAAAGCACATGACAATACCTCCAATACAGGCTACAATGCCACGTGGATAAGCAAAGTAAACTTATTGGAATTCTAAGTGGCTGGGATGTGCATAATTTCAGAACGTTGGTGTTAGCATCTTATCTAATGTACAGCATTACAAAGGGAAAAATACTAAATATTAAGAAATATGTATCATCTATGTGGCAGGAGAGTTTCCTGAGCTTTTCAGAATGTGGATTTTTGAGTCCAGTCCTCCCCTGAAGGGTTTCCCAGAACCAGGTCAGGGTCCCATTCTGGGGAACTGCCAGAGGTTATTCAAGCAGGTGTCAGGTAGCCACACTGCCCCTTGGCGTAAGCATAGTAGGAGCATGCAGCAAGTGTGTGTGCCTGTGTGTGTGTGTGTGTGTGTGTTTTAAATCATGTGCTGATATGTCAGCACACACAATTTTATAACCTGGAAACTGTAATCCTAATGTAATTCTTCCTGTTTATAGAGTATATTCATAGATGGATAAAGACCATTTTTTTCAGATTTGTTCACTTTTTCTAAACCAGTGATTACCATCAATTTACTTGGAAAGGACAAAGCCATGCTATTGCTTGTCTTGGTTATAATGCAGAAATAAAGTTAGCCACTATTAATGTTTTTACATTTTTATATTTGGTGATATCATCTATTTATTATTTATCAGAGGACCAAGGTATTATTTAAAACATCCATTATTTGTGTGAATAATGAATGTTTCATAATACAAACATTATGATATTATTAAAGATTCAACTTTGAGTATGACCGAATGCCTAGAACTGTATTTAAAGTTCAACATTAAGGAACAGAAAAACTACCCAGGACTCATACTTATGGATAATTCTGATGCAGGCAGTAATAGCGATGATGGTGGAGATGTTACTGCTAGGGATGATTTTATAGATTATACAAGCTCAGGGTAAACACTTGTTTCCAAAACACTCTCCTAACAATGGCCAATGTACCGAAGAGCATTCTTTCTTCACAGCCAGCCCACAATCTCCAAGTAAAGGAAGCCACGTTGGGAGCTGAAGTGCCTCTGTATGTTCTGTAGATTTATCGCTAAAAATATCTCCTTGCTCCTGACAAAGGGCTATTATTGGCCCAACCCATAAGGAAGAAACTTTTTTTTAGGTGACAAATACATCTTTTGAAAAAAAAAGATGTTTGAGACCTTGATTTAATACATTTTTCTCTAGAAAGGCTGCCCTATATACCACCAAGGGTGTATTACACCTGGCCTTTCTTTACTGTGCAGCAATGGGGAATAAGTGACTGGCCAGGAAGTTAGCTGTTAGGAATATACTTCCAGGGAGGAAAAAAATAGGCCGACACAAGGACCAGTCCTGAGACAGGGTCAGTGTCTACACCTGGGGAAAAGCCAACTCAGGGAGACACCATCATTCCCAAGGAAAATGGAAATAGTGAATAATCTGCAAAGTGCAATGAAGATATTTTTATAACATTTATCCTGGAAATAATAGAATTTGAATGCTCACTGACAAATATAGATACATAGATTGTGGAACATTCACTTTGTGAAATATTATACATTGATGAGAAATAAATATGCATAATATTGCTGAGTGCAAAGAGAAAGCCCCATGAAACTATATATATTTAATATTATTCATAAAGCTTAAGAATAAGCAAAATAAACTAATTTACATGTATACACATATGCACATTGTATATGTATATGTTGTGTGTATGTATGTGTACATATATATATACATATAAATAGATATTTTATCAAAAAGCAAATGAAGAGTAAATATAAAATTCCAAAAAATGGTTATCACTGAAGAGAGGAAAGGGGATGAGATATGAAAGTAGCATATATATACATGCAAATTTGGTCAATATCCAGTTCTTTATTTGGTTATTCCTTATAAAATATTTCTTTGTAATTTACATAGTATATACAGGTCTGCCCAGAAGGTATCCAGCCATGTAATATGAAAAATAGAGACATTTATTGAAGAAGATACAAAATACAAGAAACATAGTAAATAGGACATTGACAGCTCAGTCCTCTTCAAAGTAGGCACCTTGGGACCTCACATAGTTCTCCCAGTCACCATCATCTGCCCCATCATATTTTCCTGAATCTCAATGACAGTCTGAAATCTCTTCCATGTCAAAGGTGATTTAGTTTTGGGAAAAGCGAGAAGCTGAAGAGCACCAAATCTGGGCTGTAGGGGGTCTGAGTCACCTGGGTGATTCGATATTTCACCAAAATGCTGCATGAGTGGGCACATTGTTGTGGTGAAGCTGCCAATCACCAGGTGCCCATAGCTGCAGGATTCTGAATCATATAAATAGTTGCTGTGGAGGAATGTTCAAGCTTAACACAAAATTTGATGCAGATTCATGGCTCTACTTGCTCACTCATTTTGAATGCAACAGCCACACAGTGCACATGCTCACTCAGTGGCATCTGCTGCCCCCACTGACAGTGAAGTCATCAGTGTTCATGCATGTGCATTCCAGTCCACTCTCCTGGGCTGCCAGGTTACACTGATGTTGTGCAAACTGTTCTCATTGTATTAGGAATGGCTGGGCTTTTTCTGGACAGACCTCATATATGTGTGTGTAATATATCTGTGTAAGTAAACATAAATGTATGTGTATCCACAATTATTTAAATGCAAAGTAAAGTAATGCCTCAGTATTAATAGTTGTTATTTCTCTAAAATATGAAAACAACTCATGTTAAAACTCTATATTCTCAATTGTCAATAACCGAGGATTTACTATAGGGCAAGCAATCAATGAGCACATCGCATCAGCCAAGTAGCATTCACGTCCCACCGTGTGTTTTCTGTCATTCTGTTGGCATTTTTTCCTAAATGTCTGCACTATCTAGTATGCGATACTTAATACTATGTAATGATGCCAAAGAAACACATGTTTCGCTGAGTTCTGGGATGAAGGATCAGGCCATCCAGATGTTGAAATAGAGTGCTCCCACCAGTGTATTTTAGGAGCCATTTATGCAGCAACAGTCCTCACTCCAGGTTAAGGTATCATACTATTTTGAGGCTGGTGACTTTCTTTGCTATTTTCTAAAATACATGGCATTCTGATTGCATGTATCTCCTCTTCTAGCCAGTCATTTCCAATCTGGATATGCAATTCTGCATTAGGTTGGCAGTAGACACATGTGCGTGACCTGACACGTGGAACATTAAACTTCGTACCACATTTCCTCCATAGCTGACTGAATTAGGAATGGGTACCCAGTCCCCAAAACACCCTTCAACTAAAGCCAACTCCAGATTCTGCCTGCCCAGCAGAGTTGTGCCTTACTAGAAAGGTACCTGGAGGACCTATTTGGATTCTCCATTGGGGTTTAAATTCAAAACCTAACAACAAAGGATCCGTATAGCAGTCACATCCAGAAGATAGTAAACTTCAACCTTAAGACAGAAAAGTGTGTAGGATCAAAAGGACACAGACCTCCTTCGCCACCAGAACCTAATCATTACCTCTGGGGTTAGTAGGCTTCCCCAGGCCTGGGAAGCTGGATGAAGTCTTTTTTTTTTTCTCACACTGATGGTAGTCAGCAACTGTCACCAAATAAATAGTAAATTCAGGTGCACCATTTCACATAGGTAAGTCTATTTGCTATAAAAACAATCGACTCCTTGGTTCTAGAGAATTTATGCAACATTATTAAACCCCTATTACATATATGCTAAACACTGTCCTACAAATTTATAGAAAGTTAAAAGACAGAAAGAAAAATAATACTGGTTGATAAAATCACACATCACAAAAGTAGAAGCTACTATAATGTAAATGATAAAATAGCAATGCAAGCTTATGACTTTAAAAATAAAACTTTGTAGCCCTTTCTTTGATACTCATTTCCATGAAAGGGAACCTGGACTCCATGTAAGGCAGCTGATTCCATTTCTCGGGATAGGAGAACCCAAAATGTGTCTGAAATATCTGGTTGCCAGAAACAAAGAATCTTCCTGAAAATAGCAGGGATGACACTGAAAGAACAAGCAGCAGCTTCAAGGATGTCAGACTGTCTAGTTTGCGATACGTTGAATGCCATTTTGACTTGCTGAATGTGTGAGCAATCTAATGATACTCAGAGAAAAGATTGTTTAAGTTACAAAAAAGTCACAGTGCAAAAATGAATGAAAACAGATATTACTATTTTATTAGTGTTATAAATATGTACATTTTTATTATAGAAAAAATACATAGTTCCTTACAAGTAAAAAGTTATAGTAGCATAGAACACACCCCAACAGTCCTCTTAAGAGGAAAGATGAACTGCACTCAGCTGCCATGATGCATCTCAGAAATCCCAGCAACTGCCCACACGACTGAGGGAAGCCTGCCCAATGCGAAGTTTTCCTGGCTTCCCCATCCTCACCAGTGAAAGACTCTACTTCTACAATTGCACGAATTGTTACTAAAATTCTGCCGAGAGAGCCATGATAATTACCACTGCTTCAGCAGAGCTACAAATCTACTACATAGTTTTCAGCCAAAAGATACATGATTCAAAAAATCATTTCTCTTGTACATAAAGCCTTGACCCAATTATCCAGGAAGACCGGCTTCCCCGTGGTGGAGAGTTAGGCACTAGGGAAACTCTTTGAAGCCTCTAGTGCAGTAGCCCTCAAAAGACCGNATTCTGCCGAGAGAGCCATGATAATTACCACTGCTTCAGCAGAGTTACAAATCTACTACATAGTTTTCAGCCAAAAGATACATGATTCAAAAAATCATTTCTCTTGTACATAAAGCCTTGACCCAATTATCCAGGAAGACCGGCTTCCCCGTGGTGGAGAGTTAGGCACTGGAGAAACTCTTTGAAGCCTCTAGTGCAGTAGCCCTCAAAAGACCGGGGAGATGCTTCCCCTGAGAATATTTTGTGTCTATCTTCTCATTAAACGGTACATACCTACAGGCACCAACTGTGTTTTCATTTCCAGGGGCTTACATGTTCCTGAAGCTCGGCCCCAGGCTGAGGATCTGTGGACTTCCACTGCAAATGGTTTGCCTGATGTCCACAATTTCTTTGTGTCAATGCGAGTAATGAGGGTGAGATTTAGATGGAGTTTTTAGCATCACTTGTTTGGATTGTCCCAACAATCCCTTATTTGGTCTCTCTGCACTTGAGTGCCATCAACCTGTCTCCCACACTGCTACCGTAATGCCCTCTTGAACATTAAGATTTGATCATTTGACATGCATACACCCACCACTTCCTGCTGAATGTTTTTCAAAGGTTCTTTGTCATCATTAGGAAAAAAACCTGAAATGCATTTGCAAAGTATCCAAAATTCTTCCCTTCCCTTGCCTTCCTTTTGAGTCTCATCTTTGCCCATTGGACCCCAAGCCCTGTGCACTTTGCCATGTAATATCACAGTCTGAGCCTTTGGACATGGGTTCCCTCCACCTGGACTGTCGTCCTGTGCCTGTATTCTGAAGAAAATAGCCCTGGCTGCTGTAAGTCAGTGGATTGAGCACGGGCCTGAGAAAGGGCTGTGGTTCAATTCCCAGTCAGGGTGCTTGCCTGGGCTTCAGGCCAGGTACCCAGCACGGGGTGCTAGAGGCAACCCCACGTTGATGTTTCTCTCTCTCTCCTTCCCCTTCCTCTCTCTCTAAAGATAAATAAACTTTAATTTAAAAAAAATAATGATTAATTATTCACTCTTTGTAGGACCCAGAGTGGCCTTCGCCTCTCTCAGGGAGCTTCCTCTAGCCCTCCCACGGTGTGTCAAATTCTCTCCTGCGTTGTGCCCATGCAAACCTATGCAATCTCCCGGTCTGACATTTCCCAGTGTGCCCTACCACACACAGGCTCCCTCTCCAGGCTGTGAGGTTCTTAATAGCACGGACACTATTTTTGTTATTTTACCTACAATGACTGCAAAAGGATGCTTGACACAGCAAAAATGGAAAACAATGTTCATGTGCAGTGACAAAGTGGCAAAACTACTTGTCAGGAACAATATAGTTCAGAGAAAAAAGAACTGAACAGGTTGTCGGAAGACTTTTTTTCTGTTCTGGGGTCAATTAATTTACCGCAGACCCTTGAGGAAGACATTTTATTTCTGAGTTTTCTTTCCCTTTATGGAAAAATGAGGTAGTTGAACTGGATGCTCTCAGACGTCCCTTTCTTTCAACTCTACATTCCAATTTTATAAAGTTTTCTGTTTAGTTTCTCCATCTATCCAAGATGTACCTCACTGGTGTGTTACACAATTTGAGAAGGGGGGAGGAAGAAGATGGTTTATAATACATGCACTCAACCAGAAGACACCCAGCAATGTCTTCCAGAAACATTGAAAACAAGCTTCTATTTCCCAGTTACTTTTCCCTGCTGTGAAACAAAAATAAAAAATACATTTTCATTATACTGTTCTCTGTCATTTTTTTTTTGTTTGAGGGAAGTAAGCAGAGAAGGAAAATGTAGTGAACCAGCTTACATTCTTCAATTGTTTTTAAAACAATGTTTTAGGTTTCAAAATTGGCATTCCTGACATAAATTAAAATAAAAGGGCATAGTCCTCGTATAAAGTTTTATGAGGACAAGGACTGGTCTGTTTGGCTAACCGTGGCTTCCTTGGTACCCAACATGTATTGGTTACTCAGTGAGTATTTATTAAATGACAAGTATTTTCCACTACTCTTTTCAAATGTATCGAGGAGATCACAGTCCAGGGGACATATGCAGTGCAAAAGAATTTATTAATTTGATCTTGAATATTTCAAAATAGATGGTTGGATATGGCCTGCATGTTTATAAAGGGTTTGCTAAGCTTTCCTGGCTGCTCTTGATATATTTCAGAATGCAAGTTCAAAAACAATAAAAAGGTGACCAGTACACTAACTATATTTATTTTAACCTATTCAATGAAGCAATTACCCCAAATAATTGCCTTAGATGACTCTTTAAAACCTTTTTTTTTGTATAAGATGCTATATTTCTTTCAGCAAAGTATTTAGTTGACACTCCTGATTTATAAGAAAGATAAATTAAATTATAAGTGTTTTCCTTATAAGTGTACTTTTTCCTGAACAAGTAGGTTCAAATTAACAACATAAATAGTTAGTTCAGATTTAAAAAGCACTAAATGTTTAGTTGCTTAATCGAATATCAGGAGGAATAAATGAGCCATTGTCTCTGGACTCAAATATATGCAGCCTAAGGGGAAAATGAAATATGTACTCACAGGATAAAATGCTGTACATGTAAGGTGTAACAAATATTATCCTTTTTTGTATAACAGGCTGGATGAGGGGAATGTGAGATTTCTTTCTTGGCATAACATTCAGAGAAGTTATTAGAGAGGAGGAAGCATGTAGACTGAATGTGTCCTTGGGGCATGGGTGTAGTTTCAGTAAGTGAAAGGGCGGGGGAAGACACTTCTGGTAGAGAGAACCATGTGGCAGAAATCTGGAATCCAGCGAAGGCCAAGATGCATGAGGAGCAAGTTCACATTTGAGACCACAGAGTAGGAGCTTTGGCAGCAAAGACAAGATTCTGAAACACGCTGAAATCCACCTTTGGAAGAGTGACTTTCATTCAGGGCTCAGTGGGCATCCAGTAAGAATGAACGAGCAAATGCAGAGACCAGAGCAGGCAACCGAGTTACATGGCTGTTGCATAAACCGGTTATGGGTCAGGAAGGAATTACAGTGGAGGGGCTGTGAATGGAAAAATGGGGAAGGGGAGTAAATTTGAGAAGAATCAATGTAGCCAAGAGATCTTTTTGGATGATAGGTGCAAGAAAGAAAGAGTGGTGAAAAATGAATTCATTACTGAAAAAATGGGGAGAAAAAGCCAAGTCAGGAAGGGAAGTGGATTCACCAGGAAAATGACAAGGCTGCCTTGTTCATTTTTAAATTGTTATTGTCTTTACTTTTTATTTTGTTAAATTACAGTTGTTTCTATTCCCCACCCCAATACTCTCCCCATTTTTTAAAAATATTTACTTTCAAAGTGCTGAATTTCAGGTGAAAAAAAGGGCCAGTTGGAGGATGTGAGTTTAGGCTTAGGTCAGAGGTGGTCATTGCAGTTCTTCAGAGATTTGTGACAACAGGCTTATTGTCACAGCTCAGAAACAGTTACATGGTGCGACATGATCATTTGCCTTGGGAGCGAAACATATCTAATTGGGGACCTCACCCCCCTCACATCTACCATCACATTCTCCCCTTCATTGCTAAATTTTTGCCTAAATAATTGAAAACACTGTAAGCCCAAATGAATGCATTGTAATTCAGCAGCTTGAATTAAGGTATACATGCAACATTTGAAAGGTAAAACTATAAATGTCTTTTAGAAAAAAATAGCAGTTAATAGATTACTTGATGTGAGCACCTGAGACTATGAAGGTTTGGCCGCTCTTAATGACAGTCTAGTTACACCCAGTTATAGCCCATAAAGAAAGAGCCCATGGCTCCCTTTCCAAATAGCCTGAGGCCCCAGGCAGAAACCTGGCGGCTGCTGCTGCTGTTACTGCCATACTCTGAGTCTTCTCTTCGGTGGAAGGGGCTGGCTTGGTTGCTTGGGGCCCCTCGAGCTGCAGGGAGGATCCCTACCCTCCCTATCCGTGGTCAGTACGCTCAGTATCTTCCCTGAATAGTAAGAAATTACACCCTTTCTTCCCATTCAGCCTGGGGACGTCAGGAACAACACAAATACTTATTTCCATCTTTAAATTTAGAGAGTACTAAATCAGTTTAATGCCGATTTCCTCCTAAAGAGAAGGAAGATGAATTAGAGAAACAAACTAAAAACAGTTATGAGTCATTCACTTATTCTTTTCAGAGATTTTTATCACAGGCCTGCAACATCCCTACTAAGAACTTAAACCTCTGTGGACTTCATTTAGCTGGCTGTCTGGAAAAATGCCCGTGATAAGTAGTATTCCATGAGAAACTCAGCGTGTACCTTCCTTATCTTCTTTGATAATTCCAGAATACCATGGGAGGAGTAATTATATCCACAGTGATGAGTGTGCCTTGGGAAATTGTTAAGCTTTAGAATTCACAAGGAAAATACATTTTCCCCTATCAGACCAGATTTTCTCCTGCATGCTATGCTCAAACTCAGGGAATCTCGAACTGTCACCACTTCTCTGGCCAGCTGAGGGCGCAATTGCTCTGCTTTTGCACCAACAACCCTTTTGGAAAAGAGATGCCCCCAAGCCATCGGCAGAAAGGGGTCACAAATAAAAAGGGAGTTGGGAGGTGGGGGAAAGTAGGCAGGTGAATCTAAAAGCTGTAACACAGGAAAGCTCCAAACAGTTTTAAGAAATATAAAAATATAATATTTCATACATAAAGCTCAATAGCTTTTGTATGATGAAATGTATTAGGTTTACAGAGCAAATAGGGTGATTTTTTTTGGTTTTGTCTAAGTGTGTGGGCAGATATAATAAACACTTTCTGTAATTTTAAACACCTGTCTAACTTTCCCATATTCACATCAATTAAAAAAACTAAAAGTCCGACTTTGAATTTCTCAGCTGAGTAAATACATTGATAGGAGCTGTATTGGTTTGATAACTTCTTTTTATATATATATTTTATTTGTTTATCTTTAGAGGGGAAGGGAAGGAGAGAGGGAGAGAAATATCAATGTATGGTTGCCTCTGCCGAGGACACACAATGTATCATGTGTCCCCTGCCGGGAACTGGCCGGCAACCCAGGTATGTGCCCTGACTGGGAATCGAACCGCGATCCTCTGGTTCGCAAGCTCGTGCTCAATCCATTGAGCTACACCAGCCAGGGCATGGTTTGATAACTTCTTAATTCAGGTATGAAATAACGTGAGAGAGACATCCTATTGTGTTCTGGGAGTACATATTTTTTCTCACTTTGGATGTATACCCAGATGTATTTATAATCCATTAGCATAAAGCTAAAAAAGCAACCTTACAGACCTCACCAAATAACTTTGTAATATAAGATGTCTAAAATATTTACTTGGGGGTCTCCATTCCTGGGGAGAGTTGGGGTTATTTGCGGTATGTCAAGATTTGCCCGGTGCATACATGGCTTCCACCATCCTCAGGTCCCATTCCAGATGACAGTCTGGAATGACTTGGGCCTGACAAAAATCACTGCTGCTGCTGGAAAGCACCTGTTTTTGCATAGAGTTGACACCTAGGAATTTTTCGGTTTCAATACTTTTTGAAAGTCCACGGTATACCTGTTGGGTCATAAGGTGTACATGTCTTTCTTATGAAAGTTTTATCTGTTTAATTGACTCTGAGACCCTCCAAACCCTTTCACTAAGGTGGTCATAAACACGGGGGCCCACTCTCACTGAGGAAAGAAATACTGCCCGAGAAATCTCTGCAGGTCTCGAGGTGCAGGATGGGTAAAGCCTATCAAGATACCAATTCATCAAAATTACAGATGTGAGGTTAGGAATGAGATTATAGACAATTTGATTTGTATTCTATTGCTAGACTAATCTTGTTGATGCACAGATCGATTCATTTTACTTTGCTTCCTATTATGCACAGCCTGAAACCATTGGCCTTGGCCTAATGTTGACAGCACTGCTTGAATTGGCACCAGCCAGCTGTCCCAACCTTCTTCCTACAGCCCCTGGGGCTCCAGTCACACTGGACTGAGGGGTGTCCACATTCATGTTCCTCCACCCTGATATCTAGGTCGGCCCTCTTCTCTAGAGTTCAAATGGAGTGAAGAGGGACCTTGTTCTGTAAAAGCCGTTTACCTCCCCAGCTGCATGCATCTATGAATATTCTCGCTGACCCAACCCAAATACAGTTTCTGCTGTGTGTTTCCCCTGAAGTCCTCAGTTTCTCAATGTGCATCACATTTGGCCTCTCTTAAAGACATTCAATCCTTCCTACCTCAAAAAATAGGTCTTTGTGGACATACCTTTTCTAACCAGCCACAACCGATTGAGAGGAGAACCCATATCTGAGGCAACTCTTTGTTTTCTAAAATATTCCCTGTAATTTCCAGCACATGTAGACATTCAATAAATGAAATCACAAACGAATTAATTCATAGTTTCTTCTGAACCAAAGTTATTTCTAGAGAGGTGTATGAGTACAATACAGTAGATATGCAAGATATGGCCTCAGCCCTCACTTAGATGGAAAAGCAATTTTACCAATGAAACAAATTAGTACACTTTTATGCCAATATATAATGAAAAAATGTCATGGGTCAATGTGTATTTTAAAAAGGTAGAGTTATTGATGACTTTAAAGTTTTTAAGGAAATTGATTGGAATTTTACCTGAGTCGAGATGGTTCTTAGTAGGCAAAGATTGGGCAAGAATAGTCCATTATAAAGTGTGGTCAATAAAGTAAGGACAGGGCAAAAATGGCATATTTATTCAGTAGTAAGGAAATTAAACTGATATCATAGTAAGCATCTATTGAGTGTTTATAATGTTACAGGCCTTGTACTAAAGAATGATTGAATAGGTCGTGTTAGGGTTAGTGGCTCTTTCGGTGTGTTGTCCCTGGGCTGGCTGTGTCAGCATGCGTGACCTGTACAAATGTGTATCCTCAGGCCGCCCCAGCCCTACTGAATCAGCAATTCTGGGGCTGTGGCCTAGGAATCTGTGTTTTAACATCCTTCCAGCCTCCTCTGATGCATGTTAAAGTTTGAGCACTGCCGTATTAGAGGAAAAGAGGAAACAACCCTGACCAGATGGCATAAAACCTACATTCCAAGCAGTACAATTGCTTTAGATTTATTAGAAACAGAAAGAAAGTCACAGATGGATTTTAATAAGACCAGTGGCATCAGGAAACCGATGTTTATTTTGTTTAGGTTACTCAGAAGAAATATTAGCAGAGGATAAAAGTCTGAAAAGCATTATTATTGGAAATTCTGAAATCTTATAAAAGTCCTTTTGAGCCATACAGACAAGTATAATGAAACAATTCCATCTTTTGAGAAAAACAAATCATTCTTTTAAAAGAAGTTTTGTTAAGATATCTAATTTCTCTGGTCTTATATTCTCTTTACCTTCTTTAGAGCCTAAAGTAGAGAGCAGTGTGAAAAACTGCACTTGACCTAGAACTACTGGGTAGAACTTCTAGCACATCATTATTTTTTAGTGTACTTAAATTTTTTACACCAACTTGAGCTACTAACATGAGGGAAAATTAAATATGCTGCCTGGAATTTGTATGTTTTTTTAAAAAATTAAATATTAAATCTAAATCTCACAGCTATTTATTGCAAACACAAGTATCCTCTTTATTATATCTACTTATAAAGTAGACACTTCTATCCTTAACACACACACACACAGGCTTTAAAGTGTCCCCCACTGTGAGATGCTTGGAGGGAGGGTGAAGACCTGCCAAGGGTATGTATGGGTTGGGAGGGTGAGCTTCTGGAGAGCCACAAAGGATAGGAGCAGTTATTGGTTATTTCAGGTAGGAAAGAAAAGCAGCGTTTAAGATAGTGATAGGCAAATTCTGAAATATGATGATAAAACTGTAGACATTTAAGTATGAAACAGGAATTTTAGAAAGCTAAAAACTGGATGTTACTGCTACACAATCAAGGTTTAATCACCAGAGGATAGTTCTAGATAGCCTGTTGCCTGCAGTGCTTAAAGACCTTCCTTCATGAGCCCTGCGCTGTTTGGAGAAGCCTCTGTCTCTTGAAAGGGCTTCCTGGAAGACAGAGGACATTGACCAGATCCTGCAGGTCTGTGGAGGTGGAAATCCTCTACTCTCTAGGAGCCGGCACTGTCTGGCCCTTCAGTCTAAATTGCAGTTACAATCGATCCTCATTATTGTGGGGATCCCATTACTTGCAGATTTTCCTACTCAGTAAATTTATTTATAATCCCTCAAATCCATACATCCAGGTCAGTCATGGACAGGCACCGAGCCGTGAAGCGCGGGGGGGCCCAGTGCCCATGCCCCCAGCAGAGCCACCTTCTCAATTCACTCCCCATAATATAAACAAGTATCTTTTTGTGTGTTTACTTACTGCCACTTTTTCACATTTGTGTGGGTTTTTTGTTGGTAATTTTTGCTGTTTAAAATGGCCCCCAAGTGTAGTGCCAAAGTGCTGTCTGTTGTTCCTAGGTGAAAGATGTGGACAGTGAGTGAGGTAAGCTCCATTCATGAATAAGTTATAGAGATGTGGGTGGAAGTTCAGTGCTAACGAATAAACAATATATTTGATAAGGTGTCTTTAAAAAGCAACACATCAACCGAGGTTATGTGTTGAGAAGCGGAAAATGTTGTGCCCGGAGGCTTGCAGGACCCTTGCCCTGTGTCCACCCAGGAGCAATGGCTCAGTGTTTTCTAATTCAGTATCTAGGCCAGTTTTACAGAACATAACTAATGTGGGTGATGAGAACCAACTGTATGTTGCATGTAATTTTGAGTATGAACTCAAACAGTAAGTGCCCTGATTTTATTTGCCCTCCATCCTATGTATGTTGGCTGTCCTAGCTCACAGTTCTTCAGAAGGAAAGGGCCAAGCACAGAAACTACTGTGCAGAGGCTGCCGTGCTGACAGCCATCTAGTGTTTGGGGCGTTAATAATTAAAATTTTGTCCTTGTGATTGAACTTGCACGGAGTCCCCAATCAGGATTTATGGGTGCCTTTGTTTATAATTAACATCTTAACCAAATATTAGTAAGAAGGAGCTTCTGGGAGTTTTCTGATTTAAACACACACTGCCTCTCCCCCCCAAAGCTTTGATACATCACTGCCCAGAAGGTCAAATAACCTCATTATCTTAAAAATTTACCACACACAGGCCAGTTGGATCCCTTAGTATCCCCATGATTACTGGAGAAATTCCATGAAATGTTTTCTTGCAGGCACCCGTCAGCAACTCCTAGGCTGATTTTTATACAGAAGAAACACAGGGGGATGGAAACATATCCCCATGTGATGGAATGCAATAGCCAGAGACGAATTCAGCCTGGTTCTGCATCAGACATATAGAAAGTCTCCTTGAGTTTTCTCCTCATCGGCATCTGAGCAAACGCCAGCGGGGCAGCTCGTAGGGAGAAGAGTGCATCCCCAAACCTCACAGCTGATGCACTGCTTGATGCAGACCAAACTAAGTTCCTTTAAAAGCTCCAGAACCACAATGAAAAGGAGAATAAACAAAGCAAAATAAAACAGCAATCCCTACCTGGGATACTGGTTAACCTCCCATCCACGAAGGGTAAGAAATTACAAAAGGTAATTTTGTCCTGTCTCTGCCTTACAGTTTTCTCTCTATATGAACACATTTCAAAAAGAAAGTGACAGTGTTGGAATCCAAATCATTTCTCAGTAATGTTTCTGTCTCCACACTCCCTAAAATTTTCACAGGTCTGGGAAGCTAGACACCAGTGAGTCAGGTCTGTGTGTGTGCGCACGCATCTCTGTCCCTCCTCCTCCGCCTCCGTCCCACCCCCACCCCACCACACGTCATACTATCTTTGTAATCAGAACTCTGCAGACCAGTATAAGGGCACTAAGAATCCGGCTCAGTTAATACTGTGATTTAGAGCATGTGTGTGGAATACTGTTGCCTCTTCCAATTTACCAGTGAAAAATAAACTTCTAGAATAAATTAATCTGCAAAATCAGAAGGCTCCCTCACTTTACGAGACTAGGACAGTGGTGAGGGGAGACAGCATTAGTGACATTCTGCCTCCAACTGCTCTATCTGCATTAAGGATGCTGAGACAAAGAGACTTCAGGGCTCATTTCACCTACTGAAGACCCAAAGTCAGAGGGGTTAAGAGAACGGCATAGGTATGTTTAGAGGGCTTCAGGAGTTTATTTAGTCTGCTAGGTCATTTTGTGATGGAATGAAACTTTTAGGATGGATACAGACTTTTTAAAATGATTAAAGAGAGTAATTTCCTGCTGAAAAAGTTTCTTCTCGCTGCATTGTCAGACTACACTGTCTAGCCTACTCACACCGGATATGCTGCTGAATAGACAGAAACTTAACATGCTAGTAAGTATTAAGACCAGAGGAGGTGTTCCCACTTTATAAAAGATGTTGACACACTGTGTCTAAGGAAGAGCTGCTGCTCTCCGGGAAGCACAAAGGGAGCCACACAGACTGGCAGAAGCTTCGGCTCAGAGAGTCATTTCCCCCACAGGAGGCGGACGTATCACCATCACTGAAAAAGGTGAGGGCACAAAGCCTTTTCCCCGGTGACAGTGGCGCAGGGGGAGTGAGGCCTTTGAGGCGTCCCAGATAAAGGGACGTCTGCTCACCAGATCAAGGTGGGGGAGGGACAGAGATCTGCTGGAACCACCAGGCTGCCACGTGGGGCCACCGGCTGATTAACAAGGATGTGTCACATCAGAGAACTTGGCCACCAAGATCTGTTTCAGAATTGAGTCCCCAGTGTTTCTCAAACAGCAGCAGAAAGCTCAGGATTTGGAGAAAGGAAATAGTGAAAGGTGTCCTTGAGATAAATTCTTTAAAAAATTTTTTTTAAATTTTACAGGCTTTCAACAATGACTGAAGAACAAAGGAAATGATGCAAGTGGTTTTTTCTTCTGCTCCACAAACTACTTCTCCTTTTTCAGGATATTAACTATGCAGAGAGGACTTCTATTGCAAGTGCATTATCGATATTCATGAAATAATAGATCTTCTTACTTTACAAGGAAAGAAATATAATAGAAAAGAACCTAAAGTAACCTGTATTATTTTAACCATTAATTTTTTTTAGATTCTAGGGAGACAGGAAGGGAGGAAGAAAAAGAGGGAGAAAAACATCACCATAAGTCAGAAATATAGATCTGGGTTGCCTTTTACATGGGCCCTGACTAGAGACTGAACCCATAACCCAGGTATGTTGTCCCTACCAGGAATCAAACTCATGACCTTTCACTTCACTGGATGGTGCCCAACCAACTGAGCCACATTGGCCAGGGTATGTAGCCTGTATTTGAGGATAATTTTTAAATTATATTTCACTTTGAAAGCATTTCTAATTCTAAACACAGAGAGGTATAAACACTCGTGCTCACATAAATGTTTTATGCATGCTTTATGCAGTAATTAAAACAGACAAATTTAGTCCTCAAGGAGATTGTAGTCTATGATCAATATGATTACATAATAAAGATATTTTTTCTATAAAATAAAATTTAACAATATGTATTTTAATATTGATGAGGTCTATCATGATAGGATGTTTTGACCTATAAGCAACACAAAAATGATGTAGTGAATATTGTCTCTTAAATAGTCAGATGGAGTTGATTTCATGGACTGTGTCTAATTAGTAGAGTGTTTAAAAATAAAAAAAATAAATAAAGTAAAAGCAAAGAATTTGCAAGTCTAGAGGAACAAGTGAGAAAAAAAGGAGGTATGATGAGTAACTATGACCATCAAAGGGCTGGTGAGAGTTAGACACACATCTAAGGACCAAGGAGCTAGCCCTGACTGGTGTGGCTCCGTGGACTGAGTGCCGGCCTCACAACCAATCCACTGTTCGGATTCCCAGTCAGGGCATAAGCCTGGGTTGCTGGCCAGGTTTCCAGTTGGGGGCATGTGAGAGGCAACCAATCGATGTACCTTGATGTTTCTCTCCCTCTTTTTCTCTCTCCCTTCCCCTGTCTCTAAAAATAAATAAAGAAAATCTTAAAAAAAAAAAGAACCAAGTAGATAAAAGGGCTTGGTTGGCACCGAGTCCTTCATGAAAGGTTTTGAAGGTGAGGGCAAGGAAATTGCTCTTAATACATTAGACACTGGAAATTACTATACTGTTCAAAAGGATGGAGAATTACATGGCTTTATAATGCAAGTGGTGAATAGAAATGAAATTTTAACTATGGTGTTCAAAACAAGAGAAAGTTTAGATCTTTACATATAATACATAGATATAAACAGACATATTGATCTAGAGCAGAAGGTACTTTGGCCTCCTGTGGCCCAAACGACTCATCTCTCATTAATTATTCAGCCTCAGGTGAGTAAATGGCTAGTGTGAGGTCCTAAAGCCAGTCCAAGGCAGAGGCAGGACTAGAACCTGAATTTCCTGATTTAAACACCTGGGCTTTCTTCCATTATAAGACTATTAAACATTTTAGAATAAATGAACTTTTCCTGTTAAAAAAGCTTACACAAGGATCCAGTATGTAAGATAGATGACGTCTTGCTTTGGTTAAACTGGTGGATGAGTATGAGGGGCTGAAAAGGAGTCTGGAGGAGAAGGGAGAGCCCCTCACCCCACCATCTCCGAGGGCCCCCCAGAGGGCTCCCAAGCCCCTTAAAGCAATGGAAAACCTTGAAAAATAAGACCTTTTCTCTATCTTCCTTTCAAATGAAGAATAAGCCAGAATACCTTAAGTAAAAGCTTCTGAAAAGTACAAAACTTTTGAGAAAATAAAATTATATTTAAAAAAACACAGGTCGCTCCATACCATCTTGAGAAACTGTAGTGTACACGATTTATCTTTTTTCTTTGAATATTCAATTGGTTTGCTGTATTTGATAATTAATTCTTTCAACTGATTCAACAAATATATAGTTAGCACTTATTACATGCCAGTCTTTGGGCCAAGTACTTGAAAAAGCCAAATAAGAGGCTGCCTTGTCACTAAAAATTGTACTAAGGCTTGGGCTCCTTCAGAAAGGATGTTCTCAAAACATAGGGAGGAATTCAAATCAGGGAAGCCTTCCTGGTAAAGCTGATGCTTGGATAAGGATTTGGAGGCTATGAAGCAAATAGCTGACTGCAGAGTGAGGGGCCTATCCCAGATAGTTACGGCAGCAAGTGCCAAGGCTTGGAGGTAGGGAAGCCACAGTGTGTTTAGGGAGCTCATGAACTGTGGGGTGGGTTTTGCAGTATTGAATGTGGTTCTGCAGTATTGAATAACTAAATAAGCTTTGAAACTTTACTGAATTGTTACTTAAGGGTAGTAGGTCAAATAATTAAGCTAGAAAATGTCTCAACTCAGTTGCCTCTCCATAAAGGGATGAATAATGGTAGCATTCATCTCCCAACTATTCTGGGAGACCATTGGCCATGTTTTCCTTTTATATAGCCTCCCTCAGGTAATGAGAAACACAAATTAAAACTATAAGGTGATGCTATTTTTTATTTATTAGACTGGAAAAATCAACAAGTTTATGTGGAGAAGGAGATGAGTAAAAAAGCATTTGTACATCGCTGATATGAATATAAATGGCATACTTCTGTGAATGTAATCTGTCAATGTGTTTTATTTGTAGAATTATACAAATCCTTTAGGAAATGTCTCTTAGGAATTTATCCCATAGACTCAGATATGGGATAAATATCATAGACCTCAGCTTGTTACATGAGTATCCAGATATTGTTTAACATCATTTTGGGTTGAAACTAAAAACATACTAGAACACAATTTGATTGGATTTTATATCCTGGTGTTCTGAATCTTATAACTCACTCCTTATGTTAAAGAACAAAAAGTAGTCTTAGCACCTAAAACAAAGAGATGGTGGGAATTCAATGAGTAAATCCATGTAAAAATGTCTTGCATGGTGTTTACCACATAGGTGGGCTCAATAAAAGATGTTATTGTTAGTTTTAGATATTAGCTAAAGCTATTAGAAGTCACTTAGTGACTTTAAGCAGAAATTGATTCAACAATATCTGGGCCTCAGAGTAATCACTTGGGTAGCCATAGAAGAATAAGGTGGAGACAGGTGACCCCAGTGGTCAGCAAATCAGTCGGAAGGCTATTAAAATTGTCTAGATAAGAAGCTACAGCATCAGGGACTGAGAGAAGGCAACAGATTAGAAGATAGTAAAGATAAAAAATCTTCAGTATATGGACGTGACAGAAAAGAAGAGAAAGTAAATATCAGAAATATTTATATATCACATGTATACTTTGTAGACACCTTTAATATTGAGGAAAAGCATGGGGAATGTTGAATACAATGGAATAAAGTCAATGGAGCGACATCTTTGCCAGCACTCTTTTGCCTGGGCAGATATTTTTATTTCTACTCAGACTCTTTCTTGCCACCAGGAAACTCACACTCACACATGTGTGCACACACACTTGTGCACTGACTCACTCAAAGGATGCATTCTCTCCTCTAAGCCAGGATGGCCCTAGTACCACGGCACCTCAGGGGCAGAATCCTTACCGAGAAATGGCACCTCCTCACCACTTACATCCACGGTGGCAGGGAGATCTTGGCCCTCAAGGGGCGGCACACTTGTAGCATTCAGCCATCAGTCCCAAGTCCCTCAGACCAGCCTTCAGGAGGGGGTGCTGTGCCAATATCACCATGGACTGGGAAGTGATAATTTTTGGTTTTGAGTTTGCTTTGTTCCTAGTATATGTCTGATGACAGGCATCCGCTGTATTGACTCATTATGGGAAGAAGAATTTCACAACATTTGAAAAAGAGTATAAAATGTGACTGTTAACATGGCAATCCAACCTACCACCCCGCCCAAAGCCAGCCCAGCTAGTCTAAAAATTGTATTGATAATTTAATGAAAGTTTAGAGGCAGATTCATATTTATTTCTATTCCCAATCATGATTTTAACATTTTTCCCAGAAAATGTTGCCTTGATTCCTTTCTACCTCTTCACTTGCCACACATCTCCTCCAGCAACATCTCCAGTCTTTAACGGGTGACAAGGAGCTGGTGCTGCTCTCACCCACCATCTGCCCTGGAGAAACTTAGATAAGCTTTTAACCTCAAACATTTGCATTCAAAATAAAAATTCTCCCGAGCTAAGTCATGTCAGGAAAAGTATGGCTCACAGAGAAGCACCGAAGCTGCAACCAGACCAGGCCTCAAGAGGGCAATACACTCTGGGCTGTTTAATCAATACTTGCTGGTTGACTGACTGCTGGCCCCTTTCCAGTACTGAGGGGCTGCTGCCATCTCTGAGCACATACGCAAGAGCAGAAAACAAACTATTTAGAACCCTGAGCAGCAGGACTGGGCTCCCAGGCATATGGAACAGCCGTTTGACTCTGCCGTTAGTTTAGAGGGCTGCTCGAAGGACTACAGCCCCCAATTAGCATTCCCATTTCAGCACTAGACATGTATATTTCTTAGGTTAAGGACCCAGAATAGGAGTCTTCTGTCATGATGCAGAGCCTCTACAGGAGTCACATTTTAGGCTGCAAATACTCCTTCGTGCTTTAAAAGCAGGGGTTATTGGGTTGCTTTCTAGTCAGCTAGAGAGGGACATGGAAGATGCTATAATGGTGAAGGTGAGTGACAGTGAAGGCTGAGCCTCTGGCTGTTGCCCAGAAAGTGTAAACCAGTTTGAGACCCAAGAATCGGGAGCTATATTGATCCAAGAGTTGTCATCTGCTTCAGCATTTTGCTTTGGCAGTCCAGTCCTGCCAAATGTACCTCTTAGCAAACATCCCCAGCATACCAATGTTTGGAGAGGCTGTTCCATTCATCTCTCCCATTACTTCATCTAGTATAATGGACAGCATTTAAAAAAATATTTTGTTTATTTTTCGAGAGAGGGGAAGGAGGAGAGAAAGAGGAGAGAAACATCGATGTGAGAGAGAAACATCAATTGGTTGCCTGTGGTATGTGCCCTGACGAGGGACTGAACCCACAACCCAGGCATGTGCCCTCACCAGGAATCCAACCAGTGACCTTTCCCTTTGAAGGATTATTCCCAACCAACTGAGCCATAATGGTCAGGGCAGGGAAGCATTTTTATTTTATAGGTTACAAATATGTGGTGAGAGAAATCAAGCACTTTGTTTGGCTTTGTTTTTAAACCATCTAATATAATATAATTGAGGAACACCGTTTATAAAGAAGTAGCCACAGGGCAAATAGACATCTGTCCTGCTCTCCTCTAACTCTATTTCTAATACTTATACGGAAGTGTTTTTTCACAGAAAGAAAAAATGCCTTTAAGGGAAAGGAAATAACTAAGAGCATATGCAGCCAGAGAGAACTAGGTGACAGTAGATACACAGTAATAATCGTGGTAAAGGTGGGTTCCACATAATTACAGGCCAGCCTCGGCGTAGTTACAGTGGTCCTAGATACTTTCTCCCTCACCAGGTAGAGCTGTCGGGAATTGTCTCTTCACACATTAATCAGTGATCAGTCCTGGAGTCGTTTCCATTTGCCTTGGCTCCTGCACTAGTATCACCAACCGGTGCATTGTATCTAGCTACTGACTGCTACAGACTCATTCTTGATACCGTGTGACCTTCCTTTCCCATTTGGATCAGCCAAAGTCATCTTCTGAATACATAAAGCAGACCCTGGTGTTCTCCAGCTTCAGCCTGTGTGAAGTTTCCCCATGGCTCTTAGAATAAGATCCCACCTCTGTACCTACTGCAGCCTGCAGTGGCTTGTCTAGCTTGGCCTTCCTAGAATCTCCAGGGTCCCTCATGTCACTCTCCCAAAGCGCTCCATGCATTTTGGCCTCCTTTCGTTCCTCAAGTATGCCAAGCCCATTTCCTCTGCGGCACCTACTTGTTCCTTTAGGCTTCAGTCTCTCTTCTTTCTTTTCTTATGGCCAAGTTCTCATCCTCAGTCAGGTTTCATCTCCTCAGAACCTAATGTTGATTCTTCTTAAGTGGTTCACACTATCCCTACCATCATTCTCTATCAAGGCACCCTGACCTTTTCATTCAAATATTTATCAACATTTATGTAGATATTCATTGATGTATTTCTTACTTAACTTGTATCTTTTGTTTAATTTGACCTGGACAGTAGCTCATTGAAGGTAGGCATTCTTGTCTAATTAACATGATTCTTAGTCAGTGCCTAGCACAAGCCTGGCATGTCTCATTTATTTACTAAGCATTTGGTCTATGCATGAATCACCCCTGCTTTTCTAAATAGCTATTCTTCATGATATTTAGTCAGGACAAAGAATTAAGAAGAAACAACCATAGTATACTGATCTCCCTCCACAGGCTGAGCAATAAGCAGAGATCTTAGAATTACTTTTCCCAAATTTTGCATGTTATAGCCAATTTAAGTCAGATTCTTATTAGCTTGCATCCCACACACAAGCACAGTAATTTTTATTCTGCTCCTTTGTTCTGAGTTTTGATCTGTGACAGTTTCAGATAAAAGAAAAGGAAATTAAGAAAATAGATGAGGCTTGGTGGGAGAATAAGAAATTACTTTTTCCTACTGTCAGCAGTTTATAGATATACTTAAAATGTATGGTTTTCAAAATAAAATAAATAAAATGCATGGTTTTCAAAAGTTCTTTATTTAAAAACTACCAACAACACAAGTTAATGTGAAATTTTCTAAATGTCTGATATAATTCTTAAATATGTATTTTTGGCAACATTTGTGATTTTATGTTTATACAACATCTTATTTTGCATAAAAGTATATTTTTGTATATCCAGTTTGTATAATGTGGAGAATAACTGCAACCCAAAACAAAGTCAGACTTGGGATTCTATTGAAGCATGTTTGACCTTTGCTCTTTGCCCTCTTGCTTGATAGTTGCACAGTCTTGAACTAGTAAGTTGGGAAGATCTCTGCTGAGTTTCAAGTTCCCAGACTGTAAAACATAAGTGTTTCCATCTGCCTCATGGAATTATTGTGTAATTTAGATATAGAAACATTCAGATGTAGAAATATTCAGATCATTGCCTTGTGTGTCTTGGGTGTGTACTAAAGGCTAATTCAATTTAAATCTAAGTCTTTTCCCATTTTTCAAAAGTTTTTCATTGGCCCCTCTGCTAAGAATCACCTCCACCTCCCAGTAAATCCAGTCATGTGATTGGATTCTTTTGAGCCTGTATTTCTGTATTCCTAATTGGATAGTTGAGCTCAAGGTTCCGTATAAAAGCCAGGATCTACAATCAAATTATAAATCAATCAACAATGATAAGAAAAACAATTAATAGCCAGCAGTGGTTTCGATTATACAACTGCAGGCTTGCCTGCTTTACTTTCTCTGATATCAGATGCACCCATCTGAAAAGGCTGCAAGTGCTCAGAATGCACTAGTTGCCCTTCTCTAGGAAATTCATCCACTATGGGTGTTCACCAACACGATTCTTTGACAATGTGTTTCATCTAGGAGAGGGAGAACACCTGTGCTATCATTGTTAGGTGTTTTGAATATAAGGTGAGCTTCAGTGATGTTCTGCCACTTTAGAACAGACATACATTCTCAACTTGAGCAATACCACCCCAAAAGGGGTAAAAAAAAACACCTCTCAACTGTTAGAGTGATTTGTGGTTCACAGGACACATATGAGAAACTAAACAGTGCATTATTGTGTTGAAATTTCATGGGATGCAAAAATTTGTTTAAAAGGCTCTTTCAGTGGTATGATAATATTGAAAAGGTCGGGAATCACTGCCTTGCAGGAATATCCTCTTCTCCTCGTGGTATGCTCTTTTTTGAAGAGTGTGAATGTACAGCAAATGCCTTACAGAGACTAGAAGGATTCCAAAGACCCATGCTTTGGCTTTACTCAGGCTTTAACTCATGGCAAGAGCACAGTCATTGGAGTCAGGCTCACCTGCATTTGAATCCTGGGTCTGCAGACTCATAACTACAATAACACTGACTATCATTGTACTGAAAATGCAGGGCTAAGGCACAGATTAGAGGTAGCAGTGCCCTGTTTCTGGCTCAGGGCAGGCATGCAGCAAATGGTTGCCATAGTTATTTCCCTGAGTGTTGTCACCAGGGGCTATGAGATGGCTAGGAACCAGCAGCTCAGAGTCCTGTAGGGGGAGAGGCCTTGGGTCATGTTAGATGTGAAAAGGTGCTAAGAACCTGGACTTGCCTTGCCTGCTTGATATTTTCCTTTGCGATTTAGTTTTAGCTAAATTCAACAGCTGTAGGCCATGGAATTACTTTATTACTTTCAAATAATTATGTTTTACCATTCTTTCCTCTGGGCCTATAACCTTGCCACTGTGCTAGTTTTATAATTGTGGTGTTTCTGTATATTGCATGAGGACATTATTTGAAGCACTTGTTTCTACCCAAGGCTGTAGCAAACAGTATTTCAGCCAGGGAAAAGTCGTCGCAATAAATGAGAGGGGCTGCTGCTAGCATTTCCTGCGTAGTCACCTGAGAATTGGAGCAGTGCCGATCTCCCAGACTTCTTCCACAGAATGATTTATAGAGGACACACATAGCATAGCAAAGAGATATATTTCATGCTTAAAAGGTTAATTCTTGATTTGATTTGTTTTAGCAGTCCTGGAGATTCAGTGGAGGACAAGAAAGACAAAGGGAGGAATTACTGGTCTCATGCTCTTCAAAGAGAATAATAAGAAGAAATAAAGAAATGTATGGAAATAATTATTTGGTGCTCTTGTACATGTATTTGTCTAATTTTCTCATAATCCTATTCTAATACTGCTTTCCTTCTGCACATCTTTCCTGTTCGGGTACCAGGTATTCTTCCTTTCCATTGTTGTTTCTCTCTAACTTCTCTCAAAACACATTTGTTTTCACAAATATGTCTTGTTGAAGGGTGGAAGAAGAGAAAGACAGGAATAGGAAATTTTGAATAAGTAAATATTTTTATGTGTGATATAAGGAAGATATCTCACATATTTGGACAAATACTTTCCAATGCATTCTTTCAAGTCTCAATTAGGCATGATGCACACACATTCCCTGCAAAAAGAGGTGTCCACAAATGCCTTTAGTGAATTTCAGAATGTATTGTTCATGAGCTACTTACATGATAACAGACTTAAAAAATAGAAAATGCTCTTATAATCACCACTGATATTTTATTCATGTGTTTGCTTCCTTGTGCTGAAAAGTAATGGCACCAATGGATACGTTGATTATAGAAAGTTCACTTTTCCCCCCCTAAAGGGCCAGAGGTTGAGCCATAGATTTTCACAGATATACTGCAGTAACCTCACATCTCTACAGAATCTTTCAACACCCTGGCTGTCACACATATTTCTCAAAAGTGTAGTGTTGCTTCCATGAATTCAAATGAGATAGTAGTTCAGGCATTTGCACTTTGATACACTAGAGGAGGAAGAATTTTTAAACAATTGAAACTGTTGGGAGAAATCAATTTTGGAAGCCAAAAAGAATTCCCTGGCTTTGAGTTAAGCCAAGATATTGGAGTACATTTCTTCCCTCAACATAATTCCTAGAAAAAGGAGGCAAAGAAGGCAAAAGGAGGAGGGCACTGGGGAGGCAAGGATAGATACATTGTGCCTCCTTGCATAACCAAAAGGAGAAAAACAAACAAAAATGCCAGAAAATTGAACTGCATGGAAGTCCAATAACCAAGGAGTTAAAGAAGAAAGATTAATCCAGACCGGTAGGAGGGGTAGAGACTGGAAGCCAGGGTGGAAAGGACTCATGGCAAAGTAAAAGCTGGAATACCATGGTAGGCAAGGCAGCAGCTTGCAGACTGGATGAGGTGGTGGCTGGCAGACTGGGCAGTCACATGTTGGCTTGTGGATAAACCAGAAGGAACAACTGGGAAGCAAGACAGATGGCACAACCCAGTGTTCCGGTGTGGGGAAATAAGCCTCAAAACCTCTGACTGAAAAATTCTGTGGGGATTAAGACAGTAGGAAAAACTCTCAGCATCATGGGAGAGTTTATTGGAGAGATCCACAGGGTCCTAGAATGTACACAAACCCACCCACTTGGAAGTCAGCAGCAGAGGGGCCCAATTTGCATATAGAAAGCAAGGGAAGTCACAGAAAGCAGGTCAAGAGGCCAGCAAGTAGCATTGTCCCCTCTCAGAACCCCCCCCCAACAAAGTGACATGGGTTGCCCCAGACCGGTGAATACCTAAGGCTCTGCCCCTTACTATATAACAGGTGTGCTGAGACCAAAAAAAAAAAAATGGTCTGAATGAAAGAACAGATCACAGCTCCAGGAAAAAAAAAACAGAACAAAGCAATGAAGAGATAGCCAACCTCTAAGATGCACACTTCAAAACACTGATAAGCAGGATGCTCACAGAAATGGTTGAGTATGGTAGTAATATAGAGGAAAGAGTGAAGGCTATGAAAAGTGAAATAAAGGAAAATGCACAGGGAACCAACAGTGACAGGAAGGAAATTAAATCAACAATTTGGAGCAGAAGGAAGAAATAAACCTTCAACCAGAACAGAATTAAGAAACAAGAATTCAAAAATGTGAGGAAAGGCTTAGGAACCTGTGGGACATCTTTACATGATCCAACATTCAAATCATAGGTGTGCCAGAGGGGAAGCGGAAGAGCAAAAATTGAAAACTTACTTGAACAAATAATGGAGAACTTCACTAATATGGCAAAGGAAATGAACTTCCAAGAAGTCCAGGAAGCTCAGAGAGTCCCAAAGAAGTTGGACCCAATGAAACACACACCAGGGCACATCATAATTACATTACATAAGATTAAACACAAGGAGAGAATCCTAAAAGCAGCAACAGAAAAGGAGACAGTTATATACAAAGGAGTTTTCATAAGACTGTGAGCAGATTTCTCAAAAGAAACCTTGCAGGCAATAAAGGGCCGGAAAGAAATATTCAAAGTCATGAAAGGCAAGGACCTACATCCAAGATCACTCTACCCAGCAAAGCTATCATTTAGAACAGAAGGGCAGATAAAGTGCTCCCCAGATAAGGTGAAGTTAAAGGAGTTCATCATCACCAAGCCCTTATTATATGAAATGTTAAAAGAACTTATCTAAGGAAAAGAAGAAGATCAAAAACTATGCACAGTTAAATGGTAACAATGCACAGCTATCAACAACTGAATCTAAAAAAACCCCCCAAAACCTAAGCAAACAACTGGAACAGGACCAGAATCACAGAAATAGAGATCACATGGAGGATTATCAGCAGGGAGAGGGAGGGAGGAGAGTGGGGGAAAAGTTACAGGAAATAAGAAGCATAAATGGTAGGTGTAAAATAGACAGGAGGAGGTTAAGAATAGTATGGGGAAGCCAAAGAACTTATATGTATGACTCATGGGCATGAACTAAGGTTGGGGGGGGCTAATGCAGGAGTGAAGGGTTGCAGGGTGGAGGGGAATAAAGAAGAGAAAGTGAGACACTGTAATAGCATAATCAATAAAATAAAATTACTTAAAATAAAAGAAAAAGGAAAAGGACCACTGGGAATAAAAAGATAGGTGGAGTTTGAAATCATACTTGGAAGCTCACTCTCAAGTACACTTTAGGAAAAGGGGGGATCTTTTAAGAATTTAATTCCCACTATTAGTGGATTTTATATGTATATAATGTCTCATGCAGAGTTTTTTGGTGAAATGTCAAATCACCCAGGTGATTCAGCCTCCCTACAGCCCAGATTTGGCATGCTGCAACTTCTGACTTTTCCCTAAACTAAAATCACCTGTGAAAGGGAAGGTATTTTTTTTTTCTTTTTTAGGCCATTGAGGAGATTCAGGAAAATACAATGAGGCAACTGTTGTTGATTGGCAGAACTGTGTAAGGTCCCAAGGTGCCTACTATTAAGGGAACTGAGGCATCATTGTTCTATGTACAATGTTTCTTATATTTTGTGTATTTTTCAGTAAATGTCTCTATTTTTCATGGTACTTGGCTGGATATCTTCTGGACATCCATTATATATACAATGTTTTGACAAAAAACTCTGTACGAGACATGATGCATGAGTGGGTGCCTTGTTGTGATGACTCTGCCAATCATCAGCTGCCTATAGCTGTGGCCTTCTAAATCTTCTGAGTAGTTTCCACAGAAGAATGTTCAAGCTTAATGCAAAATCTGCTGCAGATTTGTTGTTCTATTCGCTCAGTCATTTTGAATGTGATGGTCACATACTACACATGCTCAATCAACAGTGTCTACTGTCCCCACTGACTAGTGCAGTGAAGTCATGATTGTTCACACATGCACATTCAAGTTTACTGTCCTTGGCTGACAGGTTACATCAATATTATGCAAATCATACTCATTTTGTTAACAATGGCTAAACTTTTACTGGACAGACCTTGCATACATCTCACTGTCTCCGATGCCCTTTATTAGTTAGCAGGCATCATCCCACAGTTCTCCTTTTTGAGGAAAGCAACTTGCAGCCAGTTTTTCCTTTTGGGAACCTGGATCTCAGTGGTGGAACCTATGGGAACAGCATTGAGGCCACTTTCAGCTGTATCTCCAGTAAGCAAAGACCCTGCTTAAGTAGGAACACTTGCAGAATCACCTGAGCTGTTTTTGTAGATTGCTTCAGGGGTGGCTCTATACTCCAAACTCTTAATTCATGTATATCCCGCTTTTAACCTGTAATTGTAGGTTTGAAGCCTTTGAAGACCAAAAAAATGCCTGGTTCTCTCTGACTCTCCTTCCTTTCATCTGTGTAATTATCACTGAGCACACTCTCACAGCATAATAAGTTTAGACTTGTTAAATAAATAATTTAGAAAAATTATTTATTTTTGTTTGGGATTTTCATTAATGCCAGGGTGACTGATGCTCTGTGGGTTACTATTGACAGAGTCAGCCTCACACACTTACACTCTACTCTTTTTTTTTAAATCAAGCCTTGGTCTAAATCCTACTCATGCCACTTCCTAGTCTAAGGCCCTGAGCAATAATTTCACTTTACTGACTATTAGATTTTTCTTCTACAAAATGGTAATAATGAGACTAACTCCCCCCTACACTGGTAAGAATTCAATGCAATAATACTTGTAACAAGCTGAACACAGGCTGGTGCATAGTATATTTAATTATAACTATTTATTATATTATTAATATTTATGTATAATTTTTATTACTAGCATATATTTATAGCCCCCTTTGCTCTTGTTCCCACAAGGCTTTCTTACATAAAACTTTAAGGGACTTTAGGGGTTACCTAGGACACATTTACCAATGTTACTAAAGTAACAGTCATTCAAAACCTACCATGAACAGTGCTATAGAAACATGAAAGACAATTAGATGCTTCCAGCTATGTGTGAGACATTATCTTCAGTTTAACAGAGGATCTTAAGCTGTTTCTTCTCCAACACAGTTGTTCCTCGTGCCTGCATCTTTTTCAGAGTGCAAAATGTTGTCCTTTCCCCTCCATGCCAGGTTACAGTTCTCAGAAAAATCATCCACGCATTTGCTGTTGAATTGAATCTGAGTTGTTCACTAGTCATCATCCAAGTCCTGACTCTTCTCTTCCCACCATTCCCTCTGGTCTCTCCCTTCTCTAGCTCCACTGTGATGGTCTGAGTTAAGTTCCTAAAAGAATTTCTTTAAAGGCTATACAATTTTTTAAATTTCTTGTCATTTAAGTGAGTCTACCCCTTCAGCTCAGAGATGCAAAAGAATTATATCCATTTTAACCAGGTTCTGGAAATGGAGTCTCTCAACCTCAGCTTCAACAGAAAACAAGGTGAAGAAAAAAGCTTTTACCAACTGCTACAAACATCCATCAGATGCTACAGCTTTATGGATTTTGAAATCCCCTTAACATAAAAAAATAATGTCGCTAATCATCAGAGAGATGCAAATTGAAACCACAATGAGCTATCACCTCACACTAGTCAGAATGTTTATCATCAAAAATTAAACAAGTGTGGGTGAAGAGGTGGAGAAAAGGAAATCCTTATGCACTCTTGTTGGAAACCAGATAGGTGCAACCACTATGGAAAGCAGGATGAAATTATCTCAGAAAGTTAAAAATGGAACTGCCTTATGACCCAGTGATTCCACTTCTGGGAATATATCTGAAGAAACCTGAAACACTAACTCTAAATAATCTATGTACTCCAATGTTCATTGTAGCATTATTTACAATCACCAAGATTTGGGAGCAGTCCAAGTGCCCCTCAGTAGATGAGTAGATAAAAAGTTGTGGTACATTTACACAATGGAATACTTCTCTGTCATTTAAAAAAGGGAAATCTTACCCTTTGCAACAGTATAGATAGACCTGGAGTGCACTATGCTAAGTAAAACAAGCTAGTCAGAGAAAGACAAATATATGATTTCATGCATATGTAGAATCTAATGAACAAACTGAACTAACACATAAAATAGAAACAGAGTCATAGGTAGAGACCAAATGAACAGCTGTCAGAGGGGAGGGGAGTTGAGGGCCTGGGTGAAAAAGGTGAAGGGATTAAGTAAAGCAAACAAACAAACCTCACACACACACAGACAAAAGCATGGTGATTACCAAAAGGAAAGAGAGGTGAGAGAAGATAGGAGAGGATAAAAGAGGGATAAATTGTAATTGAAGGAGACTTGACTTGGGATGCTGAACGATATACAGATAACATATTACAGAATTTTATCTTGAAACCTATATAATTTTATTAACCAATGTCACCCCAATAAATTCAATTAAACAGAATAAAGTAAAATAAAAATTATCCAGATCACTTCTCCTCACAACTGGAATCCAAACATTTTCATAAGACATCTGATGACTTTTAAATGTCATCATACATCTCCATAGTTCTCTGAGTACACTCATCAGCACTGCCTCAGGTATACATGTGCTTTAGACATACCAAATTATTTGCCTTGGACATGATCTGCTCCCTCACAAGTTCATGAATTTGTGTACCCTATAGTCTAGAAAGACTTATTTCCTGAATGTACCTCCTAAGTTCATTCTTTGAGATTCTATTCAGGTGTCTCTTCCTTCAGGAAATCTTGTACTCCTCAGACATAATTAGGGTCCTTTCTTCTCTGCCTTTGAAACACTTGAATTCTAAATTGAAGCAGTAATCAAAAAACTCCTGACACACAAAAGCATGAACTGGGTGGTTTTACAGGAGACTTCTACAAAGCATTTAAGGAAGATCTAACCCCTATCCTTCACAGACTATTCCCCCCCAAAAATCCAAGAAGATGGAAGACTCCTAAACTCTTTTTATGACTCCAGGATTATCCTAATCCCAACAGCAGATAAAGACACAACAAAGAAAACTTCAGGCCAGTATCACTGATGAACATAGATGCTAAAAACCTCAACAAAATATTGGTAAACCACATTCAACAATACATTAAAAAGATCATACACCATGACCAAGTGGGATTCACCTCAGGGATGCAAGAATGGTACTATATTTGCAAATCAATAAATATAATATATCACATAAACAAAAGTAAAGACAAAAATCACACGATCATATCAATAGATGCAGAAAAAGCATTTAATAATGTACAACACCCATTTATGATAAAAAAACACTCAGCAAAGTGGGAATAGAGGGAGCATTTCTCAACATAATAAAGAGCATATATGAGAGACCTACTGCCAACATCATACTCAATGGGCAAAAACTAAAATCTTTTCCACTATGGTCAGGAACAAGACAAGGTTGTCCACTTTCACCACTTCTATTCAATATAGTATTGGAAGTTTTAACCACGGTGATCAGACAAGAAAAGGAAATAAAAGGCATCCAAATCAGAAAGGAGGAAACAAAACTGTCACTGTTTGCAGATGACATAATTGCGTACATGGAAAATCCCATAGACACTACCTGAAAACTGCTCGAACTAATAAATGAATTTGGCAAAACAGCGGGATACAAAGTCAATATTCAGAAATAAAAGGCATTTCTGTATGCCAACAATAAAACATCAAAAATGTAAATCAGGAAAAATCCCACTTGATATAGCAACAGGAAAAATAAAATACCTAGGAATAAATGTAATGAAGGAGGTAAAAGACCTATACTCAGAAAACTACACAAAAATGAAAAAGAAATTAAGGAAGACACAAACAAATGGAAACATATACTGTGTTCATGGGTCAGAAGAATTAACATCATCAAAATGTCCATACTACCCAAAGAAATTTAGAGATTCAATGAAATACTTATTAAAGTACCAATGGCATATTTCACAGACATAGAACAAACACTTCAAAAGTTTATATGGAACCATAAAAGACCCTGAATAGCAGCCGCAATTTTGAGAAAGAAGAACAAAGTAGGAGGGATCACAATACCTGATATCAAACTGTATTACAAGGTCACTATAATAAAAACAGCCTGGTGTTGGCATAAGAACAGACACATAGACCAATGGAAGAGAATGCAGAGCCCAGAAATAAAACCAAGTCTCTATGGTCAATTAATATTCAACAAAGGGGGCAGCAACATAAAATGGAGCAAAAATTGTCTTTTCAACAAATGGTGTTGGGAGAACTGGACAGGTATATGCAAAAGAATGAAACTCGAGCACCAACTTACACTATACACAAAAGTAAATTCAAGGTGTATAAAAGACTTAAACATAAGTCTTGACACCATGAAAGTCCTAGAGGAGAACATAGGCAGGAAAATCTCAGATATTCCACACAGCAATGTTTTCATTGATATGTCCCCTAGAGCAAGGGACATAAAGGAAAGAATGAACAAATGGGATCTCATCAAGATAAAAAGCTTCTGAATGGCTAAAGAAAACATCAGCAAAATGAAAAACGAACCAACTGCATAGAAAAACATATTTGCCAATGATACCTCAACAAGAGTTTGATCTCCAAAATATACAAAAAAACTCACAGGATTCCACTCTAAGAAGACAAACAACCCAATAAAAAATGGGCAATGGACTTGAACAGACACTTCTCCAAGGAGGACATACAGAGTGTTCAGAGACATATGAAAAGATGCTCAGTATCTCAGTATCAGTAATTATCAGAGAGATGCCAATTAAAACCACAATGAGATACCACTTTACACTGGTCAGATTGGCCATCATAAACTAAGCAACAAATAAGTATTGGAGAGGTTGTGGAGAAAAGGGAACCCTAGTGCACTGTTGGTGGGATTGCAGACTGGTGTGACCACTATGGAAAACAGTATAAAATTTCCTAAGAAAACTAAAAATGGTTCTGACTTTTGACCTGGCAATTCCACTGTTAGGAGTATATCCTAAGAACCCTGAAACACCAGTCCAAAAGAACCTATGCACACCAATGTTCATAGCAGCACAATTTACAATAGCCAAGTGCTGGAAGCAACCTAAGTGCTCATCAGCAAATGAATGCATAAAAAACTATGGTACATTTACACAATGGAATTCTGTGCAGCAGAAAGAGAGAAGCAGTCCCTACCCTTTGAGACAGCATGGATGGAACTGGACAGCATTATGCTAAGAGAAATAAGCCAGGTAGTGAAAAACAAATACTATATGATCTCACCTTTAACAGGAACCTAATCAACAAAACAAACAAGCAAGGAAAATATAACTGAAGACACTGAAATTGAGAACAGGCTGACAGTGACCAGAGGGGAGAGGGGAGAATATTATAGGGGAAAGGGATGAAGGGTTTGCAGGAACAATTATAAAGGACACATGAACAATAACAAGGGAGGGTAGAAACAGAAGAAGGAGGTGGGAAGGGCTGTAGTGGTGGGAGGGTGGAAGGAAAAGGAAGAAAACTGTACTTGAAGAACAGTAAAAAATGTTAAAAAAAGGAAACACCCAAATTCTCATCTATCATTACACAGAATTTACTGTCTTATTACTTACATGTCTCCCATGAAAGGCTGAGAGTTATTAGAAGGGCTCGAAGTTTTAAAATTTCTCTTATATTCATTGTATGGTGTTTAGCCCTTATTGAATAAAAGAATAAATAATGAAATTGAACCAGGAATGAAACTCTCTTTTCAGGACTCCCCAACGATTCCACTCACTGGGTGTTGCCTTCTGCACAAATCATTTTGAGTGAGGGTCTGGTTATAACTTGCCCAAATATGTATAAACTGAGTCAGTGTGTACCTACAACAACCATGCTGCCTGCCTTACTGCTCAACAGGAGGCAAAGACCATGGGGCGCGATGAATGGCCAAAACAAAGGGCCAAGATAGACCTTTACATGGATTAAGTTCAACCTTCTGCTACCTTTCAGGACAAACAGGAAGAAAGTTTCCACATCTCTCGGCCTTATACCTAACACTCCGGACTTTATAAAGTCTTTCATTTTAGTTAGTGCCTTGGGTAGATCTGAAGAGTAAATCCAAGGTCTCTACTAGCTAATGGTATCTATCTTATTTTAAAGAACATATAAAAAGTATCTATTGTAGTAAATGGGAAAATACAACAATAATCAACCTCGAATTAAAAAAAAAATACTGGCTGAAGTCATCCAAATGGAATGGTGGCTAATATTTCTTGTAGTGACGTGTCTTTGGGGCTTGATGATGAATAAAAGGACCGGGGAGCAGGTCTGAAGACACTTTCCTTAGCTGTTAAACACTTGTGACACGTTTCTCCTTCATCTCATTATTGGCTGTAAATTAGAGCAAGGTGAGAGGCAGTTCTCAGCCTTACAAAATTAGCTTCCTGCTACCACCCTACTCACAACCGCCCCAATTAATCACCATCTAAATGACTACACAACCACAGATTTAGTAAAACACAGTTTTCATCTCAAGAGTAATTCACAGCAAGACATGATCCTCTCCTCACCCCATGACCCTTCAGAACCATTGCGATACAGAAAATAACACAGGATGGTGCCTGCTCTTGGCATTCATCTTATCCTGAATGTGGGAAAAATTTGAAGGAAGGTGAGATCAGAGGTTCCTTCCAATTTTCACCCTCACTCTAGGTCTTCAGCCAGTGCATGTGAGCATCACAACACTGTGCTTCGTGGATCGATGCAGGAGGAATTGAGTAGACGTGGAGAACAGAGAAGAGGAATGTTAAAAAGGAAGGTAAATCTTTAAGAGTGTGTTTTAATAGTACCCATCCAAGAATGGAAACATGAATGGCTATTGATGATGCAAAGACACAGAGTCAGAAAAACAGGGTGTGAGTTCCAGCTTTCTAAATATATCACCTTGAGAAAGTCACTTAACTTCTCTGATGTTCAATATTCTCTCATATATAAAATGGAGATTGCTACACCTTCACTGTCTTCATCATAGGCTTAGTATGAAGATTCAATGAAGATATGTGTACATAAGAGTACATTTAAACTATAAAGAACTATGCTAGTACCAAGGATTTGTATGATCCTTGAACACAATGCCTCACCACATAGTACTACTGGTAATGTTAGAGTCCCAGAAGATCTCCGATACCATCTAGTAACACTCCAGAGCATGTTCCCTCCACTAATAGACGAGCAGTGGAAATCAGCCTCAATATAGACCCAGCCAGGGTGTGTGGGTGGGGCAATTCACTACTTTATAATTAGATGCTTTGAATATTGAAATATGGTTCAATACCATTTAATTTATTAAGAAATGCTTTTATTTTCTTACATTTACTATATAATAAGAAAGGGCTCTACAGAGCAGTTTACAAACAGGATGCAATGCAGTTGTCTCAACAATCCTAATAGAGTATATCATTTCCAGTATTTTAAATGTGAGGAAACTGAGGTTTGGAGACTTAAAATCATTCACCTGAGATCACAGATGAGTGAGTGTTAAGAGCTGTAAGCTTTTTAGGTAGTGACAAGCTCAAAGGAACAAATAATGCTGCAGCTCCAGGCGTCTGATGAGATGGCAGGAGAGGTATGTAATTGTTCCTTTCTTCTCCTTGCCTCCCTCATTCAGTGTGAACTTAGGAAAACATGACAGTGTTCTTCTTCCTCTACGTATAAAATGAGAAAAATAATACTTTCTAGGAGCCTCACAGGGATGCTTGAACAAATTAATGAGTTAATATTTGTAAAGAACATTGTGACTCTTTAATAAAAGCATGTTGTAACTGAGAACCAAGTATTTCATTACATGAGTGGGTAGGCAGATAGCTCAATAGTAACACTATAGCCTGGTTTTGAACTTGTTTTTAATAATAGCATTGTACTGGGTTAACAGAGAACAAAGCACCCGCAGGAACAAAATCCAAGTAATTAGAAAAACTGAAATAATAGAACCATAGGATACTCTCTGTGATTTGTGTTGTTTCCTGGCTGCTGATGCTTAAACCATAAATCTCTTTTTAGACCTGTCAGTACTTTGAATTGTATACTACCTTGGAAGATGGTAGAGGAACACATGTAAACACATGTGCAGCCTGACCTTTTAGTGCAGACTAGACCACATGCTTCTATCCTGTGGCTCCTAACATGCTACTGGTCTTTGAAGATGTCACAAGGCCAGTATACTGTAGCCAGATAACTAGTAGGTTTTAACAAAGTGCAGATAATTGGGACATGATCTATATTCAAGAACTGGGCTTACACTTCATGCCAAACTGAGATTAGGCTGTCTTCTATCTTTTAACATCTAGGTGAAAGAAGCCATTATATTATTTTGTTTCTTCCTATTGTAGCCTTAAATATCAAAACTCTTGCCTGACTATTTTACTGAGGCCAAAAATACATGAAGGGGGATTGTCTCCTATATATCATATTTTTTAGACCATAAGATGCACCTAGGTTTTAGAGGAGTAAAATAGGAAAAAATTTTGAAGGAAAAATGTAGTTAGTATTTAATAACATAAATAACATAATATTTCACCAATGTAAATGTAAACAGAACTCAACAGCAGTATTAACAACCATTATTCCTCCCAAATTCTGGGGGTGGGGTGTGTATTATAGTCCAAAAAAAACGCAGTAGTTCACCATTATTCCCTGTATTTTTCTGTTCAGTTATACCCAAGACTGAGTACAGAAAGTTCATTCTAAGGGCATGTCCTCCCTACTACAGAAAAACTTTGCATTAAGGAGTTATCCATTTGGATATGACACCCCCAAAGCAATTCAGGTTTCATATTCACTTTGACTCTCCTGTTTTGGTTTTTCCTCACATTCACTGAAATCTTCAAGCCATGACACAAACAACAATAATGGTTTTATAAGGAATAATTATAATAATAAGGCTTAAAACAAAGAAGAGATGGAGATATTTAAGTAAGAATAAAATATGTAAAATACCTTGTCTCTCAGTCCCTCTTCCATTTTATGCCATTTTCAATATTATTTATAATCCTATATATTAAAAATTAGATGAAATATACAATAGAACAAAACCAGAAATGAGATACTTTTAATTTTTTGTTTTTTTCTTTTTAATATATTTTATCAATTATGCCATTACAGTTGTCCCATTTCCCCCTCTTCATTCCCCTCCACCCTGCACACTAAAGGGTGGGGAGGGAATGAGACATTCCCCTTTAGTTTACGTCCATGTGTCACAAGTTCTTTAGATTCTATATTTCCCATACTATTCTTGCCCTCCCCCAGTCTATTTTCCACCTACTGTCTATGCTACTTATTCTCTGTACCTTCTCCTCCCTTCTCCTCCTCCCATTCCCCTGTTGCTAACCCTCCATGTAATCTCCATCTCTATGGTTCCACTCCTGATCTAGCTGTCCTCTTAGTTTGCTTTTGTTTTAGGTGTGGTTACTACCCTGAATGTGCCTGATCTCTCGGAAGCTAAGCAGAGTCAGGCCAGGTTAGTACTTGGATGGGAGAAATGATGTACTTTTAAAAAGCGCTATAAAGTAAGATCTTTCAAATTAGAATCAGGAAACTTGTTAAGTATCTCTTATATGCCCAGCATATAGTAGATACCACAAACATTTGGTTTAATAGAAATTAACATAAGGCTACAAATAAATTGTCTAAAAAAGGGGAATAGAAAAGAATATTACTCAATTTATAATGTTTTATTTATAAAAGCAATTAGAAGTAAATATGACAATGCTAGCACTTATTCACTTATTAATTCTGCATGGTGGTGAAAATTTGTGATATAAACTTGGCAATATCACATACATAACTGTAGCTATAGAACTAGTGTTCAGTTGGAAATTAGGGTGAGCTGCTTATTTTGGAGACACCCTTCTATTCTCTATTTTCCTAATTTCTCCACCAACATTGTACTCACCAGTACATAATTCCTAGGAATTTCAAGTCAATTAAGTGGCTATTTATAATTAAAAGCAACACGTTTGCCTATCCCTAAATTTACTCAAAACTCACACATGATAATTATATAATTCTAATTATTTATTTATATAAGATCTCTCTTAAGAACAGAGTCCTTCCTGATCTCATATCTTTGACCTATTTTTCCTAATGGGCAATTTTGAAGAGGGAATATCCCTCTCAGTAAACTTTGCAACACAGGATCATTAGGCTTATCAGTCTTCTTTTATCCTATGCATTTGTCTTTTGATACCTTATTTTCAAAGTTTCCATGTAAGACAGTGTTAAAAAGGTGTGAATTAACAGATTTGGGGGAATATAAAAGTAGAATAAATAAGCTTATTTTTCTGTGTTTAAAATGATGAGAACTGAATTCTATTCCTGACTCATCTACTACTCTGCAAGTGATTGTGGGCATCCAACTTCATTTATTTAGGTGACAGTTTTTATCATCTATTACAATAGAGATATTAGACTAAGAGCTAGTTAGAATTTTTTCAATTGGGATATTGTTTGATTTCCATAATATGTGAAGTATACTAATTGAATAATCAAAGAGCAAGTCTAGTTTTCAAGAAAAATGTTAGCCTGATAAAATAGTTTACAGTGGATTTGTTTGGCTTTCATGAACCAAATAAAAAAAATAGCTCAACTATATTTCCAACTTTTCAAGGTGAAAAGTCACGAAAGTACTATTTAATCCTCCAGCAACACTACAAAATAGACAATACTTTATATATTTTATATTTGAGAAAGCAGGTTCCCAAAGCAGTTAGCAAAGCATGGCCTGCTACAAGTTCCACAGCTAAGAAATGAGACTTCTGAGATTTTAGTCCAAATTTTTGTTGTTGGTGGTTGAATGAAAGGATGAATGAGTAGATACAACAGGACACTTTGTTAGGGCTAAAGTTCCTCTCTTGCTATTCAAAGGCAATTTCCTGTTGTAAGAAGGAAGGAAGACACAGACAGGATAAGATAATCCCTAACATCTATTATTTGAAGAGAGTCTAGCCTTGGAACTAATAAATACAAAATTCATAAATATAATATTTTTATCATTTTTGTTATTACAGTTCTTCAATGGTTTAACAGATTAATAGTCCCTTGTGACTAATAAACAGCAATATCCGTTATCACCAAAAACATTTCTCAGTTATTTTTGTAGGATGAAATACTAAAAAGCTGAGGACATAGGACTGTTAACAACATCAACATAAGTATAAATTAGAGGAATTGGGAGAGAATTAAAGGCAATTTATGAGTAAAATTCCTGGTCAGAAGGCTGAATATGTAGTGCATTAGCTACGAATAAAACACTGAGCTATAGACATAGGCATGCTGAGTGGGTACAGCACCTAAAATTTCTCCAGTTTCAGCCATATGCTTGGAAAACTGCTTCAGACACAATTCTACTAAAGCAAAATATTTTATATAAATATACATGCTATGTGTTTGTTAAACAAGAACATGGTATGTACAGTTGACCCTTGGAAAGGATGGGTTTGAACTGCACAGGTCCACTTACACATGAATTTTGTTCAATAAACATATAATCAGTTCTCTATATCCCCACGGTTTTTATCCATGGATTCAACTAACATGGATCAAAAACAGTATTTTTCTGTCTGTGGTTGGGAATCCATGGCAGTGGAGGGCTGACTGTATGCATTGTTCTATGTATGCCATTTCATATGAGGGACTTGAGTGTCTACAGATTTTGGTATCACCAGAGGTCATGGAATAAATCCTGTGTGGATACCAATGAATGACTGTATTATAAATTTTATTTATTAACTAATTCCAACAAACTGTTATAAGGCCTATGGCATTATATTTTATGTTTGAACAAAAGCTGTTTTTCAAATACTTCAATATTCAAAGGTGAAAAGAGCAAGCATTTATATATCTATTATGAGCCAGGAGTATTTCTATCTATTTTGATATATTAATTCTTTTTAATTTTAGAACTACTCTGTGAATTTCTCACACCCATTTTATAAATGAAAAAACTTAAGCACAAAGACAATAAAGAATTTGTCAAAAGTTACACTGTTGGGTAGTGATGAGATAGGTTGAATCACAGAGAGACCAATTTCAGAGTTTCTGCTCTTAATCACCACTGAACTAGTTATTTGTAGGGCTCAGGCACTCTGTTTTAGGGCAAATGGTCAAAAATTGGGGGGGGCCCAGTGAGGAAAGCACAAGGTATGGCTTAGTTAAAACAAATCAAGACAATGAAAAAATCTTAATAAGAGAATAAAGCAACTTTTACTTAAAGTAAACTATATTTAAAAGATAGTTAAAATCTAGATATATTATTGTACAGAGTTGAATATATTTTTCCTTAAATTTATAATTTCTTTATTAATGAATTGACAAGCCAGTGGAGGAACTTACATTCTCGCGGAAAAAAATCAACTCTTGTCAAATGCATATTGCTATACTCCAATGAAGGGTGCATTACTAAATTAAAAAGATGAAAATAGCATGAAATCAAGATTCTTACGATATCTTAAGACCATGTATATATGAAATACCCAATTAATTCTGGAAATTTAAGAATTATTTAATCTAATATATTTTTCACAGATGATTACATCTTATCACAATCTTTTTAAAAGAATAACTCGTATTTCTCCCAAATGTCCTTTGCTCTTCTGGGTCTTGGTCATGGAATTTTCTATCCAGTGCAATTCTAAACTGCCTACCATCAAATTTCCATCCATCTTCCATTCCTGGCTCACAAATAATTATTTCATTAAGCTTTCTATTATTTCACAGCCCCAAATAAAACTTTTTCTTGCAGTTATAACACTCTACATATTCTTTTTAATATACACTTATGGATTCTTTATATATATATACATATATATATATATGGGAAAATAAACAAATGGGACTATATATATATATACCTTGCTTATCTCTACCACTCCATTAAAAAAAGAGGAGGCTACTTACAAAGATCTTTATTTTTTTCATCAGTATTTTCAACAGTACCTAACATGGTTCCCCATGATAAAGAAATGTTTATTTCTGATTGTTGAATTGAATATTTCTGATTTTAAAAAGATGGTCTAAAAAAGTTTATTTTTAATATGCAATTTTACCAACACTATGTAAAGACAAATAATAATTATAATTGTTTATTTAGTAATAAAATAATGTTAACTAATGACCATTTAAGCAACCCTATTTTCTATGTATATATATGTTATGATACCTATATTTATATGTAAATATACATTATGATAATTATAGATAGATATAGATATACATTTTTTTATTGTTCAGTTACGATTTTTGTCCCCATTTTCCTCCAGTACTTTCTCCTGCTCTACCCATGACTCACCTCCCATATTCAGTACTTTCCTTCCCAATTGTCTTTGTTCATGATATAGATATATTTCATTCTTATCTCAAGGTGCCTTATGTTTAAAATTACCTAACTTCTATAGTTTTAGAATTGCCACTCAAAACTGTAAATAAAATTCTATTATTATAGAATTTTGCATTTGTTTATAAAATTAGATGCAAAAATATGCTAATGTATCATTAAGACTGAGATTATAATTTCATAGGAATCAGAAAACTCTCTGTTCAAGTTCCCAAAGCAACCATAATTCTTTTCTTTGAAAGTATAAATAAAAATACATATTTTTAAAATTTGTTCTCCTGTGGTGTTAAAAGCCTAAACACAAAAGAAACTTGAGGTAGTATTTGAGAAATAGAGAATACAGTACAAAACTTAACTGTGGAGAAATTTCACTATCTTGAACAGTTAAAAACTTTTTTACAAAGAAAATAAATTATATGATTGATGAGAAGCCCATTTGAGTGTAAAATATCTTAAAGTTTCAATAATGCAAGGTGTTAATAATTGAGAAAAAATTGTAAAATCTATAATTTGGGTCTTGCCTGAGATCCTCAAGCTATAGAGTTGTTATAACAATGCTGCCTAAGAAAATTAATGTTTGTAATTAGGCCAAAGCTTTAATACCATAAATTCTAATACATCTATTCATTTTCAGACTATTAAGGATATATGGCTCCTTTTTGGACTCAGTGATTTAGATTTGTATTTCCTCTGTTTGAGGACCACCATTATCGCAGTCAGGATCACCATTACCACCAAACTCTATTTAATATACTATTTTGATTGGTCCCATCTCAATAAACACACACACGTTTAACCAAGGAATACACTTAACCAAGACGGTACTTGGAAAACTAAAGAACACTGAAGAAAGAAATTGAGAAAAATACAGGTGAGTGAAAGCACATACCATGTTCATAGATTGGAAGAATTAATATCACTAAAATGTCCATACTACCCAAAGCAATCTAGATTCAATGCAATTCCTTTTAAAATGCCAACAGTATATTCACAGATCTAGAACAAATATTGCAAAAATTTATATGGAACCAAAAAAGACCCCCAAATACCCTCAGCCATCTTGAGAAAGATAAGCAAAGTTGGAGAAATCAAAATATGTCATATCAAACTATACTATAACGCCACTATAATCAAAATTGTCTGGTATTGGCATAAGAACAGACACATAGTTCAATGGAACAGAGCAGAGAGCCCAGAAATGAATTCATGTTTTTATGGTCAATTAATATTTGACAAAGGAGACAACAGCACACAATGGCGTAAAGACAGATTCCTCAATAAGTGGTGTTGGGAAAACTGGAGTGGTGAGTACAAAAATAATGAATCTGAAATGAACCCACTTAAACCATATATCAGAATAAACTCAAAATAGATAAAAAACAAATATAAGTTGCTATACCATAAAAATCCTAGAGGAAAACATAGGCAGTAAAATATCAGATATCTTACATAGCAGTATTTTTGCTGATATATCTCCAAGCTCAAGGAAAGCAAAAGAAAAAATAAACAAATGGGACTAAATCAATTTAAAAGCTACTGCACAGCTAAAGAAATCATCATTAAAATGAAAAGGGAACGCAGTATGGGAGAACATATTTGCCTCCAGAGGGTTTAACCTCCAAAATATAAAAAGAACTCATGTGACTTAATACCAGGAAGGCAAACAATCCAATTTAAAAAATGGGCAAAGGACTTGAATAGGCACTTCTCCAAGGAGGACATGCAGATGGCACGGAGGTATATGAAAAAATGCTCAATATCACTAGCCATCAGAGAGGTGCAAATTAAAATCAGAATAAGATGCCACTCACACCTGCTGAAATGGCTATCATTAATAAATTAACAAATAAGTGCTGGCGAGGATGTGGAGAAAAAGGAACCCTAGTACACTATTGGTTGGAATGCAGCCTGATACAGCCACTGTGGAAAGCAGTATGAAGTTTCCTAAAAAAAAAACTAAAAATGGAACTGTTTTTTGACCCAGTGATTCCACTTCTGGGAATATAGCCTAAGAGTCCCAAAACACCAATTCAAAAGAATATATGCACCCTTATGTACACAGCAGTGTTATTTACAATAGCCAAGTGCTGAAAACAGCCAAAGTGCCCATTAGTAAATGAGTGGATAAAAAAACTGTGGTACATCTACCTAATGGAATACTGCATAGCAGTGAAAAGAAATTCTTCCTTTTCGTGATAGCATTGATGGAACTGAAGACTATTACGCTAAGTGAAATAAGCCAATTGGTTAAAGATAAATATATGATCTCACATATACATGGAATCCAATGAACAAAATAATGAGGAAAACAGAATCAGAGGCATAAATACATGGATCAGACTGAAAGCTGTAAGAGGGGAGTGGGAAGGTAGGGTTGGTTGAAAGAAAGTAAAAGGTTAAATTTAAGAACATATATAAATAACCCATAGACACGGGAAACAGTGTGGGGATTGCTTGTAAGAGTGTGTGGAGGGCTTCGTGGAGGTGAGCAAAATGGAGAAATATTGGGACAACTGTAGTAGTATAAACAATAAAATCTTAAAAATAAATAAATAAAATAAAAAATCACCATTGGTTAAAAAAATCTCTACAAAGTCTAATCTCCATCATTTGAGGGTTTTTTAAAAAGATTTTATTTATTTATCTTTAGAGGGGAAGGGAAAGAGAGAGGGAGAAAACATCAATGTATGGTTGCCTCTCATGGGTTCCCTGCTGGGAACTGGCCTGCAGCCCAGGCATGTGCCCTGACTGGGAATTGAACCATGATCCTCTGGTTCACAGGCCCACGCTCTATCCACTGAGCCACACCAGCCAGGGCATTAGAGGTTTTTATAGTGGCCACTGTCTTAATCTTTGATAGCTATTTAAGTAAATATGTGTTCTTTCTATATCTATCTGTCTGTTCATCTATCTGTCCATCCATCAATCCATCATTAAATCTTATGTTGATGAAAACAGAGTAAATAATAAACAGGTGAATATCAAAAATGGTAACTTAAGAATTACAAAGAGAAGGCATTTCTAAATGCTTTAGAAAGCATTTCTAAAATGTGTCATTCATATTTTTGCCAGATTATAATCACACAAAGAATTTCTGATCATGCAACATGCATCTAAGACACAGCTTGATAAATGAGAACCACAATGATATAGCTGTGTAACTTTGGTATAAATGGCCTATATTGTTCTACTGTAGAATTTGAATACCACTATTTTGCATGGCTAAGTGTTAGAAAGAGGGGCATTTTGTTTTTGAGACCTCATCAAGATCTGTCAGACAACACCCCATGAAAAACTCACAAGAGACGGCATAGTAAATACAACATATGCAAACAATAATGGTAGTCTTTACATAACAGTCTTCAAATGATGATCTGGCTCATGTAACGATTATACTATCAGACCATTAGACTCTTAAGTAAATAAAAACTCTGGAATCTGTGCAATTAAGTCCCTAGCTAAGAAAAACCAGGCAAAGAGAAGCAGTTACCTGAAGATGGAGAATAGAGAAGCCGTAATAGAATAGTTACGTGCCCCAAATACATGATTTTTCTCCAGGAGAACAGTGCTTTAAAATCAGGATTGGCAACTTACCTAAGGAGAGAATGAGAAAAAAATTGATCACTATAAGGGGATTTTTAAAACATTTTAGAAGCATGGTGCATGTTGACAGGCAGAGCTAGGTCTGTTGACATAGAGAAGTTACCTAAGTGCACTATATGCTCCCATTAGAATTTTCTATTTCCTAATCACTTTAAACATCTCTTATCTTCCTGTTTCAGGCCTGCTTTCTCCTATGCACTCTTACTTCACACCAATATTTGTAGGCATCTCCTTGTCAGGCTTACTTAACTCCACTAATGCCTGTGTTCCTCAAAAATGGATAATTTCATCCAAATACAAAGAATTGGGAAATTTAGACTAGATTCCAGACTTTGCCTCTTACTAGAGTGCCACCTCTATCAAGACAAACCATCTGTGAACTGAAGGTGACTGCATCATTAAACTTAAGTCTCCTTCTAGCTTCAGGGCTCTATGCTGTTGAGAGAAGGCAGCCAGAGTGACCAAAAGTAGTAATTTCTCAATAAAATGTTAGATCTAACAGTTCTCAGAATATAATGTGTGGGATAGCCCCTTCCCATGCCACTCATTTTATTTTAGTCCCTTAAGATTGGCTAATTTTTGTGTGGGCAAGAGTGATTTGGCAACCCAAACCAACGCTGACAGGCTTAAAAAGGCTTATAGGTCTTTTGCCCATTTTTAAATTGGGTTGTTTGTTTGCTTTCAGTGTTGAGTTTGGCACATTCTTTATAAATTTTGGCTATTAACCACTTATGAGATGTATCAGTGAATATCTTCTTCTACTCTGTGGGTTGTCTTTCTATCTTGTTGTTTTGCTTTGCTGTGCAAAAACTTTTTAGTTTGATGTAGTCCCATTTATTATTTTTTTCTTTGGTTTCCCTTGCCTGGGGAGATATATCCAATGAAAAATTGCCATGAGCAATGTCTGAGATTTTGCTGCCCATGTTTTCTTATGGGATTTTTATAGTTTTAGGTCTACCATTTAAGCCTTTAATTCATTTTGAATTTATTCTTGTGTGTGGTACAAGAAGGTGGTCTAATTTCATTTTTCTGCACGTATCTGTCCAAGTAGCCCAAGTGTCCATCAGTAGATGAGTGGATAAAACAACTTGTGGACCTTTACACAATGGAATACTACTTGGCCATAAAAAAGAAGAAAGTTTTACCCTTTGTGACAGTATGGATGGATCTGGAGAACATTATGCTAATTGGAATACGCCAGTCAAAGAAAGAAAAATACCTTACGATTTCACTCATATGTGGAATCTAATGAACAAACTGAACTAACAAGCAAAATAGAGACAGAATAAAAAAAGAAAGTAGGGTAACAGCTAAAGTGGGGAAGATTAGAGGGTGAAGGGACAGAGCAAAAAGGAAAAAGGACTCAAAAACATGGACAACAGTGTAGTGATATGCAGGGATGAGGGTTATGAGTGGACTAAATGGTAATGGAAAAGTTACAATAGAAAATTTAAAGACTTATAAAAAGCTATGAATTGGGATTAATATAACTGCAATATCATCTGTGAAAGGTAGAAGACTGGGATTGGAGTTAAAAGATGGAATTGTGGAAATGAACTGAGATGACTTGGTAAAATGGATCTAGTTTACCCAAAATCACTTTGTAACATTTAAATTCAAAGGCAAATATTGCTCAGTGCAGTTGTCAGGTGGATTACCTACAAGCACGTATAGGAAATTTGTGTTCCCACAAGGATACATAAGCAGGCAAACTATGGCGCTGGGAGCAGGCAAAGGGCTGACTCCCAGAAAGGTGCTGTGATGGTTGCCGAGGACCTAGTGCAACCTCCATTTCTTTGGGAATCAGCTTGGAAAATTCTCTAGGTGCACAACCTTAATATTTCTCCCGCTGAAAGCTGAAGTGCTCATTTTATGCATTGACTAATTTATGAGTTTAGTGAGAAATTCTTTGTAAAATAAATTCTAGAAAAAGAGAAAGAACCTGAAAATGAATTCCCTCTGCACAACATGTGTGTATGGTCCCATTAGCAGTTGCACAGTGGGCAATCGATTAGGGAGGGAAAAATGGCTTTTTTTATGGTAATGGATTTTGAGCCTCCTGGTGATAATTTATTTACTAGAAATTTTGCAGAGCTAGCTAACACACTGATGAAAACCCTCTGAATATGTTCATTTAAAAAAGAGGAAAAAAGTGTCTTGGCTTATTTTTGAAAAATACTGTTATTAAATCATTGAAAGCATATTGATAAAATATGCCTGAAAGCTATAGTCCTGTAATTTATAATAAAAATTACATTGCTATTGACAAATGGCGATTTAATCCTGCAATTAACTTTAACAATTTAAATTATTCTGTTGTATTTTTTTAGCAAAATCTTGAAAGACATTCAGTAATTCTATGGTAAGATAGTCAGCAGTGATAGCTTTCTTCTTTAAAAGCAATCCCCATCCTCTTTGTATTTCTCTGTATAGATTTATTCTATCCACCTACAGGCCAAAGAGTAAAACCAGGGTCTTTTCACCCTGACATCCAATCCCTCGAGAATCCTGAGATAAAAGGGACTCCTGTACCTAAAATGCCCTTGATATGAGAAGAGGGAACAGCAGCTTAGGTGAGGTCAAAAAATGTGAACTTCAGTATCAGAATGACACATGTTTCTCTTTCACTTCTATCACTTACTGGCTCTTTGACACCGGGTAAATACACAGTCTCTTCACTGAACCTCAGCCCTTTTGTTGGTAAAATGGAGAAAAATAACACTTATTCTGGAAGAGGTGAGGTAACATCCATGTGCCCATGCTCAGGTTTATAATTCATATCCATTCAGCCCATGTCCTATATCCCCTTTCAAACAATGAGACATTCCAGGTGCTGGGGTCTTTTCCCATTTTTCTTGGTGTGAGGACCTCTATTTTTTACTCTACTCAGAGTATTCACTAGCAGAGGCAATTAAATATCCATTTCTTCATACACATGTGAATAATTTACTCTCTCACTTGGGAAGCACATGAATACTGGGCAATAAAAAGAAAAAAAGTTAAAAATAGTTATTCATAAAGGGGGACTTCTGGTTGGCTTTGTTAATAACTGGCTATGAAACTGTTATAGCAATAAAGCAGAGAAAGAGCAAAAGGATAATAAAGGCTCTTGACTTTAGAGATCCATAGATTTTATGCAAATGTATATGAGTCTATCAGAAATACAATAAAGGACTGAAAGAATTATTATACAGAACATATTAAAGAGATAAAAGAAGCATAAGCATTAATGAACCTTACCATATATCCGCAAAATATGTAAACAAACAAGTGACCGAGCCAAGAGGAGAAATATATAAATCAAGTATTTATTTGGAGATTTAAAGCATACTCTCCAGAAACCAACAAAATAAGCAGATAGAAAGAATAAAAATATGAAAATATTAAAAGCATGATTGAAATAGTTGTATTTAATAGGCAAATATAGAACTTTATCTCCTATAACCATTGAATACATATTGTAATCAAGTACATATGGAACATTCATAGAAGTTGATTATATACTCACCAAACAAACAAAGCATAAATAAATTCCAGAGACTCATCACCATTCAGACTATGTTCTCTGACAACAGTATAATAAAATCAGAAATGATTCATAAAGGGAGAGTGGAGCTACCACTATTTATCTGGAAATGACAAAAAATCCTACTATCTCAAAACAACTGTTTAGATAAGGAGAAAATCTTAAGACAAATTAGAAAACACTTAAGTAGCATTTACATTAGTACACTTAAAAATGTGTGGCCACAGATAACTTATAACATAAAGAATAACTTGATGCTTTAAGTGCTTTTATCTGAGAACAAAAATTATGGAAAACAATTGAGCCAAACATTCAAACTCAAAGATTTAGTACATCTAAAAACACAAAAATGAAAAAAACACTAATAAAGATAAGGCCAGTAACTATTTGAAATAAAAAGAAATATAATTAGTAAAAACAAAAAATTGGTTTTCTGAGAAAATTATTAACATAGAAAAACTTTTCACACATAGGCAGAGAAAGAATGCCATCAATGGAAAGTGAGAGACACAAAAGAGAAAGAAGAAAAAATAAAATGTCTACAAAAACAATTATATGATAATAAATTTCAAATCTAAACAAAACTATATGAGAAGTAGAAAATGTCTAATTTAGAGCTAGAGGAAATACAATTTAAAAAAATAGATAATTAATTATATAATATAATAAAGATATTCTTCCAAAAAAAAGTTAGACTTTTTCACCCAGCCCCTCAGCTCCCCTCCAACCTGGCAATCGTCAGTTTGTTTTTGGTTTCTACAAGTTTGTTTCGGTTTTGTTTGGTCACTTATTTGCTTTTTTAGATTCCACATATATGTGAAGCCGCATGATATTTGTCTTTCTCTGTATGACTTATGTCACTTAGTATAATACCCTCTTGGTCCATCCACATTGTTGCAAATGAATAAATAAATTCAAACTGGAAGTTACAAAACAGTCATGGGGATGTAAAGTACAGCATGGGGAATATATTCAATAATATTGTAATAACTATGTATGATATTAGGGAGTGCTAGACTTAACAGGGAGATTGTTTCATGCATTATATAAATGTCTAATCACTGAGCTTATGAGACAAATGAATAGGGAATAATCCCTAGATGGTTAAAACCATATGAAGGCAGATTCAAACTCCATAGTAATGAAGCAAAAAACCTGAGACATTGAGTTACCAACCAACATGCACAAGACTGGCAAAGTTTAAATTTGGATGATTCCAAGTGTTGGACAGGAAGTGGGAAATAGGGAATCTCAAGCATTGCTGGTGGGAGCCTATCCTATTAATATGATATAATGGAAAGCAACTTGGTCATACTTGGAAAAATTAATTAAACATAAAGCCTCTGACACCACAACTCCTGGATATGTATTTGGAGAAACATTTTCACAGATATAGGAAGGAATCTGAATAAGAATGTTTATCTCAGTAATGTTCATGATAAAATTGAAGCCAATCTATATGTTCAACAATATGAGAACAGATAAGAAAAATTCACTGGAGTAATTCAGTAGAATATTATGCAGTTATTAGAAAAACTAAATTAAATGTTAATACACTAAATAAATAGATTCTAAGTACTATACTCAGGGAAAAATAAGAAATAAAGAGACTTTTTAGTACAATATTACTTATGTAACAGGACCCACAAAACAGCATTATTTACTATACAAAGACAGATACATATTTAAGAATACATATTTAACATATTAGTATAATGAGTATGCATAGGTAGGAATAGAGAAAGTAAATGAGGAAAAATTTTAAAAAAGAGTCCATGCATAGACAAAGAGTTGAATGTGGGCCACAACACAAATGATATGATTCAATATTCTACTCCCATTGTTTAAAAAAAGTGTCCAAACAAACAAACAAACAAAAAAAGAAAGCCACAGTGTGAGTATACACTAAGGCCAAGAATTCATGGAGAAGTAACTAAACTTAAAGCTGCCCTGATTTCCCCAAAATGCTGACTCTCAAACAAAACTTAAGTGTTATTTATGTCAGTGTGACATAGCCTCCTAGGTAATCAGCTGCTACAGATGAGTAAATTTATTCAATGGAAAAGAATGCAAGTTTTAATAATCAATCACAAAAAATACTTATTCATGCTTTATCAAATGAGCTGTAATCACTGAGAGTCTAGGTTCTTAAAATTATTAATTGGAACTCCCCATGTTATTTTTTTCTTTTAATTGAATTTAGTAGGGTGACACTGGTTAACAAAGTTATACGGGTTTTAGGTGCACAGCTCCACAACAATCATCTGTACATGTATTGTGTGTTCACCACCCCAAGTCCCGCATCCCCATCCATCCATCCATCCATCCATCCATCCGTCACTATTTATCCCCTGCCAATGCCTTCCTCCACTTCTCTCTACCAACCTCCTCCACCTCCCTGGCAATCACTACCTTGTTGTCCATGTCCATGAGTTCTTCCTTTTCTTTTTTTCTTTATCTATGTTCTTGAATAGTTAGGTTCTAGCTCAATAAACTATTCATATCAAGTGAAACCCTCTGAATTTTCTTTTGGTAGAAGAAGAGAAAGGCTAAGGATGAAAGGAGGGAGGAATAGTGAAAGAAGGAAGAAATCAAAGAAATATTTGACAATCATGTAAAAAGAGCTCAGATATGATTAGACAAATGTAAGCATTTTTTTATATAGTGCTCTGGTTAAACATAAGACCCAAGCTTGGCTCAACTCACTCAAGATTTCTAACTGTTGGTACCATGATGAGACAAATGGGTCCTCCAATTCCTGGAATCTAGGAAGACCCATCTCTGATTCCCAAGGATTTGGCATGGGATCTACAGACATAACTTGAAGATATTGTAGCTTCCGTTTCAGAACACCACAGTAAAGTGAATCATAATTGTCTTGCCTTCAATTTATTTTTAAAAAATCCACAATATCTGTGGAGCACAATAAAGTGAGGTAAAATAAAATGAGGTATGCCTAAAGGTTATACTTGCAAGTATACCCTACCTGCAAGTATTTTGGCCTCAGAATCCTTTTCAAAGTTGGTGAAGAATGAGAGAAAACACAGTTTTCTTCACGATCCACTGGAAGCAGGTGTTGAGGAGAATTCTGAAACTGCTAAGACTGAAGAGCCCTGTAAGTTGTTCTACTTCAATGATCCCTACTCCTGGCTGTGCTTCAGAGTTATCTGAGAAAAGTGTTTAAACTACACAGGTCAAAACTCTTTATCAGCTCTACTGAGAAAGACTATCCAGCAATAGGGACTATACACCTGCCTTCTGATACGCTCTTCTGGCGATTCTAATGTATTTAGAGTAGCATTGTAGAACTGGTTATTGAAAACCACCCATCTGTTTTACCTCCAACTCAGTGCAAGGAATTCTCCCAATAGCTGTCCAGGTCTTTCTAGAGAGATGCAAAGAACAATGAAATAGTAAAGTATCTATAATTTGAGATGAGGGTAAGATCTTATATTCTTGCTATGTACACTTCAAGCCCTTCCATGATTAGTTACAATAACCAAACTTTACTAACTACTGCCTCTCTATAGCCTCTCTATATAATAGGTTGTCTGAAGCAAGAGAGAGATAACTTTGCTTACCTCCAACCAATGTTCTGTTAATGACAAGTATAACAAACAACCATTAGGGAGAAGCATAACTAGTCTTTTGGGGGCATCTGGGTATGAATAATTAGGCAGTAGATTTGGTTCTTCTTGTCCTTAGCCTGCTTATGACATTTTGTCTAATATGAGTATCAGCTCCTTTAAAAGACATCAATAATAGACTTTGAATATTTAAAATGCACATAAAAAATGAAACTATTTTGACAGATTTACTAGAATTGTATGCAAATATAATGCATATTTAATGCAAATATACATGTGGCTGTCTTAACTATTTCCTATGCTTCACTGTGCCCCTTAGTAAAATGCTAATAGCTCATTGTGCTTCTTTATCATATTCAGCAATTGTTAATATAACTTGTGGGTTCCACACAATGGCTAAAATAAAAGCAAATTAAAGAAAAGATCCCTGACCTTGAGAATATTAAATTCTAGTTGTGGAAAGAATACATGCCCCAAACCACCCAAACAGGCTCATATTTACGAATTACTTATCTTGCTTAGTGGCACCACTCACAGACCTCTGCGAGGTCTGTGGAAATGCTGAAGTTTTCCCAGACTCCTTTTTAAACTCATGTTCATGTCAAATAAGTCACCAAGCACAAGTCATCTTTCAATTCAACTCCATTTTCTCTCTTCCAAGACTTCTTTCATAGTTCAGCTTAATTGGAGAGAACTGGATAACTAAAAACATCTTACTGGTTCCTGTGCCCTCACCTTTGACCCATGTTCTATTTCTGCTCCCAGAACCATTTGGCAAAGCTCACGGCTGACCCATGCTTCAAATTCTTCAATGACTTTTTAAATAATACCCCAAATTCTTTGCATAATTTTCAAGCTTTTCATAATTGTTCCTTAATTGGCTCTTTTGTCATTTTTTGACTCATATCGTGTTCTCAGGTCATAAGCCAAGATTTGCAGTCTCTTTCTGCATCAACAATTAAGCTTCTATTAGTGACAATACTTTTGCCTATAATGGCTTCCCCTGAAACCCTCTCTCTTCTCCTTTATCTATTTGGTAAACTTTCATTCATTCTTCAGGAGTCAGCTCAAATGATTGCCCTTACTAGTATCATCACATCATTCCCCCAGGTTGAGATAGGTGGGCTGGTTCTTAATATTTCCAAAGCATTCCAAGAATATCTCATATCATTTTTTCTTTTGTTGCAATGGAGATAAAAAGTAAATTGTATGCAGCTCTAGTAATATGTTCCTTTCTTAACATATGTCCCCATTTTTAGTAACAAACCCCATCCAATCCTCACATCCAACCAGAATAATGTAGAGAGCTAGTTTAAGCCACGCATGTACCCCAAATAACCCGGAGTAACAAACTCTCAGTAACTACCCTATTATTCTGTAACTTCTGTTGTTCAGTATTATGGGGTAAAAGAGAATATAGTCTGCAGTTCATTTCTGAGCCTCACAACTTCAACTAACACCACTGGCAGCACCATATTACCATTGCTGCCACCACGACCACTATCATTGTCCCAGAGGATCTTTACCACAGAAAGCCACTGATGAAGTTGTTTTTTTTTTTTATCCCTTGAGGGCTGAGACAGGAGCAGTACATAAATATTTATTTCCTATAGGCCCTCATTAGACCACATAATTCTTCAGAGTATAGGCTAGGAATTTTCCTCTCTACTTTCTGAGAACCTAGCAGACAGTCTGGCACATACTAGGAGGATTCAGTGGGTGCTTGGTGGGTGCATGGATGGGTGGGTGATTGTATGGATGAATGAATATTAATAAAATATAAAACAACTAGAGAGTAGTTCCAAAACTCCAGGTATAAAGATTTTTTTTTTCCCTACGCTGTTGAGGTTAAATCGCTGAGATTTGATTAGGAGGAAAGAATCTCTGTGATATCAGATAATTAAAGAGACACTTAGAATGGATGAGATTTGAGGTGGATCTTACAAAAAACAGGATTTAAATAGGCAGACAGAATTAAAGAAAAAATTCAGGCTAAACATCTAAATGAATACAGTACTATGAAGAGCAAGGGCTATATTGAGTATCACAAGGAGTACACAGGATCAAGAGAAACGATAAGTGTCTTGACGAATTGACATTGATCTGGAATAGGTGACTTATGTAAGAAAGTGGGGAAATGATGTCAGTATTAAAGACTTGATATATAAATCTTATATTTTATGTTTGAAATCAGGGGAGAAAAAAACTACACTAAATCTAGCATACAAAGAGTTATGCCCTGCCCTGGCTGGTGTGGCTCAGTGGATTGAGTGCGGGCCTGCAAACCAGAGGATCGCGGTTCCATTCCCAGTCAGGGCACATGCCTGGGTTGCAGGCCAGTTCCCAGCAGGGGACTCATGAGAAGCAACCATACATTGATATTTCTCTCCCTCTCTCCTTCCCTTCCCCTCTAAAGATAAATAAAATAAATTGTTTAAAGATAAAATAAAATAAAATAAATTTTTTTAAAAAGAGTTATGCCCTTAATTTATCATAATTAATATACAACCAGATATCCCAAAGGTGCTGAAAAGCACTTCTTGAGTTCTGTATAGTAGGATTCCTTTATTGGTAACTGAACTGTGTGCATTATGAGTGCATTATGATTGTTGTTTAACAGACAGCAAGGGCAACTCTGTACAATAAGGAAGAGTAGAAACTGAAGGTTATTTAACAAATTGAATCTGAAAGAAAATACAGAAAAGTGGAATACAATTTCTCAAAGGGAATTGGTAGTTAATAACAGTTCAAAGCCAAATATCATTAAATATTAAATGGCTACAAATGATTACCTTGGTTTCACATTTAATTTAAAGAAAAAGTACCTTGAATTATCCCCTAATGCTGTACATGAACCCTTATTAAGAAATAATGCATAAAATGAAATCATTGTTAATTTAATTACTTTAACATCTCACAGGAAAACTTTGTTTTTGAAGTGATGGCCTTTCAAAGTACTAATATGAAGGAGGAAGTGGATAGAAATGCAGTTCAGAATAGGGATTATGCCTTATTTTACTTGGTATCATTAATTCCTGGCATTTATCAAGCATAGAATGAATGATTGCTATATGAATAAATGAACAAATAAGTAATAAGAGGACAACTTGGATAAACACAGCACAGGAGAATCACACACTTTCCTCATACAGTCGAAATACCCTAATGATGATATAAAAAGGAAAATAATAATCAAGTATTTTTCTTTGCTCTGTATAAAATTCCTTCTAAGGAGACAAATTCATTACAGATTACAATTATTTTATCATGTTACATCTTTTAAGAAAAGTACTCTAAATTACATCTATAAAGACTACTTAATACAATTAATCATTTATTGCCAATAATTATTTATTTTAAAACTAGAATTTGCTGAAAAGCATTCCATCATATTTACTTATGCCACCAAAGGTAATTTTGTAATTAGTAACTGGCTTTCAGAAGCATGTTTTTCACATACTGCTGATATCCCAGTTCTAAATTGCCCTTTCCACGCAGGATCCAAAGGCACTTTATAAATCATTGTATTTAAGTCTCTACTTAGACCTGCTCATACCCGCATATAAACTACAATAGAGTATATTTAAAGAGGCCATTTAATACTAGGATAACTATAGCAAAGTATTCTCCATTGAGGTTAAATGAAGCAAAGTTTCAACAGATGCTCAGAAACAATAAACACCAGTTGAGGTAAAAACAGAGAAAAAATAATGTCATCTCCAATTAAAATGCCAGAAAAGATTTAACAAGAAGAAATGTAATCATTCATTTGGATTTTGTCCAGGATACCTGAGCTACTACCCTTTTCAATGGGGAAACTTTCTCTAAAGCTTTAAAAAACTTGTCCATTAGAACTGTGACTTAATATCTCAGATAAAACTGAGTTTTCAGGGAATAAAAGAAAGGTAGCAATGCTCTCCATCACCATCTCAATTTTATTCATGATGTAATCATACCCCAATCAAAAACACATACATGGGTTCAGAAGTTAAGAATGAGAGGGATCAGAAAAATCTGACTACGGGCAGTGAATTAAAAGCCAGAACAGCCCTGGCTGGTATAGCTCAGTGGACTGAGTGCGGGCCTGTGAACCACATGATCTCAGTTTGATTCCCAGTCAGGGAATATGCCTGGGTTGCAGGCCGGTTCCCAGCAGGGAACACATGAGAGGCAACCATACATTGATATTTCTCTCCCTCTCTCGTTCCCTCCCCCTCTAAAGATAAATAAATAAAAACCTTTTTAAAAAAAACCCAGAACAAGGAAAGGAGCCTAGAATTACTAGATGGATGCACAGGAAAATGGCTGATAATTAATTAAAGTAACCAAATATCCTTTTGTTTTCAAATCCTGTGCTTTATTTCCATATCAGGCATTATTGTAAAGATAATGCTAACACGTTAACTATGAAAATAATAATGGCACACTTGGAAAGGACCTCAGGAATCATTCCTGGTTTGCTGAAGGAGACACTGAGGCCCAGAGAATGGAGGCACGGGCCCAAGATCACACATAGCTATCGATAATGCCGTCGTGTGCTCATATATTCCTATTTGGGAAGTTACATGATTATGACTAAAGTCCTTGCACGCTTCAGGTAATTTTAACTTTCATTAAATGTTCACAATTGTTTAGCCCTGTGGAGTGAGAGCTAGGGAGATCTGTGTGCCCGTGTTTAAATGGCTAAAAAGTAATCACCTTTTATGCCTTATCATTTGTAGGATCAAAAACTACTCTCCATACTTTTGACTAACAGATGGTGGGGAGAGCGTGAAAGCACAAAGTGACACAAGGAATAGATTGCAAAGAAACATTCATAATAACTATGATTAGAAGAATTGAGCACAGTCCGTAGGAAAATGCATGCCTGCCAAATCCAATTCCACTTTTACTTCAACCTCCTCTTCCACCTCCCTAAATATAACACTCAGGGTCCTTAAACACTGGCTTGGAATTAAAATGGATTGTTTGCAGCTGCTCACAGGCAAGCTTATTGGGTTGGCCCCACCCAGTGTTTGCATGTGGCTTCCCTCCCCAGCCTTAGCTCTTGACAGGGAAGGCCATTTGAGAAACAACAGGACAGCAAACTGAACAGAATGCATTTTATGAGTCAGCTTGATCCTCATCCCAGGGCTGAGAGCTCATCACGTTAAGCCATTAGCCCCATTGCCTGGTTTTTAAAGAACTTGCCATCTTTGGTTATCCCCCTAACGGTGGTAGCTGCAGGGTCCAGGCCTTTTGCTCCTTCAATTTAGTTTCTGTGAAACTTCCCTATCCTTCTGCCCATCTTCAGTGAATTCTCTGATGATTGAGTAGAATTTTAGAGCTGAATAGGAATGGAGTACTGCATGATGTCTGATTGTGGCAGGGACTAATAATGTTTAAAACCCTGTTTTGAAGCAAACAAAAATGAAATTTGTCTTGCATCTGGCCACGTGCAGCCAAAATGCGAGTCATGAGATGAGGCTGGATGGCTAATGTGCCTTAGCAGATGCCGACGGAAACAGGGAAAGCCCAGTCCACTGTGGAGGGGGCTCTGTGTCTTTGAAAAGTAGGAGGCACCTCAGCCTAACTGGTACTTCACTTACCACAATGCGCCCAGCAGGTGAGAGTATAGTTAGTATATAGCCCTGGTGGAAAGTTAAAAAATAATAATTTTTCCCCTAACAGACAAAAGACATCATTAATGAAATACATTTGAAGCCCTGCTTTAGAGGTACTCACAGTGAAATGACATCTGGACAAGAGTAATGATATTGTTGCAAATAAGAGAAAGCATTACAAATGCTCTGCTCACAAAATTTTATTCCACGATGGGCTTGACATCGCCCTACATTTGCTCAGTAAAACAGGAGGAAAAACATGCCGTTGTTTTCCTAGTTCTAAATTATGGAGTAGTGGCCATACATTTGGATGCTAATAAAGTCTTTTTAATATTCTTATTTTTATCTTTTGCATTGTTGACTCAATCGCATATGTCCCCATCCCCTCCTTTTGCCCCCTGTCCTCCCAGGTCCTGCACCCCCTCCCTCTGGCTGTCACTGTTCTAGTGCCTCATTCTTTCAAGAATGGCAATCATTCCATTTCAGAACCAACTATAATAATTAGTGCAGTTGGATAAAGTGCTCAGGCTACACCCTAACTTAACCATTTTGCTCCAGGGCTTTAAATAATTTTCCAACAAGATCTGAGCCCATAGATAGAAGAAAAAGGAAATATTCTTAGCTCTGAAACACTATGTTCGATAGAGAAAACCTAATTGAGATAAAGTGGATAAACATTCGTTCACTTCATCAGTAAATATTAACCCAAACATATGTCATGGGAAAGCACAGTGTTAGGGACGGCAGGCACAGCGACTAAAAGAAACAATTTGGTACCATCCTTCAGAGGCTGGGCTCCAGCCACCTGCTTCCATACCCCTGTGATCCCGCTTCTCTCACAGGCACAGCCCCATCATATTCCTCTGTCAGTGTGTCTTTTCCTCCAGTTGGACTGTGAGTTCCTTCATGACCTTGATAGTTTTTATCTTTGTACAAAATCTTCAGAATTTCACTGTCATTGCCACACTGGGGAGGTACCTAAATTAAAGAGCGTTGAGTGGAAGAATGTGGGTAAAACTAGTAGCAATGGTTGTCAGGATTTTCCTTAATATCACACATCCAGAGAATGCGCCCACATTCCTAAAGAGGATTGTGATGAGAATTGGCATGGGAGGACACAGTGTAGACAAAATTCATTCAAAAATACTTGCTGAGGTGCAGGGAACTATAAAGCTATGCACAGCAGACTCAGACACTGTCCTTGACAGATCAGTCTAATGGCAAAGACATATAATAACTCCAAATGATACACCTCTGACAAGTGGTGTGCAGTAGTGGTATGGTAAAGCGTGCTCTTATTTGACATGGTTCCTGAAAGCCACTTGCTAAAATGCTAAACTACTTTAGAAGCTGGTTGTGTCAAACAATTAGTTTACTGACATGGACCATGATGGGAGGGAAATCAGCAAACATTACGGATCTGGAAATTTTTTTCTTTCACCAGAGAGAGTCAGTCAGTGGCCCACCACTGGTTGCAGAAATGGTCGCCTAACTCCATGTCTCTCTGCTTACTTTCTTCTTCCATACTCACTTTCTTTTTAGAAGGTAGTAATATAAAACAGAAGTACATTGATAAGAGACCTTATTCTAAAAGGTTCTATGTTTAAATTTTTTAAAAAGTGAATGAGTAGAACTTTTAATAATTTTATAAAACAAAACCAATACAATAAAATGCTTTTTTTCTTTCATGCGTACTGTATCCTAACACATGTAAAATACAAACTAATTATGTTTAGTTTGTATTTTAGTGCATGCGTAATGCCTTACATGTAATAGTACTCCATAAACATATATTGACTTGAATTGAATCAAATAAAATTGAATTAAATTAAACTGAATTAAATTGAAATGAATATGCTGGACTAATTTAACACCTTCAGTAATGTGAGATACTTTTATTTTTGTATTGAAGTAAAACTATCTTTAGTACTAAAATACTACTTCTTGTGTGCAAAAATATTTATGTTTATTATTTATGAGTCTATGTGGGTGTTTTGTGAATGCTATACATTTTTTTTCATGAACTAGCCACATCTTTATAATCTGTGCCAATTTATATCTTAGATTAAAACATTATAGTGCTCAAAAGCAATAAGACTGTAATTCTAAGTTATTTTTCAATCTGAACTTTATACTTACTTGAACCTCACCTTGCTTTAACTTGATACTTATTTATTTTATATGTAATTCTTGATTTATATGCATTACCATGATCTCTAATTCTTCCACATTTTGGAGTAATTTTTACTGGGTGTTACTCTTATCAGTACATGGGACATCCTACAAGGCTTCTTGCCATAGTAGGGTAGATTAAGAAGAAACCATTTTATACCTGAAATACAAAATATTACTGAATGTAAACTGTCAATAATACAAAATATCACTGAATGCAAATAACTGTCATTATTTTTAAAAATAAATAAAATAAATAAATAAAATGTAAAAAAAAGCATAGAGAACAGTGGGTCTTACAGACTTGGACTTGAATTCTAACTGGTAGAGTTTGGTAAAATTACTCATCTCCTTTAAACTTAAATTCTTCACCAGTTAAGTAGGTATGAGAAAGTACCTATACTACAGACGTGTGTGGTGATGAAATGAAATGATGGATGTAGAAACTTTAACACAGGAGCATGCACATATGTAGACCAAACTGTACAAATGTTAGCAACTAAAACATATAAATAACAAGAGGAAAATCTGAAGTTCAACTGTTTTCAAGGTCAACAACATATCTACTGAAAAAGCAAAAGAATTAGATGTAATTGGTGGGCATCCTAGTAACTTAGAATTAGGAAAGAAAAAATGATATAGTATTTCTAAGAATAGTTCTAGGAGAGAAAAATAATAATTGCTTATATTAATTGGACATCTATGTGCCAGGCACTTTTCCAGTGCTTCCCATGAATGAGTCATTTAGTCCACACAACAGCCCTTTGAGGTAGATACTCTTGTACATATTCCCACTTAGAGATGTGAAAAGTAGATTAGAGAGATGGTCTTCTTCAAGGCCTTGTCCAATTACATGGTGGAGCAGTTTTGAATCTTGAATTCAGGCAATAACTCTAGAGTATCTATATCCTTAGAGTGAACAATATATACACATGTGTATCACATACATCTAACTAACATATATATTTAACAAACGCATAATATTTATTTATAGACTTCGTTCTAGCCTTTTCCAGAAAATAATTGATTTATTTAATATTTATAATAATCCTATGATATAGGTACTATTATTATCCTCATTTTATAAGTGAGAAAACTATAACTGAGGCACAGATACATTAGTTTGTCCAAGGTCACACCACTAGTACATGACAGCTGGACTCAAACCCAGGCACTCTGGCTCCAGAACCAGCTCACTAGCTGACTGTTCTACAATCCAGTTAAAAGGATTTCAATAGTCCAGTTCCATCAATCAAGGACATACCTATTGTAAAAATAATTATGGGATTTACTCCACAAACTTCTCTGTGGACAATATTTCTCTGTGTATAAAAAATCTTATAATTGTTCTAATCTGGTTATGATTTGTGTTTCTACGTTGCTCTCCTTACAGACAGATTACTTGAGTATTTTAACATTTTAATTCCTATAACACAGATACATTCCTCAAAGATAAATAGTAAAGTGGCATTCTGGCTTTAGGTTTCATTTTCTTCTGAGTTCGATTAATGTAAGTTATCTCCTGGGAGATCGAATTTCTAAATCTGATAGACTTTTGGCCGTATTGTTAAAATGTGTAAATTTCCTAAGATGATACCAAACTAGGAGGCCTTTAAGCACTGAATACCTTTTCCCTTGTAATTTATTGCTTCTCTAAATCACTATTCAGCACGAAACTCAAAATCTCTTTTCTTATTTGTATTATTACTGCTAGAAGAAGATTCAAAAGAAAAAAATTAAAGATTTTTAAAATAGTTAACGTTCAGTTTATTGGGTTTAATTAATTCTGGATGGGTAAGCCCAATACATTGGTTAGAACCTGTTTCTTGGATGGTTGACTGCTTTTAATTATGTACATTGTCTCTCTATTTAGGCCTAGAGACTTAATCATTCTAGTTCCAAGGATTTGTCTTGGAGCCAAACAATCTTTCACTAAACTCTAGAATAATCCCCTCTCTGAAGTCTGCTCCCCATCTGTGTTCTTAGTTTAAAACTGCCCCCCTCCATCTGCTAAATTCAATGACTGTAACGCCGAGCAGCAGGTAGAACCAATATGCTGGCTCCAAACTGAATCCTGAAAGTGACTCTGGCATCCCTGCGGCAGAATCATCTGTGTTTGCTGCTCTGCCCCCATTAATCTCTAGGGAATAAGAATGAGAAATACTGCATCAGACAAAGGGGGGCACTTTTCTAATTAATTGAAAACAATAACAGCATAAAAGTCATCAGCCTTTTGTCTGCATAAGGACAGCCTCACAAAACAAGAAAATAACAATGCCACAGCTACAGCTCCCCAGTTGGTTGGGAAAGTGCACAAATGCACACATCGACCTTCCCCTACAACACATACCTCAAAATTCCAACACAGAAACTTATCTTAAAAGACAAAATTCCCATCTGCCAATTCATTGATTTGAGTTATGAACAGAGAGGGTGCAATCCTAAGTACCTAAAAATACAAACTCAAGAGATTATTTAAATATTATAGTACTGAAATTTCATGTTTCTGTTAAAAAATTAATTTCTCTTAGAATGACCACTGGAAACACCGTGTTTTATTTCTGAAATGCCTGAGTCCCTCATTAATTAGAAGCTCAGACTGTGTCAGCACATTTGCACTCTCTCTTCCAGCTGCTCAGTGTTTTAAAGTCATAAATTGTTCTTTGCTTGTATCCAACAGTTAAATAAAGAAATCGCTCCTGAACAGTGTCAGGGGCACATTCAAAGCATGTGTATTCTCTTCTCTCCTTTCTGATTGTGGCATATTTTCACACAGTGTGTGTATTCAAAAGGCCTTTTGGCTACAAGTGCTAGTGAAAGATCACTTGAATGAAAACAAAACAGGAAATAAGCTGGGGAGAAAGGCAAATTTCTTCTGCTCATTCCTGTACAATCTTCCTTGAATTTTGACTTCATTAAAAAATGCAGGCTTAAGCACTATTTACCAGTCATTGAACTTTTAGAAAACTTTTTCATCTTTTTCCCCCTTTTCCTGACTTGTAATTCTGACTAGCTCCTGTAGGTATTCTTCATCACTCTCACTTACCATCATCTCACTTATTCACACTGTTCCCTCCCCATTCTTGTCCTCCTGAAGGTAAGCAATGGAATTGCTCTGAGTTCTCCAAACTTCTAACTTGATTATAAGCTAATTTATTGTATTGTTTTTGTTTGTTTGTTTGTTCTTTGTTCTTTTGCAAATATATTCAGCCACCTCCCCTTTCTCCGATCTTCATCTCATGGTATTAATGTTTTATTTTATGTTTATCCTTTTTATTTCTCTTACAATATTCTTTCCACTCCTTTTATAACTTAACTCCACTAATAGCATTTTATATGACAGCAGGTGATAATATATTTTGGATTTAAATCTAAATTCACAGTTAGCCATGGCCGGGTAGTTCCGTTGCTGGAGCATCCTCCTGATTCTTCATGGATGTGGGTTTGATCCCCTGCCAGGGCACATATGAGAATCAATCAGTATAAATAAGTAAAACAACAAATCAAGGTTTCTGGCTCTCTCTTGCTCTCTCTCAAATCAATAAATGAAAATGTTAAAAAAATTACATTCAAACCATTACTTATATGAAATGCAACAATACTTAAAATGTGGTATTTGGTTTATAAACACCAGAGGGCAAGGGGTGAAACCAGTACATTTCATCTATCTAATAGTCAGCATCATATCTACACTTTTAAAAATAGCTTTTGGTAAATATGAAAGTGGCAAAACAAAAACAGGATATAAAGACTTAAAGGGAAGTGTTTTTCACTGATGATTGGGACTCTTTCCTCCAGCTCTATCTCTCATTCCTTTTCTTTATTTTTTCCTCCTTTTATAATTTTTCCCTTTTTCATATTATTGAAATAGTTTTTTAATTGTTTAATGTCTATCATTGTGTTTCTAACTTGTTTTTACACTCTCTCACTTTGTATTCAGTTCTTTTTATTTGTCCATTTCAAGGAAGCTCAGGAGGTAGTAGCCAGGCCATTTGGTAGGGATATAATGACATTTAAAAGTGTGCTTTCCTTATACACCTGTGCTTGCAGGTATCTCATTTTTATAAATGAATAACTAAATCAATGTCCTTTTTGGTTCATATCTTAGAGCATGACATCTAATTAAATAATAATCTAGAAGTTGCAAATGTGTGTCTTTCTTAATAAATACATTCAAAATACTGCTTGTATCATTAAGATTTACAATTCATCCTAAATGTTAAGTTGTTGACAACATACTACCTGATAAGTTTAGCCTCAACCCTGATCTTCTATTTTAAATCTCCTATGATTGCAAGAGCAGAGGAACAAAGGAGAGAAATAAAGGAGATGAGATCAATAGGTATTTCCAAGATTACTTTCTGCTATTTAAATTATTTATATACCAAATTGGGTTGTGTGCTTTCTTTTCCCTCATTCAATCCACATACAATATAATCCAAAAAGTAAGAGTTCTGGAAAGAAAAGCTTAAGTTAAAATCCCAGCTCTACCCCTTAATAGCTTTATTACCTTAAATAAGAAATTATGGTCCCTATACTTTAATTTCTTTAGCTATTTCTGGAAGTCCTCACATTAACCTTGACAGTTGCTAGGATGATTAAAATAGAACAACACAAATAAAATCTGCTACATCTGTAATTGCTCACTTAATATTAATTTTCATTTCTATTTGAAGTGATTAGTTAGTCTCTAAGTTGCAACAATATTTTTAATGTGACTCACAATGAATACATAAGGAACATTTGAACAGTGAAATATATTAAAATATGTGTCCATACCCCACACAAGGAAGACAGTGTGGTCAATTTGGAAGGACTCCTTTAAATACCCCTCTTTTGCTTGGCCCTCTTAGAGTCTAGCTGAATCTGCATACAATGACTAGAGTTGTTGCCTTTGTACCACTTTGTCAAATTCCCGTAATAAGCATAGAAATTGGTTTCTTATAAACAGTGTTCTAGAAAGTTAAAGTTGTATGTTACAAAATGTAGAAAAACAAGTGGTATTCTATATTTCTGGTATAACATATACCTACTATAATTCTTAAAGTAATTTGTGTTAACTCAATAAACAAACGATCTAATTGACACAAATAGAATGTTGTACCAAACAACTGTAATATATACTCTTTTCATGTGTATAGGGACCATTAGCCACAATATGACCACATCAAATTATTGAAATCAGATGTGAATTTAAGTAAGAAATCAACAAAAAGTTACCTAGAAGATACTCATATGTATGGATAATTATCAATGCATTGCTATATAACCCATGAATGAAATATAGTGAAACTTAGAGAACATTTTTAACTAAAAAATAATAAAAGTATAACACATCAAAATTTGTGAACTATAGCTGAAGTTACACTCTGAGATAAATGTATAAACATGTCCACTCATTAGAAATGTAAGAAAATTAAATTTGAATTATCTACCCATACATCTCAAAAAGATTTTTAAAGGAATAAAAGGAAAAACAAATTAACCTCCAAAAAGTAGAGAAGATAATAAAGAACCAGAAGTTTAAAATGAAAAAATTTAAAACAAACATATACTGGAAGGGTTCAATAAAGACAACAGATGTTTCTTTGACAAAAAATAATATTTACATATCACTACCAAAGCTGTCCAAGGAAAATAATGCACAACAACTCACCTCAGATGATAGAACTGACATAACTATAAATCATACAAACATTATATATACATATTACAAACAAGTTTATTCCAATAATTTTATATCATGGACAAGTTGTAACATTTCTAGGAAAAATAATTCATCAAAACTATACAATAATGTGGACCCAGAACCAGATACTGGTTTCTAATATTATTCTCAAAACAGAGAAAATAAAACTCTATTTTTAATTTTTTGTGGTAATTTCATATTGCTTTCCACAGTGGCTGCCCCAGTGTGCATTCCCAGAAACAGTGCAAAAAGGTTCCCCTCTCTTCACATCCTTGCAACACTTGTGGTTTGTTGATTACTTGATGTTAGACATTCTAATCCATGTGAGGCTTTAATTTGCATTTCTCTGACGATTAGTGATGGTGAGCATCTTTTCATACATCCATTGGCCAACTGTATGTCCCCTTTGGAGAAATGCCTAATCAGGTCCTTTGCCCATTTTTCAACTGGAGTACCTTAGGTTCTTTTGGTGTTGAGTTTGTAAGATCTCTATTAATTTTGGTTATTAACCCCTTATCAGATGTATCAGTGAATATGGTCTCCCATTAAGTGGGTTGTCCTTTTATTTTGTTCATGGTTTCCCTTGCTGTGCAAAAACTTTTTAATTTCATGTAGTCCCCCTTTTTAATTTCCTTTTTTGTTTTCCTTGATTGAGAAGATAATTCAGACAAATTGCTATGAGCAATGTCCTAGATTTTATTGCATATGCTTTCTTCCTTGATTTTTAGGTTTTGGGGTCTAACATTTAAGTCTTCAATTCATTTTGAATTTATTCTTGTGTGTAGTTTAAGAAGGTGGTCTAATTTTATTTTTCTGTGTGCACCCATCATGTTTTCCCAGCACCATTTAATGAATAAGCTATCTTTAGCCCATTGTATGTGTTTGCTTCCTCTGGCAAGTATTAGTTGACCATGAAGGTGTTGGTTTATTTCTGGGCTCTCTTTTCTGTTTCATTGATCTGTGTGTCTGTTTTTGTGCCACGGCAATGCTGTTTTGATTACGATAACCTTATAGTATAGTCTGATTTCAGGTAGTGTGAGTCCTCCATCTTTGTTCTTTTTTTTTCCTCAAAATTGTTGTTGTTATTTGGGGCCTTTTGTGGTTCCATATAAATTTTTGAAATATTTGTTCTAGTTTTGTGAAACATGTCATTGGTATCTTGAAGGGAATGTCATTGAATCTATAGATTGATTTTGGTAGTATGGACACTTTAATGATGTTAATTTTTCCTGTATATGAACACAATATGTGTTTCTACTCAATTGTTCCTGCTTCAATTACTTTTTTAAAACTTTATTTATTTAATTGTTGTTCAAGTAGAGTTTTCTGTCTTTTACTCCCTTCCCAGCCCACCCCCCCAGTGTTCCCCAACTCCCCCATTTCCACACACCCCTTAGTTTTGTCCATATGTCATTTATACTTCTTTCTGTAAACCCTTCCCCTTTCCCCCTCAAATTCCCTCCCCTCTCCCCTCTGGTCACTGTTAGCCTCTTTTCTATTTCAGTGTCTTTGGTTATATTTTGCTTGCTTGTTTGATTTGTTGTTTAGGTTCCTGTTAAAGGTGAGATCATATGGTATTTGTCCTTCACTACCTGGCTTATTTCATTTGGCATAATGCTTTCAAGATTCATCCATGCTATTGCAAAGGGTAGGAGCTCCTTCTCTCCTTCTGCTGCATAGAATTCAATTGTGTAAATGTACCATAGTTTTTTGATCCATTCATTTACTGATGAACACCTATGTTGCTTCCAACACTTGGCTGTTGTAAATTGTGCTGCTATGAACATTGGGGTGCATAGGTTCTTTTGGATTGGTGTTTCAGGGTTCTGAGGACATAATCCTAGCAGTGGAATTGCTGGGTCAAAAGGCAGTCCATTTTTAGCTTTCTTAGAAAATTCCATACTGTTTTCTATAGTGGTTTTACCAGTCTGCAATCCCACCAACAATGAACTAGGATCCCCTTTTCTTCACAACTTCTCCAACACTTGTTGTTGCTTTGTTTTGATGGCCATTCTGACTGGTGTAAAGTGGTATCTCATTGTGGTTTTAATTTGCATCCTCTGATAGCTAGTGATATTGAGCATCTTTTCAAGTGTTCCTGGGTCCTCTTGTATGACCTCCTTGGAGAAGTGTCTGTTCAAGTCCTTTGCCCACTTTTTAATTGGGTTGCTTGTCTTCTTAGAGTGGAGTTATGTAAGTTCTTTGCATATTTTGGACATTAAACTTTTGTCTGAGGTATCATTGGCAAATATGTTTTCCCATATAGTTGGTTCTCTTTTTAATTTAATAATCTTTTCTTTAGCCATGCAGAAGCTTTTTATTTTGATGAGATCCCATTTGTTTATTATTTCCTTTATGTCCCTTGCTCTAGAGGACATATCAGTAAAAATGTTGCTGCATGAAATATCTGAGACTTTCCTGCCTATGTTCTCCTCTAGGACTTTAATGGTGCCACTCAAAGCTTATGTTTAACTTTTTTATCCACCTTGAATTTATTTTGGTATATGGTGTAAGTTGGTGCTCCAGTTTCATTTTTCAGCATGTAGCTGTCCACTTCTCCCAACACGATTTGTTGAAGGGGCTATTTTTACCCCATTTTATGTTTCTGTTCCCTTTGTCAAATATTAATTGACTGTAGAGACTTGGATTTATTTCTGGGCTCTCTGCTCTGTTCCATTGGTCTATGTGCCTGTTTTTATGCTAGTACCAGGCTGTTTTGATTACAGTGGCCTTGTAATACAGTTTGATATCAGGTATTGTGATCCCTCCTACTTTGTTCTTCTTTCTCAAAATCACAGCTGCTATTCAGGGTCATTTATGGCTCCATATAAATTTTTGAAGTGTTTGTTCTATGTCTGTGAAATATGCCATTGGTACTTTAATAGGTATTGCATTGAATCTGTAAATTGCTTTGGGTAGTATGGACATTTTGATGATGTTAATTCTTCTAATCCATGAACACGGTATATGTTTCCATTTGTTTGTGTCTTCCTTGATTTCTTTCTTCAGTGTTGTGTAGTTTGCTGCATACAAGTCTTTTACCTCCTTGGTTAGGTTTATTCCTAGGTATTTTATTTTTCTTTTTGCTGTATCAAATGGATTTTTTTTTATTTCTGCTTCTGCTGTTTCATTGTTGGTATAAAAAATTCATTTGATTTCTGGATATTGACTTTGTATCCCACTGTTTTGCCAAATTCATTTAGTAGGTCCAGCAGTTTTTGAGCAGAGTCTATGGGATTTTCCATGTACACTATCATGTCATCTGCAAACAGCGACTGTTTTTTTCCTTCTTTCTGATTTGGATGTTTATTTCCTTTTCTTGACTGATTACTGTGGCTAATACTTCCAACACTATATTGAATAGAAGTGGTGAAAGTGGACAACCTTGTCTTGATCCTGATCTTAGTGGAAAAGATTTTAGTTTTTTCCCATTGAGTATGATGTTGGCAGTAGGTCTCTCATATATGGCTTTTATTATGTTGAGAAATACTCCCTCTATTCCCACTTTGCTGAGTGTTTTTATCATAAATAGGTGCTGTGCCTTATCAAATGCTTTTTCTGCATTTATTTTTTATAATCATGTGATTTTTGTCTTTGCTTTTGTTTATGTGATGTATTACATTTACTGATTTGCGAATATTGAACCACCCTTGCATCCCTGGGATGAATCCCACTTGGTCATGGTGTATGATCTTTTTGATTTATTGTTGGGTGTGGTTTGCCAATATTTTGTTTGAGGATTTTAGCCTCTATGTTCATCAGGAAAATTGGCCTGAAGTTTTCTTTCTTTGTTGTTTCATTATCTGGTTTTAGGATTAGGATCATGGTGGCTTCATAAAAAGAGTTTGGGAGTCTTCCCTCTCTTGGGTTTTTTTGAATAGTCTATGAAGAATAGGGGTTAGCTCTTCCTTAAATGCTTTGTAGAATTCTCCTGTGAATCTATCTAGTCCAGAGCTATTGTGTCTCGGGAGTCTTTTGATTACTGCTTCAATTTCACCTGCCGTTATTGGTCTGTTCAGGCTTTCTGCTTCTTCTTCAATGAGTTTTGGAAGATTATATTTTTCTATATATTTGTCCATTTCACCTAGGTTTTCAAATTTCTTGGCATATAGTTCTTCATAGTAATTTCTTACAATCCTTTGTATTTCTCTTGTGTCAGTTGTAATCTCTCCTCTTTTATTTCTGATTGTGTTTATTTGGGTCCTCTCTCTTTTTTTCCTGCTGAGCCTCCTTAAAGGCTTGTCAATTTTGTTTATCTTTTCAAAAAACCTGCTCCTGGATTCATTGATCCATAGAATTGTGTTTTTAGTCTCTATGTCATTTAATTGTGCTCTGATCTTGGTTATTTCCTTCCTTCTACTTGCTCTGGGCTGTCTTTGTTGTTGTTCCTCAAGTTCTTGTAGGCATAGGGTTAGGTTGTTGGTTTGAAATGTTTCTATCTTTTTTAGGTAGTCCTGTATTGTTATGAACTTGCCTCTCAGGACTGCCTTTGCTGTGTCCCATAAGTTTTGGGTTGTTGTGAGTTCATTTTCATTTGTTTCCAGAAACTTTTTGATTTCTTTTATAATTTCATTCTTGACCCATTTGTTGTTTAATAGCATGCTATTCAATCTCCATAATTTTGAGTGTTTTGGGTTTTTTCCTTTGGGGTTGGTTTCCAGTTTCAGTCCCTTGTAGTTGAAGAAAATGCTTGGTATGATTTCAATTTTCTTGAATTTGTTGAGGTTTGTTTTGTATCTTATCATGTGGTCTATCTTTGAAAATGTTCCATGTGCATTTGAAAACAATGTGTATTTAGCTTATTTGGGATGAAGGGTTGCATATATATCAGTTAAGTCCCTTTCATCTAGGATGTTGTTCAATGCCACAGTATCTTTGTTGACATTTTGTTTGGAAGATCTGTCCATTTTTGACAGTGTGGTGTTAAAAATCCCTAGTATATTTGTGTTGCTGTCAATATCTTTCTTGAAGTCCACCAAGATTTTCTTTATATATTTGGATGCTCCTATGTTGGGTGCATATATATTTACAATGTATGTGTCTTCTTGGTAGATTCTTCCCTTAAGTATTATGAAGTAACCTTCTGGGTGTATCTCTATGGCCCTTTTCTGGAAGTCTATTTTGTTTGATATGAGTATTGCTACCCTGTTTTTTTTTTTTTTTTTTCTGTTCACTTGCTTAAAAAATTGTTTCCAGCCCTTCACTTTCAGTCTGTGGTGGTCTTTTGTCCTCAGGTGGGTCTCTTGTAGGCAGCATATGTGTGTGTCATGCTTTCTTATCCATTCAGCTGTTCTACATCTTTTGATTGGGGCATTTAATCTATTTACATTTAAGGTTATTATTGATTGCTACTTATTCATTGCCATTTTTGTACCTGTATTTCTCTCTCTCTCTCTCTTTTTCTTCCTTTCACTGCTCTAAGGAAAGAGGTCCTTTAGCACCTCTTGCATAACTGGTTTGGTGGAGGTGTATTCTTTTAGACTTCTTTCATCTTGGAAGCTCTTTATTTCGCTTGCTATCTTGATTGAGAGCCTTATTGGGTAAAGTAGCCTTGGATGCAGGCCTCTGGTTCTCATTACTTGAAATATTTCCTACCATTTTCTTTTGGCTTGGAGCATTTCCATTGAGAAGTCAGCAGCTAACATCATTGGGGCTCCCTTGTATGTTATTTCCTTTTTCTCCCTTGCTGCCTTTAAGATTCTCTCTTTGTCTTGGAATTTTGCCATTTTAATGATGATGTGTCTTGAAGTGTACCTCTTTGGATTTCTCTTGATTGGTACTCTTTGTGTTTCCTGGATTTTTGTGACTTTTTCTCATCAAATTAGGAAAGTTTTCCATCATTACTTTTTCAAATAGGTTTTCTATCCCTTGCTCTTCTTCTTCTCCTTCTCGTACCCTTATTTTTCAGATATGATTACATCTCTTGCATCTCTCTTAATCCCTCTTCATTCTTTCTGAGCCTCTTTTCCTCTTCTTTCTCTTCCTGGGTGTTTTTTCCTACTTTGTGCTCCAACTTGCAGATCCAATCTTCTTCTTCATCAATCCTGCTTTTGATTCCTTCCACTGTGTTCTTTAGTTTAGAAATTGTATTCTTCATTTCCGCTTGGTCCTTGCTGATATTTTCTATTTCCTTTTTCATGTTGATACAGTTTGCAGTGAGATCATTGTAGTTCTCCTGTAGTTTCTGGTAGCTCACTGTGAGCTCTTTGAACTTCCTGATAACCAGTGCTTTAAATTTAATATGTGATAGCTGACTTGCCTCTATTTCATCTAGGATTCTTTCTGAGGCTTCCTCCTTTCCTTTTGTTTGGGGATTGTTTCTTTGTCTTCACATTGTTCGTGAGACTCTTCTTGTTAGCTTCAGCTTCTTAAATTGATTTGTTCTGGCTTTCTGGGTTTATGGTGTGAACTTCTGTGGTAGAATACCTGTGAGATTCAGTGGTGTATTCTCCTTGAACTCCCAAGCTTGCTGGTCTTGGACTATCCTTTAAGTTGCCTCTGTGTTTGTGTTTGTGTTTTGATTGGTTTGCGGCCTTTCTTTTGTGTGTCGTTCCCACCAGCTGGTGAAGTGATGGTCCCTCTGTCCACCACTCATTTTAATTTGTTGTGCTGGTGAGGGCAGGTTGTGTTGAAGCTAGTTCTTCTGTTTGTACAGGTTTTGAGGATTCCCTTTTGCTCTTTTTCAGTTGTTTGTACTGGGTAGTTTCTCCACTATTTAGTTGTATTTCCAGATAAGTCCTGGATTGAGATTTGTGTGGTTTCTACTCACTCCTTCACCTTCTTCTGTTGTTATCTGTTGGTGGTTCCTTTGTTGTTGGGTTTCCTCTTCTAGTGTGTATACTGGTGTTCACTGCTTCCACATATTTTTTTTTTATGATCAGTTGGAGGGAAAAGCAAAATTGTTTATGATAGCAGGAGAGTATTCTATGATATTTACAGTAGCAGCTGGTAGAGAAGAGATAGGAGATCCTTTGGCTATGTATAGTGTTAACCGTAATCTTCAGTCACTTTTAAGAAACGATGGGAAGAAGGTAAGACTCTTTTGGGGGAGGGATGAATTGTGAGATGGATCTAGAAAGCAGTTAGGTTGTGAGAGGTCAGATTCTGAGCTAAGGTGAGAGTAAAGGAGAGTAAATAGGTGTAGTGTGTGAGAGAATCGAGTTAACCACTACAGCAATAGAGTTAAGGAAACTGTGAAGTGGGCTAAAATCCAAGAGGGGTGTTTTGAAGTGTTTACGATTGTATGGAACAGCTAATATTATAGTAATATTAGAGCACCAATCATATGACAGAATCTATGTGATCTGGGTAACATGAATAGGGGATTTATAACTTTGTGTAGTGTGCTAAAGGAACACAAGTGATGTGAAGGATAGTAAATTTGCAATACACTGTGGAAGAGAGAATAGGGGAAACCTGTCAAATGATACAATATAACCAACCAAGGCAAAGAAGACTATAGAAAGAAGAGGAATACAAAGATACTTATAAAATAAAAGATGTAAGAAAAATGAAAAAAATACAATATGCAGTAACTTGTAGTTTCTCTGCTATAGCAAAGAGAAATTTGTCTCTCTGTCTCTACCACTGGGATGCCTCTTCTTTGGGTCCAACTCTGGTCTGTTCATAGTTCCAAGTTTTTTGTCGCACTTGTGGGTTAAACAAAAAGGCAGAAGAGGTAAGTTTGGAAAGAAAGGAAGAAGGAATAAAACAAGAAAGAATGAAAGAGGGGGAAAAGGTATTGAAAGATAAAAAAAATTAAAAAATTAAAGATTACTTAAAAAATAAAAAACACCTCTTGTTGGTTTCAAGCTAGCTAAACCGGTTTTCCTGGTCTCGCTGGCTGCAACAGCCTGAGGGATGATTGGTGTGGCCTTTCTCCCTTCCTGAAGTGTACTCAGCCAGTCTTGTGAGCACTCTCCCAAGAGTTAGTCTGGCACCTCTTCCCAGCGCCCCATGCAGGAGATCCAGGTTTTCTTCAAAGCACTCTTTCCCTGGGGGTCATTGCAGTAAGCTGGGGTACAGGCGGGCGCCCGGCCAGGCTGCCTGCTTGTGGGTTTGGGCGGGAAACCTTACCAGTGCTATGGGGAAATGCAGGGCCTTTCGCCTGGCTGGGTGGGGAGTAGGCCGAGTGGCTGTTGCAGGAGAATCCCCCAAATAGTTTTACTTTTTGAGAAATTCCTCTTACTCAAGCCTGCCACTCAGTATAGCCCAATTCTCCAGCCAGACTGGTGACTATCTGGTCAGAGCCCGACACTGGGACTCTCAACTCTCTCAAGCCCGCGACCACAGACTTGGTGGGTGATCACGACCCTTGTGTGTTTGCCTCTTTGTCCTTATTCCTTTCTCTGCATCTTCAAGCAACCAGATCTCTCCCATGCTGCTCCCTGCTTGGCCTGGGAGGGAAGGAGCAGTTGACCCAGCTCTCTCCCAGGGACTCTGTGGCAGGCCCACTGCTCCCAAACATACTCTGGTAGACCCAGCGCCAGGTGCCAAGCATGGGGCCACAAAGACTGCCACAACTCCTGTCTCTGCACTGGTCCCCAGGACCTTGTTGTCCTGCAGCCGTCTCCTTACTGTCCGATTTTTCGGTGTCCGCTATAATTTCTGGTCTTTTATTTTCATATATGTTGGGGCACTCTTGGCTGTTTGCTCTGTTCCTCTGCAGATCGGCCAGGTTTTTCTCCCATGTGTAGGGGGAAGTGTAATCTGCTCTGTCCTACTCCATTGCCATCTTCCCAATCCCTCTTCAATTTCTTTCTTCAGTGTCATCATTTTCTGAGAATGGGTCTTTTACAACCTTGATTAGATTAATTCTTAGGCATTTTTTGAAGCAATTGTGGATGGGATTGTTTTCTTAATTTTCTTTTCTGATAGTTCACTTTTGCAAATAAAAATGCAACTGATATCTGGATATTAATTTGTATCCTGCTACTTTACTAAAGCTGCTTATCAGTTCTAGTAGTTTCTTGGCAGATTCTTTAGTGTTCTCTATTGTCAGGATCATATCATTTGCAAATAATGAGTTTTACTTCTTCCTTTCCAACTGAGATTCCACTTCCAGGAATTTATCTGAAGAAACCTAAAACACTAATTTGAAGCAATATAAGCATCCTTATGTTAATTGCAGCATTATTTATGATAGCCTACACATGGAAGCAGCCTAACCATCCATCAGTGGAGGAGTGGATAAAACAACTCTGGTACATTTCCACATTGAAGATGGTGGGAACTGCCCTGCCTGGTTTCAGAAACTATAACCCCTTGTGGTTAAGGCTGAGTACCTTGGGACCATAAGCCACTAAGGAGACAAAGCTTATCTTCTTGGTAGGGGTGCTGCCTCTGTCCCCTTTTACTTCACCCTGGTTGGCCCCAGGGGCAGATGACTGGTTAGCCAATGACAGGTAAGATTCCTCAAAGGATAGATGACCTAAGACAGGCATGGTCATGAAGGGACTCTCAGAGAAGGACTTGGGGAGCTATAGAAAAAGGGGGTGATGAACCATCACCCCTAGGCTTTTACATAGCTTGCGTCTTCATTCTTTCTGCCAGAAATCTCCTAATCTCTTGGCTGCCCTACTTCCCCTGCTTGACTTAAGCCTAAAACAATGCCAGAGGCAGGTGTGGCTCTGTGCTGGAAAGGGTGGGTTCCCTAGGGCAATTAGGCCTAAGAAAGAGTGCATAAAATCCTGTGAAACCTACTTTGCTAATACCCTCAATTTAAATGATAAGGGTCCAAGCATGAAGTGAGTTTGTTTCTCAATGTTTTATGGCCCTTTGACTATCTGATCCTGACTCAGAATAAGCCCTCAGAGTTCTTTGAATGTTATATATTGTTTAATCATTTCTGCCTGACAATGATTGATGAGCTTTACATATACATGGTGTATTCCTATGCAAATTGAACCCAACAAAAGCTTGTCAAGGCAAGGGTTGGTGTGCTCTCCCCTTGAGAGAGTGGTCATGCTGTCCCTTTTTCTTCACAGAACTCAGTGGTCCATGTGAATTTGACTGGTCTCATCCATAATGCCTCGGACACTGCGGGTTGGTGTCTGCATCAGAAATACTACTCCGCTATATAAAAAAGTAAAGTTTTACTCTTTGTGACAGCATGAATGGACCTGGAGAACATTATTCTAGATGAAATAAGCCAGTCAGAGAAAGATAAATACCACATGATTTCACTCATATGTGGAATCTAATGAACAAACTGAAATAAAAGCAAAATCGAGACAGATTTATCATAAATAGAGAGCAAGCTAAAAGCTCTGAGGGGATGATTAGGGAGAGGAGAAATTGATAAAAAAAATTAAAAGTTCTCTCATGGATGTGGACAACAGTGTGGTGATTGTGGAGGGGAAAGAAGGATGAGTAGAGGTGGAAGAGGGTATAAAGGATATGAATGGTAATGGCAAAAAATGCAATAAAATATGGGGAAAAAAAAGAAAGCAAGATTCCCTGAACAAGTAGCTGATTTTAGGACAGGGACAGGAAATACAAAAATGAGCTTGGAGTATGTTGTGGTGCCAGAAAGTACGAAAGTTTTCAGAATAAAAATAAACAACCAACACCTAAAAACTTCACATTGATATTAGTGTGTCAAAGGGAGAGAGGACCCCCCAAAAGATTTCCAATATAAAGTATTATTATATTATAACCCAAAGTATAAAATAAGTATGTGTGAGACTATACTGATATAAATAAATGATTGAATGAATAAATAAATAAATAAATGACAGAGACTTGACAAATCTCCTGTGCAAAAACCATCCCAACTTCTATAGATACTCTGACCTTAAACTGTATATCTCCATATTTTTAAGTATGGGCTGCACAACATGGCCTTTTTTTTTTAATAAAAAAGTACAATATGTAAAAGGAACGGAAAAAAGTGACCTTATCAAGGAGAATTTGGCAAACACTGGCTCCAGCCAGGTGATCAAATTTAATATCCACAAGGATAAGTCATATTGATGGTATATACTATTCATATGATGCAATGAGAATAGTATTTTACTTTTGTGGTCTTCTGTTTAAAAGCATATTACTCCAGTCTAATCGTAGTGAAAATCATTTTAAAAATCCAACTTGAGAGAGATTCTCCAAAATACATAACCTATAGTGCTCAAAACTACCAAAAATCATCAAAAACAAGCAAAGTTTGAGGAACTGTCATGAACAAAAGGTGTCTAATAAGACAATCATTTCACGGGGAGGGGGGGGTGGGATGAAGTAATAGAAAACTACTCGAAAAATAATTAAATAAATTTTTAAAAATTATAATACTATATGATATCCAGATAAAGTCTTAGAACAGAAAAAGGAACATTAGGGAAAAAAAACCCTGAGAAAATCTGATAAAGTATGGAACTTCAGTCAATTTAAAAAATTGTGGAGAAAAGGAAAAGGAAAAAAATATACAGAAAACAATGATAGGATAATACAACTAGTCATTGAATAAGAAATGAAATATTTTTGTTTTATAAAGGAACACAAGATAGTATCTTATACTAATGTATCTCACTTAGATCAGGGAAGAAGCACCTATGAAGGGCCTTACAAATATAACACATAGCTGAATTAGAAAAGTTGAAGGTATTTTGTTGCTTCCAACAAATGTTAAATATCACATCCAGAGGGGAAAACTGCTTTATAATACAGAAAACAGACTTTTATCTTTTATTGTATATACATTATAGACCTTTCTTTCAAGAATGTTGTGAGGTTAAATAAAATAAAATTTAAAAAATATGTACCCCACAATAGAAAAATTTAAATAGTCCTATACATTTGGTCTTCCAATACTAATAACTTCATATAACTTACATAATTATATTTTATTCTATACAGAAACAAAAACACAAACAAAAATCCTCCCTTCAAAGAAACACTAGACTTTGCTGTTTTTATTATTGAAAAAAATAGAGAAATTACCCAACACATTTTGTAAAAGTGACATAAGTCTGCCACCATACTCCCCATACAAAAATGTATATTTATATACATATATAAAGTTTATAGTTTTCATAAATAGAAGTATTATATATTAAATTTTAGGTATATAAAGTTTATTTTATATAGAAGTATATAAAAAACTGGTAGGGCTGATAAATCAAGGCTCTCTCAAGAAACAAAAATAAAAGGCCAGTTTTTCTTATGAACACAGATGCAAAATAGAGAAAAATAGCAAACAGAACTTGAAATATATAAAAACAATGATACATTACAACCAAATTATATTTATAATGGAAATGTAAAAATGATTTAACATTTGAGAACCAGTTATTATAAGTTATCATATTAACAAAAAAAGTAGAAGAAACATATAATTGTCAATAGAGAAAGAAAAAGAAGCTAATAGAATTCTACCTCGGTCATGCATAAAAACAAAAAAACAACCAAATAACACTCCCCAAACTAGGGAATAAAGGGAAGTTACTTAATATGATAACACATATGTAAAAAAACAAATAAAGCAATTACTGTGTTTTATGAAATACTGGTTCCTATACCCCAAGTGTAGGAACAAGAAAGAATGCTAGCTATCACTATTTTTATTACTCATTGGAAGCAGAGGCCCTAGTCAGGACTGAGAAATAATGAATCTGAAAAAAAAGGACTTGGCCCTGGCTTGCTTGGCTCAATGGATTGAGCACCAGCCTGCAAACCAAAGGGTTGCTGGTTCGATTCCCATTCAGGTCACATACCTGAGTTGTGGGCCAGGTTCCCAATAGGGGGCATGAGAGAGGCAACCACATATTGATGTTTCTCTCTGTCTCTTTCTCCTACCCTTCCCCTCTGTCTAATAATAAATAAATAAAATCTAACAAAAGAATAAATATTAATAAAAGGATTAGGTATCTTTGCTGGGTAAAGCAATTTTGCTGTAGGTCCCTGCTTTTCATGACTTTGAATATTTCTTTCCAGTGCTTTGTAGATTGCAAAGTTTCTTTTGCAAAATCAGTTGACAGTCTTATGGGAACTCCCCTGTATATAACTAACTTCTTTATTCTTGCCATTTTTAAGATTCTCTCTTTACCTTTAACCTTTAGCATTAATTTATGATGTGTCTTGGAGTGGGCCTCTTTGCATCCATCTTGTTTGGGACTCTCTGTGCATGCTGAACTTGCATGTCTATTTCCTTCACTAAATTAGGAAATACTTATTTTATTAATTTTTAAAATAGATTTCCATTTTCTTTCTCTTTTTCTTTACCTTCTGCCACCCTACAATGAAAGTGTTGGGACTTTTGAAGTTGTCCTAGAGGCTGTTTACACTATCCTCAATTTTGGGGATTATTTTTTTCTTCTCTTTATGATGGTTGTTTTTTGCTTTTTTATGTTCCAAATAATTGACTTGATTCTCAGCTTCATCCACTTTACCATTGTTTCCTTATAAATTGTTTTTTTTCAATTAGTATATCTCTTGTTTCTGACGGTATTTTTTTTTTTTTATGCTGTTGAGGTCTTCACTAATTCCCTTGAGCATCTTTATAACCAGTGTTTTGAACTTTGCATCTGATAGATTGCTTATATCCATTTTGTTTGTTGGGGACCGCCCTGCCTAGTTTCAGGAGCTGAAATCCCCCATGGCTAAGGCTGAGTGAGTGATCTTCAAACCATAAGCCACCAAGGAGACAAAGCTTATCTCCCTGGCAGGAGCTCCACTTCTGCTCCTTTTTCCATAACTAGCCTTCAATGTTTGATCAGTTAGCCAATGATGGGTAAGATTCCCCAAGGGGGGAATCACTTAAGGTAGGCATGATCATGTGGAGTCCCCAGGGAAGGACTTGGGGGGCTATGGAGAAAGGGGGTGATGGACCCTTGCCCCTCGGCTTTGATGAAGCCTGAGTCTTCAGTCTCTCTGTGAGAAGTCTCTGAGAATTTTTTGGCTATCTGCCTTCTCTGCCTGACTTAAGCCTGAAAATAACGACAGAGGGTGGTGCAGCCTTGTGCTGGGAATGGCAGTCTCCTCAGGGTAATCAGGCACAAGAAAGAATTCCTAAAAGTCCTGTGAAATCTGTTTTGCTAAGAGTGCTTTCATTCATATGCTAAGGGTCTGAGCAGGAAATGAGTATGTCTGCCAAAGTTTCTGCACCCCCTTTCCTGACAGACACTGACTCAGACTAAGCCCTCAGATTTCTTTGAAATGTTATGTACTGTTTGATCCTTGCTGCCCTGTATTCCTGTGTATTACAACCCAACCTCTTCCTGGAAGAAGGGGCTCCTGGCCCTTCCCCTCTGAGGGATCGGCCACTTTTCCTCCCCAAGCAGATCATGTCTTGGTAGTGTTTACTTTTATCCCTGGCAGATGGGGGGACTTGGGGACAAAGTTGCCCCAACATTTGTTTAGTTCTTTTCCTGGAGATTTGTTGTATTCTTTCATTTAGGCCATGTTTCTTTATCTCCTCATTTTTGGCAGCCTCTCTGTGTTTGTATCTATATATTAGGTAGAACTGCTATGACTCTTTATCTTAGTAGCGTGGTCTAATGTAGCAGGTTTCCTATAGGGTCCAGTGACACATCACCCAAGCTGAGCACTTGAGGTACACCCTCTGTATGCAGTTGAGCCCTGATTGTTGTTGGCAGGTCAATGGGACAGATTTACAAGGCCACTCAGTTGCAAGGACTGGCTGTGACTATTGACCACAAATTTCCACTCTTTGTGGAGAAGCAGCTGTGCAGAGGCAGGGTGGTGGTGCTCTGAATCAAAGGGGTGTGGGAATAGAAGAAAAAACTAAAGGAGTACCTCATCATCAAACCATTATTATATGAAACGATAAAGGAAGTTACTTAAGAAAAAGAAGTCAAAACAACAAACAATTAAATGGCAAAAATACATATCTATCAACAATTGAATCTAAAAAACAAACTAAGCATACAAGAAAAAAAGACACAGAATCATGGATATGAATAGCATCTTGATGACTGCCAGAATAGAAGGGGTAGGTGAGGAAATGGGTGAAGAGATGAGGGAATTAAGTACAAATAGGTAATTACAGAATAGCTACGGGGATGTAAAGTACAGTATAGAAAATAGAGTAGCCAAAGAAGTTATCCACATGACCCATGAACATGAACAAAAGTATGGGGATTGCCTGAGGGAGTGGGCAGTCCTGGGTGTAAGTGGGCAAAGGGAGAAACACTGAGACAACTGTAACAACATAATCAATAAAATGTAATTTTAAAAAAGGATTAGGAAGGAAGAAATAAAAGTAGCAATTTTAGACAATGTAATTATGTATGAAAAAAATCCCAAAACATCTTGAGATAAATACTCCTGTAAATATATAATTTGTTCAAGGTCACTATGTACAAGATCAATACATGCATCTATGCAATAAAAATATAATATAGCAAAATAAAAGAAAATATCCATTAAAAATGCAAAAAATGCCATCTAGGCATACCTCTACAAAAGTTATATAATACTTTTTACACAGAAAACCCTACAACATTATTAGGAGAAAAACTACAAATACTCCAATAGAGAAATAAATCTGTTTATGAATTGTAATGTCTGATATTATAAAGATGTAAATTTTCTCAAAATTAATCCATAGCTTCAATGCAATTGCAAATAAAAATCCTAACAAGGGTGTGTGCTTGTACTTGTGTGTTTGTAAATTGAAGAGCTATTTTAAATTTTATTTAAATTCCAAATGCTCCCAAATGGCCAAGAACTATAATTTCTTTAAAAAAAAGTAAAAGAACCTATGCAGTTATGTATAAAGTCTTACAAAGTTACAGTGATGAAGATAGGGTATCATGCAAAAAAAAAAAAAGACAAGCCAATGAGAAAAAAAGATAATTCAGAAATAAACCCAAACACAAATGAAGAAAGGATTACTTTTTCAATAAATGGTCCAGGTCAATTGGATGTGAAAAGAAATGAATTTTGACTCTAATACCATGTATGAAAATTAATATAAATTGGGTTGAGGATAAAAAATAAAAGTAAAAATAAAGATTCAAAATTTTAAATATAAGTAAATATATTCTTGATCTCAGGATAGGAAAGCATTTATCAAACAGAACCTCTAAAAGCATTAATCATAAAAAGTAAGATTAAAAATTGGACTTTTCTTTATCAACAGCTACCACTGAAAGATTAAAAAGTGTTGGAGGTGTTAGCTAATGCTTCTAGGGCAATTATAATGTAATATAAATCAATCAAATCAATATTTTTGCACCCGAGACTTACACAGTCCTTTACATCAAATACAAATTTTAGAAAAGGGATGAAACAGGATAAAAAGGCAAGCTACAAAATGGGAGGATTTATATAATTGGTGACACTGCAGCTGTTATATAACACTGCGGTTGTTACTGTTGTATTTCAAATTACTCCATAATTAATGGCATAAGACTCCATTATGATATACCAATGTATTCAGTTGTTAGAAGCTTAAAAGCAATGCAATGGGGATAGCTTGTCACTGATGCTCAATGTCTGAGACCTCAGCTGAGAAGATTCAAAGGCAGAGAGTGACTTGCTGGTTGGAGGCCGCATGCGTGCCTGGTGCCTGGATTGGGCTGTGTTGCCTAAATGTGACCTCACCAGGCTGACAGATTACCTCTATAGCATCGTCAAGGTGGTAGAACTTCTTACAAAATGGCTCAGGGCGCATAGGCTTCCCTGGTGGCACAAATGTTTCAGAAAACAAATTGGAAGCTATTATTATTTATATCCTAGCATCAAAGTTCACATGGTATTATTTTTACCATGTTGTGGTGGTCAAAGTAAATATAAGCTCAACTGAAATCAAAGGTAGAAAGTAAATATCTCACTTCAAAGTGGGAAAAATGTCAGTAAATTTTATTGTCGTTTATTTAAACTACCCACACTCATATATAGAATATATAAAATGCTCCTTGTATATCATAATGACAAAGACAGACAATACCCTTCCCCAAAAGAACAGAAAATAGCCCAAAGACTTCAAATTATAAGAGAGTAAATTACTGTTATGCTTTATATGAACTCTATTATCCTACTTGCATATTCAGACATATTCATTTTTTTAAAAAAGATATTAGACACTACATAATTTTAAAGTGCTAATATAGGAGATTGTAACTTGCTGTATGTGAAGAATGGATGGAATTTGAAGAAATGAGAAAGGGAAATTATTTAACATCTAACCTCTCCTCCCAGGTAAAGATTGGTCTTTGCAGCTATGATCTGTGCTTGAGAATTAAGATTGAGAACGTATTGATAGTAAAAGGACATCTATTAACTCATCTAACCAGGCTTCATGGTCCCCCCCTTCTGGAGAAAGCCCCGTTTTCAGGGACATGACCCGTATATACAGTTAAAGCAGAAGCAGTCATATCCACATAACACAACTCTCCTCTAGTATAAATCACAGATTAAAAGTGGGCCCAATATTTAGGCTAGGATAATCAGCTCTCCCTCTAGTTGGACCAGTTGGCTATTGTGAAAAGTCTGTGTGTGTCATCTTTGGACAAGCAGACTGGGAACCAGAAATCTCACAAACTACTTCCAGCCATATCTTTCACTCCATGGATTCACAAGCATAGAAAATTAGTGTGAAGAAGAATAATGAACTAGATGCAAATAATGAAACAAAAAGATGAAATATATGGAAAGAAAATTGAGTCATCGAACCCTTAGGTCCATCTTTTTCTTCATCACAAGATATTTCCTAGCTTTGTTAACAGTAAGACATACTTATAATTCATTGTCCTTTTTGTTTAACTGGGTTTGTGAACATACATCAAATAAAGTTGACTAATGCAAGAACAAAAGAGAGCTGAATGTGTAGTCCCAGGCAATTGTAGGCTCAATGAAAAGCATATTAATAATGTTTATTGAGGATTTACTTAATGGTGGATATTACTTCATTTAGTCCTCCCAAAAGATCATACATGTAAGCAATATCCCCCTATTAGAGTAGAGAAGATCTGACACTTAGGGCACCTGAGTAATGTACCCAATTTTACACTAGACAACAGAAGACCTGAACATTAAGCCTCTTAGATTCCAAAGCCTTTGCTCTTTGTTTGTTTATTCTATACATCAGATTCAGAAGGCTAAATCATAAGCAAGAATTAGATTTGAAATGAAATGCAGAGTAAGTTGTAGTGTGCAGAGATTCTTGGATCCAAACATACACTTTATAGAAGAGTTATGAACAAGCCTTGGGACAGGAGAGGCTATAAAGCAAGGCAAACCTGATTAGATTTTTTTTCAGTTGAAACTTTTTTAATTGTATTTTTCCATTGCCATTTAGTCCCTTTACACCCTGCCCAGCAATCATGTTGTCTGTGTCCATGAATCCTGTTCCCTTCTTGCTCAATCCCTCTACCCTTTAACCTCCCTTTGCCCACTTAGCTGTCTGTCATCTTGCTCTCTACCTAAAAGTCTGTCTGTTTTCCTTGTTCAGGTTGTTCATTAGATTCCACATATGAGTGAAATCATATGGTATTTATATTTTTCGGAATGATTTATTTTACATACCATAATATTCTCCAGGTCCAACCATACTGTTGCAAAGGGTACATTTTTTCTTTTTTTTTTACATCCAAATGGTATTACATTGTGTAAACATCCCATAGTTGTTTTGTGCACTAATCTACTGATAGACAATTGGGTTGTCCCCATATCTTGGTAATTGTAAATAATGCTGCAGTGAATATAAATGTGCTATGTCCTTTCAAATTAGGGTTGTGAATTCCTTTGATATATGTATTCCCAGAAGTGGGATTGCAGGATCAAAGGGCAGATCCATTTTTTTTTATTCTTTGAGTTATCTCCATACTGCTTTCCACAATGGCTGTAACAATCTGCCTACCCAACAGTGGAAAAGGGTTCCCCTTTCTCCACATCCTCACCAGTACTTGCCATTTGTTGATTTATTGATGATAGTAATTCTAACAGGTGTGAGATGTTATCTCATTCTGGTTTTAATTTGCATTTCTCTGATGATTAGTGACATTGAGCATCTTTTTATATGCCTATCGGCCATGTCTATGTCCTCTTTGGAAAATTTTCTATTTAAATCTTTTGCAAATTTTTAAAATTGGATTGTTTGTTTTTCTGGTGTTGCATTTTGTAAGTTCTTTATACGTTTTGGATATTAACCCCTTATCAGATGTGTTGGTGAATATGTTCTCCCATTCTGTGGGTTGTCTTTTTATTTAGCTGATGTTTTCCTTCTGCTGTGCAAAAACTTTTTAGTTTAAAATAGTCTCATCTGTTTATTTTTTCTTTCATTTCTCTTGTCTGGAGAAATATATACAATAAAATATCACGATAATCAATGTCCTGAGATTGCTGCCTATGTTTTCTTCTATGACTTTCATGGTTTTGGGTCTAACATTTAAGTCTTAAATTCATATTGAATTTATTCTTGTGTGTGGTTTAAGAAAGTGGTCTAGTTTCATTTTTCTGCATGTATCTGTCCATTTTTTCCAACACCATTTGTTGAATCAACTCTTTAGCCCACTGTTTGTGCCTGCCTCCTCTGTCAAATATCCATTGACTATAAAGATGTGGGTTTGTCTCTAGGCTTTCTATTCTGTTCCATTGATATATGTGTCTGTTTTATGCCAGTCCCATGCTGTTTTGATCGCTACTATGGCCTTATAGTATACTTTGATATTAGGTACAATGATTCCCCCAAGTTTTCTCTTTTTTCTCAGAATCTTTGCTGCTGTGTGAGGCCTTTGATGGTTTCATATAGATTTTTGAAATATTTGTTCTAGTTCTGTGAAATATGTCATTGGGATCTTGATAGGAATAGTGTTGAATCTATAGATTGATTTGGGCAGCATGGATATTTTAATGATGTTAATTCTCCTATCCATGAACATGATATGTGCTTCCACTTACTTTGTATCTTCTTTAATTTCTCTCTTCAGTGTCATAATACTTTGAGTAGAGGTCTTTTACATCCTTAGTTAATTTTATTCCTAGGCATTTTACTCTTTTTGAAGGTATTGTGAAAGGCATTGTTTTCTTAATTCCCTTTTCTGTTAGTTAGTTATTGGCTTATAAAAATGTAAGTGATTTCTGGATATTAATTTTATATCTTGCTACTTTGATAAATTCATTTGTAAGTTCTAATAGTTTCTTGGTGGAATCTTTGGGGTTATCTGTGTACAATACCATGCCATCTGAAAATAATGACAGCCATATTTCTTTCTTTCCAGTTTGGATGCCATTCATTGCTTCTTGTCTGATTGCTGTGGTAGGACTTCCACTATTTTGTGGAATAAGAGAGGTGAAAGCAGACATCCCTGTCTTGTGCACAATCTTAAGGGGCACACTCGTAGTCTTTTCCTATTGAGTATGATGCTGGCAGTAGGATTATCTTATGTGGCCTTTATTATATTTAGATATGTTCCCTGTAACCCCACTTTGCTGACAGTTTTTATCATAAATGGGTGCTGGATTTTATCAATGCTTTTTCTGCATCTATTGATGTGATCATGTGGTTTAATCCTTCATTTTGTTTATGTGGTGAATCACATTTATTGATTTGTGAATGTTGTACTAACCTTGCATTCCCAGAATAATTACTACTTCATCATGGCTTATGATTTTTTCAATGTCTTGCTCTATTTGGTTTGCTATTATTTTTGAGGATTTTAACATCAAGTTTGTCAGAAATATTGGCCTCTAAATTTCTTTGTTTGTAGTGTCTTTATTTGGTTTTGAAATTAGGATGATGCTAGCATTGTAAAATGAGTTTGGGAGCCTCTTCTCATGAATTTTTGGCAATAATTTGAGAAGTAGAGGTGTTAGTTATTAGAATGTTCAGTAAAATTCACCCGTGAAGCCATCCTGGCCAGAATTTTTGTCTGTTGGGAGGGGTTTTTTAAATTTTTTTATTACTGCTTCAATTCCTTTAGGTATAATCTGTTTATTCAGATTCTCTGATTCTTCTTGATTTAGTTTGGAAGATTGTATGTTTCTAGGAATTTATTCTTTTCATTCAGGTTGTCAAGTTTGTTGTAATACAAGCTTGTAGTATTTTCTTACAATGATTTGTATTTCTTTGGTGTTAGTTGTTATTTCTTCTCTTTCATTTCTCATTTTATTTATTTGGGTCCTTCTTCCTATTTTCTTTATGAGTCTGGTTAAAGTTATGTCAATTTTGTTTATCTTTTCAAAGAACAAGCTCTTGGACTCCTTGATCTTTGGTATCATTTCCTTAAATTGTATTTTGTTTATTTATTTTCTGATCTTTATTATGTCCTTTCTTCTACTCACTTTGGACTTTATTTGTTGTTCTTTTTTCATATTCCTTTAATTATAAAGTTAGATTGTTTAATTGAACTTTTTCTTGTTTTTTGAGATAGGCCCATAATGCTATGAATTTCTGTCTTAGGATTGCTTTCTTAGTGTGCCACAGATTTTCGATTGGTGTGTCTTCATTTTTGTTTGTTTGTTTCAAGGCATTTTTTCTTGATTCCATTGTTGATCCATTCATTGTTTAACAACATTTATTTTTCTCCCTTATTTTTTCATATTTTTCAGTGTTCTTGTGATTAATTTCTATTTTCATAGCATGTGGTCAGAGAAGATGCTTAATATGATTTCAGTCTTCTTAAATTCATTGAGTTTTGTTTTGTGTCCTAACATGTGGTCTATTATAGAAAGTATTCTATGTGCACTTGCATAGTATGTATATTGTGCTGCTTTGGGATGAAATGCTCTGAAGATATCCGATTAATCCATTTGATCTAGTGTGTGGTTTAAAACCACTGTCTCCTTGCTAATTTTCTTTTTGGAAGATCTATACATTGAAGGCAATGGTGTGTTAAAATTCCCAATAATGATGGTATTTCTATTGACCTCTCTCTTTATGTCCATCAAGATTTGCTTTACATATTTAGGAGCTACTATATTGGGTGCATAAATTTTTACTAGGGTTACATCCTCTTGTTCTATTGTTCTCTTTATCATTATGCAGTGTCCTTCTTTGTCACCATAGACTTTGTTTCAAGTCTATTTTGTTGTATATAAGTACTGCTACCCCAGCTTTTTTTTCATTTGCATGAAATATCTTTTTCCATAACTTTAATTTTGCACTTGATTTTAGCCAAAAGGCTGAGAAGTGATCCACCCCTTCACTTTTACTGTGTGTATCTTTCAATCTGAGATTGGTCATTTGGAGGCAGCATATATTTGGGTTTTGTTTTCTTATCCATTCAGCTACCTTATGTCATTTTGTTGTATTATTTAAACCATTTATATCTAAAGTGATTATTGATAGATAAAAATTCAGTGCCATTTTATTGTTAGACTATTTTTCTCTTTTTAAAGCTAGCCCTTTAACATTGGTTGCATTACTGCTTTGGTGTTAACAAACTCCTTTAGTTTTTCTCATCTTGGAAGTTCCTTATTTCTCCTTCAATTTTAAATGATATCATTTCTGCATAAAGTAACCTTGGTTTTAGATTCTTGCTTTTCATCACCTTGAATATTTCATGCCACTCCCTTCTGGCCGAAATGTTTCTTTTGGGAAATCAGATGACAGTCTAATTGGTGTTCCCTTGTATGTAACTACCTGCTTTTCTATTGTGGCTTTTAGGATTCTCTCCTTGTATTTAAGCCTTGCCAGTTTATTTATGATATGCCTTGGTGTAGGCCTCTTTGGGTCCAACTTGTTTGGGACTCTTTGGGTTCCCTGGACTTGTATGTCTTTTTCCTTCAACAGATTCAGGACGTTTTTAGTCATTATTTCTTCAAACTGGTTCTCAATCTTTTATTTACTCTCTTCTCCTTCTGGTATTCTCATGATATAAATGCTGTTATGCTTCATGTTCTCAAAATGTTTCTTAAGCTCTCCTCATTTTTTAAAATTCTTTTTGCTGCTCTGCTTGGATTTTTTTTAAACCTTGTCTTCCACAGCACTGATTCAGTCCTCTGCTTCATCTAACCTACTGTCTAATACTCCTAATGCATTCTTTATTTTAAATATTGCACTCTTTATTTTAAATTGGTCTGTTTTCATGGTTTCTGTGTCTTTTTTAATGCTGTTGAGTATCCTTGTAATCACTCTAAACTCTCTATCTGATAGATTGTTTACCTCCATCTCATTTAGTTCTTCTGGAGAATTCTCTTGTTCTTTCATTTTGGGCTTGTTTCTTTGTCTTCCCATTGGCTGCTTCTGTGTATTTGTTTCTATGTATTAGTAGATCTGCAAAGACTCTTGTGTAGGCCTTTGTCAGATGCTGTTTGTGACTTCCTCTGGTCAATCTGTTTGGAGATATCAGCAACTCACTATTTGTGGTTTCCTCTGGTGGGCTGGGTGTGTGTAGAAAGAACCAGTGCCACACCAAAGCCAGATTTTGTCAGCACCAGGCCCAGGGGAGGATCAGCTAAAGTCTCAGAACTTCCAAGATCCCCCTTAGTTGTTAAAGTAATCATTGATATGAACTCCAGCTGTACTGAGCAGCCCTGCTTAAACTTAATGGGGTTGGGCAGAGTAATTCCTGCTAGTGGGGCTACTGCTTCCCCTCTGGTTGATGCCACTTCAAGAGGAGTCCTCTTCCTGAACAAGGCGGCCTCTGCAGTATGGTGGAATGACTTAGCACAGAGATCTTGATGGCTTATCCCTCAGTTCTCTCCCTAGAGCCATCAGCCCCAGATATTCCTCAAGTCCCTCTAGTCCACTCTGCTGCCCTTTTGCCAGAGCTTAAGTGGCTGAAAATGAAATTCTGTGTGCTGGCCCTTCAAGAGGCTCTGTGTACCTCCAGCCATCTCTCCCTGGACGAGAGAAACCCTGCTGTTTTTCACACTGTATGTTATTTGGGTTTTGTTTTCCAGCCCTGGTGCTGTAGGCTGCTGAAATACCTCTCCAGAACTTCAACTGCCACCTGTGTGAGCCCAGTCAGCCCTCTCATGCCTACTCCAGACTCTCCCCAGGCACATTGTGGTGAACTGGCTTATTCCATCTGGGCACGGATTTAAAGCTTATCTCCAGCTAGTTTTCAGTTGGTTATTCAGGTTTATTTCTCTACAAGTTTGTTGTAATTCTAGATTGGTCTGGGAGAAGGTTAGTGCTGCTTCCACACACTCCTCCACCATCTTTGGTCCTTTGAATAGATGTTTTCAATAAATGTTTCCAAAATTATTTTTAGGCTGGGCAAATGACCAACTCAGCATATTACCACTATGGGCGGGGAGGGGGAATAATGATATATCATGGTACAATTTTAAACATTTTTATGCATTTGGAAATTAGAGTATTTGGATTCATATTTTAACTACAACCTATATATACACACACACACACACACACACACACACACACACACATATATATATCTTAAAGTCTAGTAATTAGACAATTATTAGCCAATATTTCTGATGATATTAATGTATGCATCACTATATACTATGGGATTAATAAGTCCACTCACAACAAGCTAAATTAAATGTTATGGAGCTAAATTAACACAGATTTCTAACTAAAAGTAATCATTTATCCAATTTAAAATGAAAACCAAGGGAAAATACCACTGATGTTATTTTATATCTATAACAACCAATACCAGATCCTTCCATAGAAATCTGAGCATTTCAACACTGTTTCACATAAAGTAGAAGCTTTGCAATGTTGACACATACAACATTTTAAATAAAATAAAATAAAAATGTCCCATCATACTATTTTTTTTAAGTTTAGAAATTCAAATTTTAGTAATTCTTAGTAACTCAATGACTTTGTGGTGACTTTTAGTAAGCTGAAAACTGAAGAATAAATTTCTATAGAAGTGGGCATCATTCACCAAAAAGATAAAAAGAAAGGATTTATATTTGGGGAATATCTCACAGACTACCAGATGCTGACAAATAAACCTTGGTCTAAAATTCAAGTATTACTATTTCAGATGTGAAAATCATGACTAAAGAACAAGATGAAAAGAAACATAAAGATATCCTAAATGAAGTAGACACTATATATTGGAAATGAGTGAGAAACTATCATCGACCAAGCTTTGATTTGAAGCATTTTGGCTTTGGGAAGCACGGAAAATTCTTTTTTTTTTAAGGATTTTATTTATTTATCTTTAGAGGGAAAGGGAAGAAGAGAAATATCAATGTATGGTTGCCTTTTGTGAGTCCCCTGCTGGGAACTGGCCTGCAACCCAGGCATGTGCCCTGACTGGGAATCAAACTGCGATCATGTGGTTCGCAGGCCCACGCTCAATCCACTGAGCTACACCAGCCAGGGCAGAAAGTTCTTAATCAGAAAACTTACATGATGGAATTTGTATGTTAAGGGATTTGTGGAGGTAGCAGAGTGGAGGCTGGATGGGTGCAGGGCACAGTTAAGCAGTGAAATCATGCAGAAAGCCTTCCCAGGAATTGTCCACTGAACTACTGTGATCACACACAGCCTGGAGAGAAATGATCTAATATGAAGGACTTGCTAAAAAATAAATGAGGGAAAAGGAAAACAAAAGAGTCAAAATCCAGCAGAGCAAGAGAACAGTGGTTCTACTCGTGTGGACAAAATAAAAAAGTGATTACCAGTTGTATCCTGCTTCCAAGGGACATATTAAATTTGAAGCAACTATAGAAATTCAAATAAATACATGTTTTAAGCTAGTGGAGTCAGTAACAAAAAGAGAGGACAAAGGTAAAATTGAATGCTGAAGATATAGATTAGAGAAATAAATAATAATGGAGATGTTAATCAAATCCCTGAAGAGTAAATAAACCAATAGACTGAGTACACAGAAAGAAGAGACTGGAACACATGGGAAGCTTCATTGTTAGGAAGTAGAAGAAAAGAATGGGCTCTTGTAAAATATAGAACCAGAAGAAAGGACCAGAGTTGGGAAGAAAAAGGAGAAAGTATATACTTGCAAAAGCCAAAAGAAGAAAGTATTTCAGAAGAGGGGCACGTGGCCACTGACACTGAGCATGAGAGTTCAAATGAAAACTAAACCTGGGGAAACAACACTGCATAGGCGGGAAACATAAGGGCATTTTTAATATCTTCCAAGTGAAACATCTGAGTAAAATGTGGACACAGGAGATTAAGTATAGGAACTTCAGAAAATAAATAGGGAGATTATGGAGGCAGAGGCGTAAGTGGAAGGATCAGGGGCTTGGCAGAAGAAAGAAACCCTAAAATGGCATTACAAAGATGGAGCAGTACCAGGCAAATACTGTTATTATTAAGAAAGGTTACTGTCTAAACACAAAGCGTACTATAGTAGCAGGGAGTTCTTTCATAATGAAGCTATGCAATGTCCCATTTTGTCAATTTGAGTTTTAATTAAAACAACTGATAAGAAACATCTTGACATTTCAGAGTTTGTAAACTAATGTTTTCCCTTTAAGGTAGAATGAAAATACTAACTGCTAGGGAGATACTCCTCCATGGCATATTTAGTAAAATAGTGTCTTATTAGCAGCTTCATTAATCTATGCATCCAACCATCCTACAGAGTCTATCTCAATTTTTGTCATTCTGAATGAGGGCATCTGTTAATTTTTCCATTACTGAGCCATTTTATATTTGTAATAAATATAAATAAGAGTTTTATTTATTTATAAAACTAAATTTTATAAATGAATAAAATTTATAAAAATAAATAAGAGTTTCATCTTACTAGCTTTAACCAATTTCTCAAATTTAACCAGGATATAATGTGTACTGATCTAAATTGACATCATGCTGCAATGCTCTTACGTTTGTTTTATCTTTAAATTATACTTTTCATATTTCTTCATGGATCTAATGAATTGTTAATGACAATACTCACTAATATTATATTTAGAAGTATCTTATGAGAAACTCAGTGCATGTCCCTCCAGACTGACAGAGTGACCTAGAAAAGTTGGCCTAGCAAAGGCTCCTAGAAGGGGTATTTCAAATTATTTTTCAGTGGTACAATCAAATGGCTATCACTTCTTTCAAATCAGTACTGGTACTTTCCTTCTGTTAATTCTGTTAGACCTGCATCTCATTTATTCATTTGGTTTCCATTATTGCACTGGGGAAAAAATGAACTTATTTGGTCTCATTTGTTTGTCTCAAATGTATCTGGCTTTACAGTGATAGCAGATGGATATAAAAATACATGCATGTATCTACTTTGCCTCTCTTCTTGGCAAGTGAATTTGTTCACAACACTTTCTGTGGCCCATCTTGCATTTAATGTCACAAAGGGGATTCATTTTTTGGCAGTGAATATTAGTTGCCTAAAGAAAGGGGGTCATAACTTCTATTTTCATTTTTTTATTAAAATCATATTATGTCAGGGTGTAATTACCATTTTTGATGCAGTATAATTTATTCAGTGACCTTGGACCATGTTCCTTTGCTAATCTGAAAAGTTGAATCAGTATACTAATGATTTCTGCAACTTTACATACTTTCTTCTAATATAAGACCTTACAAAACTCAGTTTTTAGCTGAATACCTGTTTTACAGATAGGAAAATATTCGTGAATTTTAATAAAAAAAAAGCAGAGGCCAGTGTGAAGCTTTTAAAAGTGAAACAAAATCTGAGTTACATAGAAAAATAAATGTTTATTTTTTTTACTTTTTATGAATTCATTATCTTCAGACTGAGTATTATTTGAGTAAAACCTCATTTAATATATTTAGTCTCTAGAATTCAACCATTACTTATCTTGCTGCACCTAATTCTTGAACAAGCATGAAGAAAAAAAAACATTAAGGACAATGTACAAATAAATAAATTAAACCTAATAGTTTCAGATGATGATTTGGTATTCTTTCTAAACAAATGTTTAACCTTAACTAAATAATTCTTTTCTAAACCCATCCATTTATGGACATGGGTTTTGATGCATAATAGTTAGAAAAGGTAGAGAAAAGGCAGTCACTTTTGTAGCCGATGATGGTGGTTGCATAATGGTTCCAAACTATGCCCAGTGTGGTCTGTCTTCTAGTACAGGCTTGTTGCCACTAACACTTCCGCCACATCCAGCTCTGATTCACTTCAAAGTTCAACCACCTTTTGTCATGCATTATTTTACATCCATCTCATCTATTTGGTAAAACGACCAACCCAGAGTAATTCTTCATTCAGTCTCCCTTATAATCTCAAGCAACTGCTCCTCAAAAAAATATGCTATACTATATATCCATAACTTCATTATAAAAATAAACCAACAACCTAAAATTAGATATTTGTGTGTGTGTGAATATGTACTTCAGATCTATAAGTTATGTTTCTTAAACTGTAGGTCAAACTTTTAGTAGGTTGTGTACTTAATTTAGTAGTTAAAAATGCATTTTTACTTTTTTAGCAAAATATAGGAGGATAGAAAACAGACACCACACTGCTTTATTGGTAGTATATCAAAGCACTATTTCTTAAAACACTTTTTAATTATGTGTGTGTATCATGGGTTATACTATAAAATGATTCTTACTGTGATTCATGATCAAAATAGCTCACTGATTTAGAGAGAGAATATCAGAGAGAATATGGAGCAACTGGAATGCTCAGACACAGCTGTTGGAAACGCAAAGTGGTTTAACCACTTTGGAAGGGACTACAGTTTCTGACAAAGTCTGTTACCAGAAGACTGAGTAATTCTAAGTATACACAAGAAACATTAAAACATATGATAACAATAAAATTTGCATTTGAATATTCATAGGTGCTTTCTACATAGTAGCCAAAATACTAGAAACAACCCAAAGGCCCATCAACTGATGAATTGATAAACAATTTGCCCATCCATACAGTGGCATAATTTTTAGAAATTAAATATTCTAATTACTGACATATGCAACAACATAGCTAAATCTGTAAATCATTATGTTCTATAAAAAAGGAAATCAAAAACACAATATGTTATATTATTCACTTATACGAAATTCTAGAAAAGGCAAAACCATAGTGACACAAAGATCAGCAGTTGCCAGGAACTGGAAGTGAGAGAATGGTTTTGTCTAAAAATGGGATAAGGCAAACTTAGGTTAAAGAAAATGTTCTAAATTATTATTACAGTTGAGAACACAAAACTGTATACATTTCTCAATACTCATCAAAATGTACAGTTAAAATAAGTGAATGTTATTGTATGTAAAGTATACCTCAATAAAGCTGCATTTAAAAATATCAAAGCAGAGAGATTTTTATAAATCTTTTTAGATGCCTGTAATGATCAAAAAAGTATTCCTTGATAACTGCAGTATTGCTTAACTCTTAACATTAAAATATAAGTAGTGTATAGGACTTTGTTACACTTTATAATTTTCTTTACTTCAACTCTCATTCTTAATTTATCTTCCATTTATATAAATATAAGTATAGTACATTATATTAAACTTTAATCATTTATGAATATGGTAAATGGAGGTGATTTAAACTTTTCCTATAAGGTATTTTTCCTCTAAAAGCAAAAAAAAAAAAAATGCCACTTTTTCTTTGGAGTTATATTTTATGGGTTTCTTACACTTGTTTGACAACATTGTGTGAGACAATATGAGTCAACTTAAAAATTAGTCTTCTGAATAGAAAATATTATTAAATAGATTTCCTATGACAATTAGGTTAAAGGGTAATTTTTTGGTTATTGACCTTTTCCAGGAGAAATTTCCTATTATTTCCAGATCTTCAATGTGCCCACCTTAAAGTGAAAGCATACCACCACATTGTGTTTGCCTCATGTCTTCTAGTAGATGAGGCTTTTGTGTCCCAGGGTGAATGTGAGTGTAGGAAATATAAAAAAGGAGTTGACCTTAATTTCCAACTCTAGGTTTGCTGACTCAACAGGTAGTTTGGTCCCAAAATCTAATTGCTGGTTTTTGTTTTCTTCAGGAGTTATAAAAGGATCAGTAAATTATATCCAGAAAACATTTTGCAGACTCAAAGCTTCTTAAGACCTACATTCCTTTCCACTCAAAAATCTTAAACCATCTATTTCACAGGTGGCAAAACAGGGCCTGTGGGCTGAATCTGGCCCTCCACCTTGTTTTATCTGGCCTGACGCCTTCTTTCCATCCACCAGCAGCACCAAGCTCTCATTTAACTGTTAAGGAGTAGTTACATTTATCCAGTCCTAAAATTACATTTGGCCCTTTGGAGGCAAACTTGAAGCTGATGTGATCCCCAGTGAAGATGAGTTTGACATCTATCATCTATTTTTTATGTAAAAGATGTTCAAATAAAGGAATAAATGTCTGTTAAACTAAAAAGAAAATCATTTCTCTCTGCTCCAACTGAAAATTGCTTCAAAATTTTTTAAAGAGTTCTTTTGAGTCTATCAATTTTCCACCCACTCCCCTTCCATAACAACTGATTCCAGTAGAGTCTGAGTAGCTGACTAAGCAACACTCATCCCTTAGCAGAGGGAAGTCTTTACAGGGGAAGATCAGACTTTACACAAAGCTATATATTTAAGTAAGTAGGTAAAACTGAGTAGCATCTGGCCTTGAATAAAAACAGTTCTGAAAAAAATAATTGCCTAAAACATAATTACAGATCGCTTGTCAAAAATGCGGCTAAAAAAGAAAAAACTAAAACATCTAAACTACCTGGTGATTTATTCATTAAAATTAAGTATAAGAATATACTGTGTGTGTGAACCATTATCTTTCCTTCTTTGATCTTTAGTTTGGAATTCCATACACATAGACTGTGATGTTGACTGCAATTGCATTAAAGTTCATACACTACAGAGCTTCATACACCAGCCATAAGTACACTATATAGCACTTATGATAGCTTAGATTATTTTAATATACAGTTTATGTTCTGAGTCAATACCTTTGTGTAACATTTTACTTGTATTTTATTGGTTATGCTCTTGAAGTTGTCCTAATTTTCCCCCTTTGACTCCTTCCACACAGCATCCTCCATTCCCTCAAGCAATACCCACACTATTGTTCATATTCATACGTCGTGAGTAGGTTCTTTGACTACTCCATTTCTTATACTGCATTTTACAGTCTCTCCCCATGTCTATGCTGTAACTACCTATTTGTACTTCTTAATTCCTTCAATTATTCACCCATTCTTCAACACTCCCCTCCCATCTGGCAACCATCAAAATGCTCTCCATACCCATGATGTTATCTCTGTTCTTATTGTTTGCTTAGCTTGTTTTTTAGATTCAATTATTGACAGATATGTATCTATTGCCATTTTATTGTTCCTAGTTTTGATCTTCTCTTTTTCTTAACTAAGTCCCTTTAACATTTCATATAATAATGATTTAGTGATGATGAACTCCTTTAGTTTTTTCTTCTCTCAGAAGTTCTTTATCTGCCCTTTGATTCTAAATGGTAGATTTTACCCCTGACTGAGATGGAGGTATAGGTAGATGCACCTTGCCTCCTCACACAACTGAAAGAAGGACAACAGATTTAAAGACAAAAAATAACCAGAACGGCCAGAAAATCAAACTGTATGGAAGTCTGACAACAAAGGTTTTAAAGAAGAACCATTCATTCAGACCAGTAGGAGGGGGAGATATAGGCAGTGGGGATGTAGAGGATGCATGGGAAGTCAGCAGCTAGAGGACCAGGTGGATGAGGTGGCAGCTATTGAACTGGACATTCCCACATTTGCATGTGAATAAAATGGGAGGAACATCTGGGGAGTGAGATAGACTGCACAACCTAGAATTCCAGCCCAGGAATATCAAGCATCAAAACCTCTGGCTAGGAAAAAAAAACAAAAAACTGTGGAGTTTGCTCCCAGCCTTACAGGAGAGTTCCTTGGAGAGATCCATAGGATCCTAGGATGTACTCAAGTCCACCTATCCAGGAATCAGCATGAAAAGGGCCCAATTTAATTGTGGGTAGTGAGGGAAGTAACTGAAAGATGGCGGGAGAGCTGAGCAAATGGCTCCCCCACATAAAGCACCACAACACAGTGAGGTGAGTTGCCCTGCCCTAGCAAATACCTAAAGCTCTGCTCTTTACAATGTAACAGGTGCACTGAAACAACAAAAAAAAATGACCCAAATGAAAGAACAGAATAAAACTCCAGAAAAAAATACAACTAATCGATGAAGAGGAAGCCAACCTATTAGATGCAGAGTTCAAAACACTGGTAATTAGGATGCTCACAGAAATCACTGACTAGGTTGCAAATTGGAGAAAAACGTGAAGGATATGCAAAGTGAAGTAAAAAATATATATATATATATACAAGGAACCAATAGTAAAGGGAAGAAAACTGGGACTCAAATCAATGCTGTGGTCCAGAAGGAAGAAATAAACATTCGACCATAACAGAATAAATAAACAAGAATTCAAAAAAAGGAGGAGAGGCTTACAACCTCCAGGACAACTTAAACATGCCAACATCTGAATAGTAGGGGGTGCCAGAAGGAGAAGAGGAAGAGCAACAAGTGGAAAACTTATTTGAACAAATAATAAAGGAGAACTTCCCCAATCTGGCAAAGGAAATAGACATCAGGAAGTCAAGGAAGCTCAGAGTCCCAAAGATGTTGGACTCAAGGAAGCACACACCAAGGCACATCATAATTACATTACCCAAGATGAAAGAGAAGGAGGGACTCTTAAAAGCAGCAAGAGAAAATGAAACAGTTGTCTACAAAGGAGTTTCCATAGACTGTCAGCTGATTTCTCAAAACAAACCTTACAGGCAAGAAGGGACTGGAAAGAAGTATTTGAAGTCATGATAGGCAAGGAACTACATCCAATATTACTCTATCTAGCAAAGCTATCATTTAGAATGGAAGGAAAGATGTTCTAAAGTGCTTCCCAGACAAGGTAAAGTTAAAGGAGTTCATCATCGCCAAGCCCTTATTATATGAATTGTTAAAGGGACTTATCTAAAGTAAAGATCAAAAACTATAAACACTTAAATGACAACAATCCACAGCTATCAACAAATGAACCTAAAAAAGCAAGTTAAAAAAACAACTGGAACAAGAACAGAAAAAAAATGGAGATTGCATGGAGGGTTATCAGTGGGGAGGTGGAAGGAGGAGAATGGGGGAAAAGACAGGGAATAAGAAGCAAAATTAGTAGGTATAAAATGGACAGGGGAAGGTTAAGAATAGTATAGGAATCGGAGAAGCCAAAGAACTTATATGTACAACCCATGGATACGAACTAAGGTAGGAGAATGTTGTTGGGAGAGGTGTGCAGGTGGAGGGGAATAAAGAGGAGAAAAAATGAGATATCTCTAATAGCATAGTCAATAAAATATATTGAAAATAATAAAACAAAAAGCCCTAGCTGGGCCTTTTTTTCCTCCAATTTACGGGCTGCATACTTGCTATATGCCAGGCATCATGCTGGGTACAAGGGATAGAAGTATGAATGAGGCATGATCCCTTTCCTCAAAAAAATATAATATAATAGAGATGACAAGAAGGAAATGGTGGTTAGAATAACCATGAAAAGGGCTCAAGTTAGAGAAACAACAATGGCATCCTTGGTGAGAGCAGCCAGGGAAGGTCTGGACAAAGTGATGTCTGGGACTTGAGGGTCAATAAGAGTTGGGCAAATTGGACGGAAGATGAGATAGAAAGGGACAGAAAGGATGTTGGAGAAAGAGAAGACAGCAAGTGAATGGGGCATGAGGTAAGATGGGGTATAGGTGTTAGGACCACTGCAAAATAATGTCATGGGACCAGAACACCCAAGAAAATGAATCTGGAAGTGTTTGTAGGGGCCAGGTGGTTAAAACAAAATGGTTGGGTAAAGCAATCTTGGCTAAAAGTTCCTATTCTCAATGACTAAATATTTCTGGCCAGTCCCTTCTAAGTGATGGCTGTTCTATATTTTAGTTGTAATTTGGATGTTGTTTGATGAGACAAGCTGTGTTTACCTATGCTGTTATCTTTTTTAAAAGATTTTATTTATTTGTCTTTAGAGGGGAAGGGAAGGAGAGAGGGAGAGAAACATCAATGTATGGTTGCCTCTCGTGAGTTCCCTGCTGGGAACTGGCCTGCAACCCAGGCATGTGCCCTGACTAGGAATTGAACTACAATCCTTTGGTTCACAGGCCTGAGCTCAGTCCACTGAGCTACACCAGCCAGGCCTATGCTGTCATCTTTACCAGAAGTTTATGACATTTCCTCTGCGTAACGTTTCCAAAGAGTCTATAGAAACACATATGTTCACAAGGCACTAAATAGAAATTTTGTTTCTCTTAATTGCTTATATAAGCCTTAAAGCAGTAGATGATGCAAAGTTGCTGAATTATGATACAGTTAAGAATGGCTGTGAGGGACATGGATACTCTCTAATGATGAGTAGGTCATCCTGGCCTATGGTTTCTGATAAACACGACTGACTCTGTCAAGATGCCACATTTTTTTTCATATAATAGGATCATTTCTTTTGTGTGGGTTATGTTCTACAGTAGACCAAATTCTTGTAAAGTCAGAATTAATTCATCCATAAAGTACATACATGGTTGAAGGAATACAATCCATGTGCCCTTTCTTATAAAAATAAAAAGAGAATGTAAGTCTGGATAGATACCTAAACATTCAAAGTATTTGTGACAGCAATATATCATTACATTCAAAGGACTGAACATAGAGAGGTTTCTGAAAGTTTCACTGCATATTCCTTAAATATGATGCCTCCCTAACTTTAATACGTTTCAATAGATATGTTTGTTGCTATGAGGAATAAATGAAACACAAAGTTCCACTTTATAGGAAGTTCAACAGTAAAGTCTACGCAGCCCAAGAAAAATTATACATATAGTTCTCCTCTACTCTATTTCTCTGTAATTACATGGAAGAGAAAATAGCTCGTATAAAAATAAGAACACCAAAAGATTTATATTATTAAGTTTTCAGACATAAATGTAGTTTTGATCAGGTACATCTAAAAATGAGTAAGTTTAATAGGCAGGAGATTTTGCTACAGATCTCATACTCTTATAGAGTAAAAAGAGTTCAGAGTCTTACTAAGAAGTACAAACTGGAATGAACATTACATTTATCAACAATCATCACCAAAATAACAGCAAACTATCTCTGTTATGGTTTGTTCTATTGTAGGATATCAAGTATAAAAACCTATTTGAATGATTATATATTTTCTGGAACCTTGAATTTAAAATTTCATAAGAAAACCCATTTCCGACAATTCCCATGAATTGTGGGAAAGCAGGTCTGATAGAACCATGTGTCTGAGTAAAGACAACAGATGCTAGTGGACAGAGCACCAAAGCAAGGGGAAGAAATGTCAGAATAGTGGACATACCACTTCTCGATTTGATTCGTCTGTTGTACTTCATTTGTCCAGAAACCCCAACCTTTGGACACACTTATTGTCAATCCAATCAATCATGGCGGCTTTATCTTTTAGTTGATGGGGCATTGCACACTTTAAATTGGTCCCATATTATCTACCCATTTTCCCATTGCCAGTATCACTTCCAGATTTTTCCTACCTGCTGAGCAATTTATCACTGTTCTCCCAGCTTTGTACATTCAAAATACTATTACTAACATTCAAAAGTATTGTTATTAACATGAATTATTATTATGTTGACATTTATTTATTGTAAATAATATACACTCATTAATAATATAACCCATTGATATAACTGATCATTATTAAATATTATTTCATAGTAATATTAATTTATTGATATAATAAATAGGTAATGACAACAATAACTAGCATTTGTTGTGGTATTGTTCTGGCTTGCCAAGGATTTTCAAAGGAAAGGTGAGGTCCTAGTGTATAATGGTTGAGAGTGCAGAGACGGTGATGTGTAGTATGTGAAAGTGTCTGTCCCTTGGTGATAGAGTGAATTATGAGGAAATAATTTTTTTAGATCCTGACACCAAATCTTTTCACTAACTTCATTTCCTACTCCTTTTTTAAGACATCTAGAAAGATGTCACATTGGTTAGTTCCTTGATTCTACTTCTAGAGATTTTAATTTTTTTTTAAACCAGTTGGATCTGGGGTACTTTTCTACCTATATGCACCCCCAGCAGAAAAATGACTCACTAGCACATCTTCCCAGACACCAAACCAGGTCACTGTTTTGAACAAAAATTGTCTAGTGTTTGAGAAAGTTCATGTATTTAATATAGTCAACCATGGTTCATATCAGGCCCCAGAATGCAGGACAATTGATATAACAAAGTTATACATTCTTGGTGCTTAAAATGTGTTTTCACCTCTTCTTCCAAGAAGGATATCCTTTCCTAAATTTTTGCCTTGGATTCTTGAACATTCACTTGGAAGAAACTCTTTCTAAATTGATATTAAGCAGCATCCAAAACACACTTTTCTATTTTCTGATTAATAAACAATAAAAGTCATTTGCTTAAGCTGGAAAGAAGCTGAGTAATGTTGCATTTTGAGTATCATTAGAGAACCTTACATACAGAATACTCTAGGGACCTGATCCTAGTCACTTAGATGTTTAGTAGTAAAGTTAGTCATGAGACCTAGGATGGGTTATTACTACTATATTGGTTGCTTCTCAGAAGAGAATTTTTAGCATGACTTTAACATACATATAGTATGATCAAAAGAGAACTGCAAATTGAATCTATGCTATTATTTCAGCCTATTTTTTTTAAAAAGTACTCTCTTCAAATTTTCTCTCTTTTAGGGAAAGTTTTACTTAATTCAACTATTTTTTTCCCTTGTAAACACATTTTATTTCTTGGATGATCTTTTCCCCTTTTATTTCTACCTAAGATAAATTTATGTGTTCCTTTACCTTTAATTATCTTTTTAAAAATTTTTTTAAATTTTATTTATTTATCTTTTAGAGGGGAAGGGAAGGAGAGAGGGAGAGAAATATCAATGTATGGTTGCCTCTCGTGCTTCCCCTGCTGGGAACTGGCCTGCAACCCAGGCATTTGCCCTGACTGGGAATCGAACCTTGATTCTTCGGTTTGCAGGCCTGTGCTCAATCCACTGAGCTATACCAGCCAGGTACCTTTAATTATCTTTTTATTTCCATCCTTGCTTGTATTTGATTTTCACTGTTGGTATTAATGTTTAAAAAATGAGTTTGTAGTCTACCATAAGTAGTCTACCATGGGTAGTTCTGCCTTGAACCTCTTTCCTGACTTATACCCCTACACCAATACTGTTCCATAAAGTTGAAGGTGTCAAAATAGTAATGATAACTTCAAGTGCTCAGAGTCATTTAAGAAACATTTTTTCTTCCATATTTGGGTAACTGATTATTTTATCTTGCTTAATTGAAATGGTCAATTAAGCAAGATAATGGTCGATGATGACAAAAGCAATTGGTGATAGTGACAATCATGAAGCAAGTAGCAGTAATAGTGGTAGCAGTGGTGATGGGAGATGGTCATTGTAGTAGCGATGTTCCACTAGTCGTGGCAGCGGCAGCGGTGGAGACAGAGGTGGTGGCAGTGGTGGAGATAGTGGAAATGGTAGTGGTAGTAACAAAAGCAACAGCAGTCCCAGCAGCCAACATATAATATTGGGCATTCAATCATGTATTTTGANGTATGGTTGCCTCTCGTGCTTCCCCTGCTGGGAACTGGCCTGCAACCCAGGCATTTGCCCTGACTGGGAATCGAACCTTGATTCTTCGGTTTGCAGGCCTGTGCTCAATCCACTGAGCTATACCAGCCAGGTACCTTTAATTATCTTTTTATTTCCATCCTTGCTTGTATTTGATTTTCACTGTTGGTATTAATGTTTAAAAAATGAGTTTGTAGTCTACCATAAGTAGTCTACCATGGGTAGTTCTGCCTTGAACCTCTTTCCTGACTTATACCCCTACACCAATATTGTTCCATAAAGTTGAAGGTGTCAAAATAGTAATGATAACTTCAAGTGCTCAGAGTCATTTAAGAAACATTTTTTCTTCCATATTTGGGTAACTGATTATTTTATCTTGCTTAATCGAAATGGTCACAATGATGACAAAAGTAATTGGTGATAGTGACAATCATGAAGCAAGTAGCAGTAATAGTGGTAGCAGTGGTGATGGGAGATGGTCATTGTAGTAGCGATGTTCCACTAGTCATGGCAGCGGCAGCGGTGGAGACAGCGGTGGTGGCAGTGGTGGAGATAGTGGAAATGGTAGTGGTAGTAACAAAAGCAACAGCAGTCCCAGCAGCAGACATATAATATTGGGCATTCAAGTCAAAAATTCATGTTCTCAAATTCTTAAACTCTTATGTTTTATGTCATTCTATTAAGATTTTCCATTTGTATAAAGATAGGAAGGGTACAAGTTATGTCTTCCCTTTTTTAAAATTTTGCATATTCTACAATGGGTTGTTCCTTATATGTCATGCATTCAAAAAGTGTTTAGTAAAAGTTAGAGAAGGGAAAGTCCATGTCATTCATTTTATATGCTTCAGGAAATCTATTAAACAGCTTGTACAGTAAGTGGTCACAAAATTGAACTGAATTAGATGACTGGGAGAAATGAATTGCTCTATAACATCCACCCTGTTGGAATGTAGTGCTGTTAATATTCAATTAATCGCTCCTCTCATCTCAAAGAAGCTGACTAGACAGTGTTAATGACATGGTAGCAAATGTGTACAGTCTATTCTTTCCATTTTGTTCTGGCAGGTAACATTGCCAAGTAATATAATCTGCTTACCTTGATATTATTGGTTTTATTTTTTTTCCAATTAAACCTTTTTTGTTCTCTTGCTTATTTTGTTATCAGTGATGAGGTCTGAGGTTTGGAGATTTTCACAGGAAAGTAACTGTTCCCAAGAGGGCAAGGAAAATAAGGAAGACAAGGTCCATCTGTCTGTAGCAAAGCGGTACAGAATTAAGCCTACTTCCCCAGCTGCTAAAGGCAAATCAGCGGCAGGAACATGCACAGGCAATGCAACAATTACTATGCTTTTCTGTACCTGTGCCAAGAGATATTAATGTGTTGGGTGAGTGTTGACCCCTTATGATATGCATCAAGGCAGCGTCCATACATTTGTATGATATATCCATGCTCATTGGACACATGTGGAAACTAATACAGTACAGAGGGGTCAAACTGTACGGCTACCCAGCAGAGAAGCCGAGAAGAGATCTAGAGGAGCTCCTGGTCATAAAAGAACAGTATAGCACATGCACACACTCGGCCCTTAATTAATTGTGTCTGTTAAAATTGCTTTCAATACGCAGTCTCTGGCACGAGATGAAAAGAAAAAGAGCAGCCAGCAGGAAATAGGAAAACCTTCCAATGTGATGGAGTTTTCTTACAAATAAAAACGTGTTACAATAGGCAAACTAGAAAAAAATTATATAAACACAAAAAGTGATTTCCTTAGCTACTTATTTTCAGCCTCATCCCTATTATTTTAGTACTGAGTTAGAAAACAGCTTTGTTCCTTACCTTCTCATTTTATTTTGAGGTGGCTACTAACATCTAGGTGTTATGATGTGGAGGACAGGATAACTTACTGTTATAAAATCAGCATGTGGCCCTAAAAAAATTGACCTTTGGTCACCAGGTAAAAACATACAGAGAGTGCAGTCCTATTTTTAAGATTATGTCGTCCTCAGGCCTCAATTTATATGTGATCAAAATGAAATCCAGGAAAATTAAATGATGGCTAATTACAAAGGATCTTTGACTTAAGATGGGGTTATGCCCCTATAAACCAATTTTAAGTGGAATACTCTAAGTCTAAAGTAGATTTAATGCATCTGACCTACCAAACATCACAGCTTAGCTTAGCCTACCTTAAACATGCTCAGAACACAATTTCCAAAAAAATGCTGGCGCCATAGTGCACTGCAGAGTGTCTGTTATTTCCTGTTGTGATCACGTGCCTGCCTGGGAGCTGCAGCCCTCTGCAGATGTCCGGCATCATGAGGGAATATCTTACTCCAGATCACTCGTCTGGGAAGTGATCAAAATTCAAAATTTTAAGTGTGGTTTTTACTGAATGTGCATTGCTTTTGTTTCATTGTAAAGACAGAAATTCATAAGTCAAACCATGGTAAGTTGAAGACTGTGTGCAAGATAGATAAATGCTGTATGTTACACAAATATAGCAAGCTACTGAAAATCAACCTAAGGAATTATTTTAGTCCATAGATTACAAAAGGGGACAGGAACACAAAAATACATCATTCATTCCAGTTCTGCCTCTGACAAAAACATAAAGGATGGGCCCTGGCCAGGTGACTCAGTTGCTTGGAGCATCATCTTATACATCAAAATGTTCAAAAAGTTGCTGGTTCTATTCCTAGTCTTGCATATCTAGGAGGCCACCAACTGATGTTTCTCTCTCGCACATTTCTCTCTCTCTCTCTCAAATTAATAAATATATCCTCAAGTGAGGACTAATAAACCCTACAAAGTATGTTTTTTTTAAATCATGGTAGAAGTTAGTCCTAATAGGCACCAACCTCTGAAGGCTGTGCTTTATTTTTGAGCCACATGAGATAAATCAGCATATTTTGAATCAAATTAAATTTTTGACTTCTCTGCTTCTTGAAGCAGTCAAGTGTTCATGGTTAGTTTCCTAGGAACTAGAAACTAGGTGAACAAAGATGAATAATCAATCCTTAGTCCTTAATCTTAAGGAATTCATGCTGTGATCTGTAGCCATTGTTATATAGTTAATTGAGGGAGTTAAGAAGAGAGCAGTAATTTAGGGGCTGGGTTAAAATAGCTGTAGATTTACAGGAGTGTCAAACCCATATTCACCGGGGCCACGCCAGCCTCACAGTTGCCTTAAAAGGCCAAATGTCATGTTAGGACTGAATAAATGTAACTACTCCTTAGCAGTTAAGCAAGAGCCCAGCACTGCTGCTGGGTAGAAACAAGGTGCTAGGCTGGATAAAACAAGGTGGAGGGTTGGATTCGGCCCACAGGCCTTGTGTGTGCCATCTGTGTTGTAGAACAATGCTTTGTTCTTAAATTCACCTGTTACAAACTTCAAGAAACTAGTAATAACATTGGCTGGTTTGGACCTGTATTCTCCCCAGAGAAAGCCTTCATTACTTAATAAGCAAAGTCATTTATTCCAATTCAACTTTCCTAGTCTCTTATATCAACCTCAGAAATCCAAGAATGCCAGTTCTGAAGAGGCAAAACTTCCCTTTTGGAAAGCTTGCCTGTTCTCTGACTGGACCTTGCTGAAGTAAGGATGGTTACATCACTCCCTAAAAGAGAAAGAGCTGCATACCTTTATAATAAAAATGAGAAAAAAAGTTTTCTCTTATATGATTTCAGAAGGCCCTTACATGTACCCTTTTAATAAGTTTGAGGACTTTTCTAAACATATTGACAATAAGTCTAAGAAAGGTATATAAGATATGTAATTATGTAAACATCTGATATTTTAACTAGTCTTTTGATTACCTGTTTGTTTTCCTCTGCTGTGCATTCATACTAAACCAGATGGTAAGAATGGGGATGCAAGATATACTCAAAATATAGACTCACTATTTTACATACATTCTGTAGAAAGAGAGGTGAAGGACAGAATGACAAACTTCACAAATGATCCATTCAAATATTTAAATGTTGAATACACCATGATTGACATTCTATCCAGTCTAAAGACTTGTAGTTCCAAATTCCAGTGCCTTTTAGCAAAATAAATCAATTCACAAAATGCTCAGTGGGCTCTCAGAATGCCTGCAACTCTATCACAAAACCCTATTGACAGAAAGGTCACCTACTACAAGCATGATGCTAAAATCTGCTTTCAGTGTAAATAAAGTTTGAATATATGAAAACGGCTTATTTAAAATAATAAAAAAAAACTCCCTACTGGTTAAAATTTCATCTAGAATGCTTAAATGTTGCAGAGTATTATTCCTAGAGATATTTTTCCTTTGGGTTTTCTTTGGGGAAAAATATATTGGTGAATCAGTAGTGGCCTTGAGATAGGTACATATAACTACCTTTCATTGAAAGCTCAAGATATACCAGGCTTTGTGCAAAGCACACACTTTATATACTTTTCCTCCTTTAATCTTCTCAACAATATTATATAGTAAGTCCAATTACCTCTACTTTACAAGTAAGAAAACCAAGACTTAGAAAAGATAAACTACCTGTCCCAGGTCAGATATTCAGTGGAAATACAGTGGTGGAGGAATGATTTAAAATAATCAATCTAACTCCAAAGACAATGTTTGCAATTCCTCTTGCTGTCATGAAAATAACGGGAACCCTGCCCTTTATTTTTCTGGTAATGTTGTCGTGAATGACTGATGTTCACTGATCAAGGGAATCCCAGAGATGATTGTAACCAATGTCCTCACTTTACAGGTGAGAAAATGTTTTTAAACTTCTATTTTTATTTGTATTGACATAACAAATTATAAGAACCTCCATGACCAGAATGTTTACAGTAAATACTGTAATAAGAGTATTTACTATTTAAATACTCTTATTAGAAAAACAAATTCAAAAATGTAAATAATATAATGGCTTCCTAAGAAACCAGCTATTTATGGGTGTCCCCTTCCAAGCTCTATGTATAACAAATAATGTATATAAAAGTGATGATCATATCATCATACCATGTATTATTTTTCCCATAGTCTATAGTTTTCTGTGTATCTGTATAGCCTGCATATTCATCATTTTAATGGCTATGTAATATTCCAACAAGCTGATGTACCATAAAACGAATTCAATGTTTTTATGAAAAATCTGATTTTATTTACTAATGCAAACTACATTTAAAAATGGTTAGATATATTTTCAATGAAAAAAACTTTGCAGAAATAGACAGATTGTAATCTATGTTTCACAAACCAGATTTGAAAGAAAAAATTAATGAAATGCATAGAGCTTTATTTACTTTCTTTGAAATGTTGAGTTCAGGAATAGTAATTCTTTTTCTGTCATCTGTAATACAGATTATTGTTATTATGATTATACATGAAGCTGTGTGGATGTACTCTGCCCTTTGTGAATATATCACAGAGATAAAGTATGTCTCTGCCCCAATGCTTATGAATAAAAATAAAAAACGAAGTACAGATAAAAATAAAGTACAGATAATTGTGAACATTGAACAGAGATGTATTTTAGTAGATAAGGACTTCACAGAAAATGGAAGCTTTGGGAAATGATTTTTAAATGGAAAAGGAAGAATCCTAGATAAAAAACAAATTTTTGTGATGACATCTGCAAGTTTGTTTTTAACCAACTGATGGACTTGATTGAGTGCTTCTCTCAAGCACATGATTTAACTTCTGCAATTCTCCAATATCTGAGAGGAGCTTATCTGCCTGAAGTGGACAATTTAACTCTCACAGGGATAGCTTTTCTGTTTATTTATCCCCAATTAAACTTGTTTCTCTCTTCCCTGAGATATTAGCGCTTGTAATACTGAAGTTGACTTTCATTTAATATATGTATCAGGAGCTATTAATCTTTCACATAGTTTGTTTCAGTTTTCACTGGCTGAAATTTAAAAGGTCAAGGGAATAAGGGGGAGATTGATGACACTGTAGTCACAGAGACGGAGTGACAAGGAAGTATTTCATAAGGAAATGTACATTTGGTTTGAGTCCTGAAGGATGGTTAGGATATAGAAAACCTATTAAGGGGGAGAGGGCATATCAGGCAGAGGAGTATAGAAGCATGAAATATCATGGGCATCAAACAAGGTATACATAGTGTCTACAAGCATCTGCATATGCATATACATGTATACAAATTGATTTTTTGATATTGTATTAAGGCACACAGCATACTCAGAAGCATCACTGGGTATGTTCAATGTGATACCCCTTTTTAATGATGAGGTTAAATGGGTTGTACAAACTGCAATGGATTGATGGAATACTTCCATCAATCCTTACATATGTATCTATGATTCATTGCCTCCATGAATTATATCTCTGATTTGAACTGAATAAAACTTCACATTTCACATGCTCCATAAAAAGTAAGCCAGAACATTCAGAAATAAATGTAAATAATAAAAAATATTATTACTTTTAGGTTTTATGAGAATTGGATTTTATGAGAATTGGAAGGAAGGAAAGAAAGGAGGAAGAAAGAGAGAGAGAGGGAGAAAGAAACAAACAAGCAAACAAGGGAGGAAGAGATGAAGGCGGGAAGGGAGGTACTTGCAGGGAGGCCATAGTCATTCCAGCCATCTCAGCTGTATTAGTTTCCTTTCATTGCAAATTCTCAAAAAGGTAATGACTTAGAATAATATAAAATCATTCTCTTAACAATTGTGAAGGCCGGACTTCTAAAATCGGATTTGCTTAGCTAAAATCAAGGCGTCAGTAGGTCTGGCTCCTTCTTGAAACTCTGAAGGAGAATCTATTATATATCTTCTTCTGCTTACATGGTCTGCCTTTATTTGTTGGCTTATGGCCCCTTCCTCCATCCCCCAAACTCATCATGTAATCTCTGATTCTGTCATCATATCACCTTCTCTTCTTCCATAGTAACATCTCCATCTGTCTTCCTCTTTTAAGGACACCTGTGATTATAGCATTGCTCCACCTGGATAATCCAGAATAATTTCCCCATCTCTAGATATTTAACTTAATCACACCTGAAAAGTTCCTTCTGTTATATGAGATAATGTATTCACAAGTTCCAGGGATTCAAATGTGAACATCTTGGCAATGGGAAGTTTTATTCTGTTTATCTCACCAGCAAGATTCTTTCTAGACCAATTAATACTCAGATATCTGTCAGATGACTTCAGCCACATGACTGAAATGAGCTAAATGTGGCCTGATCAGAACTGCCCAATTTGTCTGAGGCTAAATTACCAAACAGCAGGATATTCACTGAAGCTAATAATTGTTTTTTAAGCGGCTAAGTTTTGAATTGCTGGGTCATGTAGCAAAAAGTATCTGGTACAGGTTAAATTTTTTTTTAAACTTCTGTTGCAGAAACTATGGGGTCATCCAGGTGGCCAAATTGGCAGCTAATTGTTATGGATCTTGAGGTAGAAATTTAAGGACAATAATTGAATTTTGAACTAATAAGGAAAATTCATGAACTTGATTCCCTATAATATGAGTTCATATTAGTAGTATCATGCTTAACCACCCAATGGGAAGAGCATGGGAATTTGAGAATCTTTTATTCTTAAACACTTAAATATAATTTCTCAGTCATGAAAGAGTGAGTCTAATACTTCCGGAAGAATGTATTCCTTTACAATAGAGATTTTACTTTCAACTTCTTTCTTCTAACTCAGAGCCCTACCCTGAGAAGTGGCTGTGAGGATATAGTGAGATACATGATAGAAATAACTTACAATAGAGCCAGACACCTAAGTGAAATGCCCCATAAATATTACCTGTTACTCTTATCATCTCTTTATAGGGCTCATCATTGCCTAGGAAGCCACAGGCTACTTCTACTGTGTGAGCCTTAGGGGCTCCCTGTACACAGTCCCATGATAGTGCTACCTTCTTTGTATTTCTAAAACCAACACACAGTCCCCTTATTTCATCTTTGCTGTGAGAGCTTCCTTGTGTTGTGTTAATTCTGCAGAGAACCAGAAAAAAGTGAACCAGACTTCCAGTCTTACATCTACTCCAAACTAGCTTTGTCATTTTAAACAAGTCACTTAAATTCTCTATGCCTCACTTTCCATGAGTTCTAATATTTGTTTGGTCTACTTCACAGACAAATTGGGAGGACCAAATAAATCAATTAATCAATCAAACAAATGGTCTGAGCACTAATGATTACATCGGCCATGTGCTGATTAACATGAAAAAGTAGGAGTAAGTAATTGCCTTACCCATTGTTATAAGCCATATTCTTTGTCTGAGTCCACATTGGCTACTCTAACAGAATACTATAGACTAAGTGGCTTATAAACAACAATTATGTATTTCTCAGAGTTCTGGAGTCTGGAAAGTCCAAGATCAAAATACTGGTAGATTCAGTGTCTGGCATGAGCCCACTTCCTGGCTCATAAATGTTCTCCTTTTCCGTGTCCTCACATGGTGGAAGGGGCAAAGGAACTCTCTGGAGTCTCTTATGTAAGGGCACTAATCTCATTCATAAGGCCTCTGCCCTTATGACCTAATCACCTCCACCTCCAAACACCATTACAAAAGGGGTTAGGTTTCAACATATGAAGTTGGGGGAGACACATTTTGTTTCTAGCACCCCTGCTCATGCACATACAATGGATTACTGTTCCTGGATTAGTAATAAAATCTTAGAAAAAATAATGTACCCTCCAGATTCTGTGGGAAAGTGTCCTACCATAAACACAGATTATTTCAAGGTTTGCATTTAATATTAAGAATTTATGCAAAAGCAAGACAGAGAACAAATTTTTTCTGCAAAGTTATAACAATTACAGTAAAGAGGCTGAAAGGACAAGAATCCCCTCACCCTTCAGACAAAGGTAAGCATAGAAGAGGAAATAACTACAGTTGAGACATCAAGGAAATTCTGGAAGCTAGAAGCATATAGATAAGTTTTTACTGATTTTGCAGATGAAACAAGAGTGATCATTTTGAAGAGAGAAGTCAATAAACAATTTGGTTCCTATTGCAGAGCCCAGAAAAGTTTCTAGTGTTATAGGCAGCATATATATCTAAAGATTCAATGGGGATAAAAATGTAAAGATTGGTCAGAAGCCTATATATTGTTGGATCCCTGATCCATTCCTGCATGCATGACAATTGCACTCCTTTCCAAATCTTACACACACATACACCAGAAAAAAAAGCACTTATTCTATAGAGTATTTGAATAGGAGGGCTTCTTTGTGTGTCCTCAACCAGGTTTAATTTGCACCCCCAGGGACATTTTTGTTTATGTCAAAATTGTGCCAAGGGAGAATATTACTAATATCCAATGGGTAGAGGTCAGGGGTGCTGCTAACACCCGACAATTCACAATAATGGTCCAAACAACAAAACACTATCTAGTGCCAAGCATCAAAAGCGCAGAGGTTGCACCCTGGCTGGTGTAGCTCAGTGGATTGAGCACGGGCCTGCAAACCACACGATCTCGGTTCGATTCCCAGTCAGGGCACATGCCTGGGTTGCAGGCCAGTTCCCAGCAGGGGACTCGTGAGAGGCAACCATACATTGATATTTCTCTCCTTCTCTCCTTCCCTTCCTCTCTAAAAAGAAATAAATAAAATCTTTTTTAAAAAGCGCAGAGGTTGCAAAACTAGACTATCAGAAAAGGTTGAGGGTGGGATGAAATACTAAAATCAGAAAATTAAAGGAACATCTGTACATTGAACTGTGAGACCTAACTCAGCTCTGAGAAATCTGGCATGTGAGACCTAACTCAGCTCTGAGAAATCTGGCAATTTGTTCTGCAAACTCTAGGCAAGAGACAAGAGGTTTCCTCCAGAGGAAAAACAGTCTAAGAGAAAAGACCTGTGAATACCAACCTCCCTCCAGCTGACCACTTGATAAGGTAAACCCAATCAGAATCATGTTACCTTGTGCTTGAATAAGAATGGGCAGCAAAGAATCAGAAAATACTAAAGAAGACTTAGGACCTGAAAGAGATAGAACAAAGAGTGGGGGGGGGGGGAGGAAAAAAAAACCTTGAAGAAAACAAAGACAAGGCATGGAGTAGAGGATAATGCTAAATATCATAACAGATATTAGGTGAGTCTATTGAGTCTGTCACATCATAGGGACTCAGAGAACAAAATCCATAGGTAATTTAGATTCCACAGAAAGAGCACAGTGATGTTGTAGATGTGGTCACAAATACGTGCCGGCACGGGTTCCTGTGGACTGGCAGCTGCTCTTTTTTTTCTTATTCCCTACATAAATATTATTTATGTAATGCTTATTTATACCTCATTATTTGACAAAAAAATCCTGCAAATAATTCATGTCATATTGTACAAACAATATGCGTATGATGTATATGGAAGGCAAATAAACAGAAGGCAGTACAAGGGAAATTAAAACTATCCTGACAATAAGTCAAAAGAGAAGTTATAGTTTAAGTCCAAATTTACTTCAGCCTTTCTTAATTTCTTCAGTAAATTGTTAAAAATGACAGGACAGTGATATAAATCATGCTTGTTTGTGAGAATACAGGACACATTTTTCTTCTTATCCCTTCTCCTTATATTTACTTAGACAAATAACAGAAACCCCCATTTTCTATAGGTTTGTTATTGCAAGAGGGCTGAATAGCATAAACTTCTCTAGGGTATTTGAAATGTGCTTCACTTTACAATGATTCTACACATGTATTTTTTCAGTACAACTCCAACATATAGCAAGTTACCACGTACCAAGATGTTTTCTTTAAGCTAGTGTTAGATATAGTTCTTATAAAGATCTCCTAAAAGGGTTTTGATACATACACACCTCCATTTGTCTGACTCCTTTATGAAATGAGAGCCATCTACAACTACCTTAGGCATTCTCAAAGAGTACGTTCAGACAAGACTGTGCTGTGGAGACTTCTGGCCAAGATGGAGGCATACGTGGAAACACTGTGCCCCCTCCCACAACTAAATTTAAAGACAGCAAAGTTTTAGAAACAAAAATGCAGCCAAAACAGTGAAAATGGAACTGTATGGAAGTCCGACAATAATGAACCACTCAGCTAGACTGGTAAGAGGGGCAGAGTCAGCGGCAGAGCGGGGTCGGGCTGGAGAGATCGTTTGGTCTGACAGACCCAGGAGCAGAGGTGGAGGTAGTTGGTGGATCCCAGGTGTGGGGTGGCGACCGGCGGACCAACGAGGGCGCAGGGCGGCTGGCTGACTACGGTCACACATTTGCATGCAGATAAACTAAGCAAAGGAGCGAACAGTGAGACAGACTGCTCAGGCTAGGGTCCCAGCAATGGGAATTAGAGCCTGAAAGCACCAACTGGAAAGACTTTCTCGGGGTCCAGGGGCTGGGAAGGCTCACAGAGAGTTCATTGGAGACCCACAGGGTCCTGGAGAGTACACGGGTCCAGACACCCAGGAACCAGCACCAGAGGGGCCCAATTTGCTTATGGGAAGCCACAGAGGGGACAGAAATTTGAGAGAGAGTGGAGCAGAGTAAAGTGCCATTTTTTTTTCCCTCTCTGACCCAGCCCCACATACAGCGTCACAACCCAGCAACTGTGTTGCCTGGCCCTGGCGAACACCTAAGGCTCTGCCCCTCATACATAACAGGTGAAAACAGACCGAAAATTATGATTCAAGAACAGCTCAAAGCCCCAGAGCCTATAATTGTAAGTGATCAAGAAATAGCCAACCTTTCAGATGCACAGTTCAAAACACTGGTGATCAGGATGCTCACAGAATTGGTTGATTTTAACCACAAATTAGAGGAACACATGAAGGCTAAACTGATTGAAATGAAGGGAAATGCACAAGAAACCAATAGTGATGGAAAGAAAACTGGGGCTCAAATCAAGGGAGTGGACCCGAAGGAAGAAAGAAACAACCAAACAGAAAAGAAGGAAGAAACAAGAATTCAAAAAAAACTGAGGAGAGGCTTAGGAACCTCCAGGACATCTTTAAACATTCCAACATCTGAATTATAAGGGTACCAGAAGGGAAGAGGTACAGCCATGAGTGGAAAACTTATTTGAACCAATAATAAAGGAGAACTTCCCCAGTCTGGCAAAGGAAATAGACCTCCAGGAAATCCAGGAAGCTCAGAGAGTCCCAAAGAAGTTGGACCCAAGAAGCAACAGACCAAGGCACATCATAATTACATTAGCCAAGATTAAAATGAAAGAGAGAATCCTAGAAGCAGCAAGAGATAAGGGGACAGTCACCTACAAAAGAGTGCCCATCAGACTGTCAGCGGATTTCTCAAAAGAGACCTCACAGGCAAGAAGGGGCTGGAAAGAATTATTCCAAGTCATGAAATCCAAAGACCTACAGCCAAGATTGCTCTATCCAGCAAAGCTTTCATTTAGAATGGAGGGGCAGATAAAGAGCTTTTCAGATAAGGTCAAATTCAAGGAGTTCATCATCACCAAGCCCTTATTATATGAAATGCTAAAGGGACTTATCTAAGAAAAAGAAGGTAAAAATATGAACAGTGAAAGGACAGCAAACTCACAGTAATTAACAACCACATCTAAAACAAAAGCAAACTAAGAGGACAGCTAGATCAGGAGTGGAACCATAGAAATGAAGAACACATGGAGGGTTAGCAACAGGGGAGTGGGAGGAGGAGAAGGGGGAGAAGATACAGAGAATAAGTAGCATAGACAGTAGGTAGAAAATAGACAGGGGGGAGGGCAGGAATACTATGGGAAATACAGAATCTAAAGAACTTGTGACACGTGGACATGAATGAAAGGGGAGGGATGGTTGGGGAGGGGTATGCAGGGTAGAGGGGAGTGAAAAGGGGGAATGGGACAACTGTAATGGCATAATCAATAAAATATATTTTTAAAAAGATTGTGTTGTGTAGGACTGATTTTATTAATAATGAACCTGAGCTCTGTACTTTAAAAATACTTTTCATAAGGATCCTAAAATTAATTGCAATTTAAATTAGGCTATAGAACATCCTTTGAGCTATAAAATATTCAGTTTTTTTGAAATAGAGAATCTAAGAAATAGAGATATGCAGTCAGTTTTTAGTTTAAAAAGTGAAATAAAAGTTTGTCTCTCTCCCCTTTCCCTTGTTTTCTGTGTTATGTCCCACCTACTCCTTTCTACCTCGCCCCTCCCCCACAGCTTCCTTGTAGTGTTTTATTTTTGTTCCGACTCCACCAACACTCTCATTTTCTGAGACTTTCATTTATACATGATGGGGATATTTCTGAATGAATCCAAAGAAATTTCTGAGTCCAAGTGAGGATGGAATTAAAGAGAAAGGCTCCATTTTTCACACGACCTTGCTAACTCCAATTGGGAAGGTGGCTACTTATTCTTGTCCTTCTGCTAAACTTTCTCCTCTGCTCATAGTCCCAATTGCTGGATGAGAAACCAGTGTTCCATTATAAGTTCTGGCTTCTCCTTCTCCCCATTTTCTCCTATTTGAATATGAAGCTCAGGTCCAGTGACCCTCTAATTCTCAGTGATGGGAAGAAGAGGTTGTCTGGGGACAACCAAACTGAATCTCAGATTCCTCTAGTCACCCCATTCTGCTCCTTCAGCCTGGGGGGTGGATGGAACACTCAATGACTAATTAATAGCAACCTGGGAACAGAGCACCATGGCTTTTGGAAGAGAGCTCTCCATCTCCATTAGTCTAAGCAGAAAGGATTCTTTCTCTAGATCTGCAGTAGGCAGACTATAATGGGCTAAATCTGTCTGAAGCCTTATGAGGGTTAATTTTAATTGTCAACCTAGAGAATACTTTTGGATAATATTTTCATTTAAATAAGTGGACTCTGAGTAAATCAGATTGCCCTCTACAGTATGGGTGGGCCTCCTACATTTTTCCTGAATAAAACAAGATCTGACCTGAACTGCAGATTCAGCTTCTTACTGGGTCTCCAGCCTACTGGTTCACCCTACAGATTTTGGACTTGCTAACCTCCATAATCGTGTGAGCCAATTCCTTAAAATAAATCTTTTTATATACATACATACATACATACATACGTACATACACACATACCCCCACATATGGTTCGGTGTTTCTAGAGAACCCTGACTACTAAAGGCCTGTTTTATAAATAGAATTTCACTGCAATGAAGCCACATCCATGCATGGTCTATAGCTGTTTTCTCACTATGGTGACAAAGTAGCTGCAACAGAAACATCAAATGACCCAGAAAGCTGAAAATATGTTCTATCTGTCCCTTTACAGAAAAAGTTGCCAAGGCCTGCGATAGCTATTTCCCTGTCCCTCTTCCCACTGAGAAAGTATTGGGTGATTGGAAGCTGCCCCTGCCACCCTGCCCTGATAGCTTTTTCTTGTTCAATATGCCTCAATAACCTAAATAACCTCAATATGCCTAAATGCCTCTCAGAGGGAGGCATTTAGGCTATAGGCACATCCATTTCTGTGTCTTGCACATCAGGGTGAGCTAGCTGATGTCCAAGGCTGTCTGTCTTTTTTTTTTTTTTTAATTTTGTTAATGAATGGAGTCCAATAGATATCTTTTGAGCAAACAAATGACAAATAATAATAGCTGACATTTGTTAATTGGGCCCCTGTGATGTGCCTATTTTCTATGTTAAGCTATTTACATACATTATCTCATTGAATTCAGACAACAGCTCCATAATGAACCTCATTTTGCACATGTAGAAACTGAGACTAAGAGAGGGCTGTGACTTGCCCTTCATTATACAGCCAAAAAAGTGCAGAGCTGGGATCTGAGTCTGGACAACCTGACTCCAGAGTCCAGACTCAGAGCTACTAAACGCCTCCTTCCCACAGTGAATACCACTGCAGATGCGCAGCTCTGGGTCCACCTTAGACTTGATCACGTTGCTGTTCTGATATCTAAAAGCTATTATTTAAACAAAATCAGCAAAAAAGAAAATATTTTAAAATTCGGGACGCTTGATTAGTTCCATTAATACCTTTTTTTAAATGCAGCAAACATATTACCTTTCATCTTTACAGAAAACTATAGTAAAATCATTTTTGAAAGGAACTCAAAAACGCATCTACTTTGATGCTATTGCTAAGCTCCCCTTTTTATTATGCACTGTGGCGCCTGTGCCCTGTGCTCTGAGGACTGCCGTGTCTCTCAGGCACAGCTGATGATCACAGGTAACCTGGCGAATGGAAAAGACCCAGCACAATAAATTTATCACAAGCCTCATTTCTTTGTTTTCTGCCTTATGGCACCACAGTGCTGCAAACAAAGCACACAAAGAATTATTTATTTTTTGGTTCAGGTAGTTCCAAGTTGTATTCATTTGATTTCAGTGCATCAGAAAAATCTTCTTATTATTGGAGTCATCAGCCATGGAAAAAGGCATTTACTGCAACAAGTGAGCCTCGTCCTGAAATTTCTGGGAGATGCTCTGACAGTAATAAGAAATTACCTGATCACATAGAAGCACTTACTCTGAGACATGTAAGGATTATAAAACAGGACAGTTTCTTTGTGTGGCCCCGGATCTGCCACTGCTCTTGTGGTGGGAGGAACAGTCATTAGGTAAATGACTGGGGGAATGCATGCAAACTCCGTGGAGCCTATGTAAGACTGTCCCTAATGCTAATACCTACTCATTGTGAGGGTGGCCTTTTGAAAGCCAGTATTGCAAGGACTGGGGGATTTCTAAGACCTATTTTTATAGCATAAATTGCAGTAACTGCTATGTTGCACTGAGAATTCTAGGAAGTCCTTATAGTAGTCTCTTTATATAAGTCACCTGGAATCTAAGAGGAAGAAAATCTTTAATTCAAAAAAAAATTCTGCCATCCATTATATAAAGAGTAGTTGAGGTTCAATGATTGAATGATTTATTTAAGGCCACACAGCTAATAAATGGAGAAAGTTTTCTGTCCATTTCCTAAATGTACTCACTTCACTGTTCATAGTTCTCCAGAAAGAACAGAATTGTCAGGCTCTATTTCCTGCAAATGAAAACACCATAGGATTTACAAATGAATACATTGTGATCTCCTTCTGATGCTTAAGGTTTTTAAAGGAACCAAACATCTGTCTAGAACTTTGTATCCCCAAAGCAAAAGGTTACCACATTACCAGAGAATCAAGAACTTATTTTCTAGCTTCCTCTTCTCGTGACAGTTTATAGCTCAGATAAGGAGGAATTGTTTTTCTGCCTGGGAAGTTTAAAGAAAGGACTAAATGTATCCAGTTTAGGGGCATAATTGTGAACAGCTACAGGGAAAACAGAAAAAATAACATGGAATTGTAGCCAGAAAAATCCATACTCTCAGTTTCTTTTTTTAATTTTTTTATTTATTTTTTATTTATTTATTTTTTTTAGATTTTATTTATTCATTTATTTTAGGGAGAGAAACATCAATGTATGGTTGCCTTTTGTGCATCCCCTGCTGGTAGTTAGCCTGCAAGGAACCGGTTTGCAACCCAGGCATGTGCCCTGACTGGGAATAGAACCGCGATCGTCTGGTTCGCAGGCCCGCGCTCAATCCACTGAGCTACGCCAGCCAGGGCTCATACTCTCAGTTTCTTTATTTACTATGGAACTCTGGCAACCCTAAACTTTGCCAGCCTCCGTTTTCTAAAATGAAAATGAACATAATAATAACACTGACTCATAGGACAGTTAACAAATGAGATGTGATAGTATAACTTGATAGCTCTAAAGTGTGTACAAATGTTAGTTATTGCTATTTTAATTTCAATACCATTTTTATTATATTAATATAATGTGTTTTATAGCTAGGCATCAGAGGGTCAAAGAGACCATAGGAAGTAGGAGCTGACAGAGAAAAATGTTGCTGTAGAAGAATATAAACTTTAATTCCTTTTATGAAAAATTTAAATAATACTATTAATTTGTTTTTCTATAAAACAGATTGATGTGGCAAGTTTAACCTCACTAAGAAAATATCACTAACTTTCTGGGTCTGATACAGTGCCACGAATGTTCGGCATTTCTATGGTCTCTTGAAAATGGTGTATTATTTGTGGAATGCTCCTTAAGCTGAGAAGAGTATCGTTAGTGTTTTTACACACAAGTTTCCTGCACCTTTCAAAAGAAATGTGTATTTTTAAGGCATGTTCCAAGAAAATGCATTCAATTGAAATAGAATACTAGTTTTGTTTCTTTTCAGCATCCCTTTCTAATATTCTCTCCTGGAAAGCTCTCTAAAGATAATTCTTTTAAGTTGAAAAAATGCACTCTGAGAAAGCAAAGCTTTCTCTAGTAAAACCTTTAGTTTAAGGTGAGAAGCTGCTGCTCTCCTAGGTGAGCTTTGGAGACAGCTGAAGTGTGCCTTTGCTTGGGGATTAGATATGGCTTTCAATGTCTGTTTGTTTGTTTGTTTGTTTTGTCTCAGATAGAATGTACTGTTGGGTTGGCCATGGTCTATTAATGCTTAGATTAAGAATTTTAGGGTCCACTGCTCAAGTGATTTAGAGACCACATTGTCCTTTCCTCTCTCTTATATTTAAATTCCCTCTACAGCATATGCCATTGGTTGGGCTGTCTGTGCTTGAATGCACCCACAGATAGAACATTGTATTCTACATGTATTCATTGTATTCATTGTACATGTATTCACTCACTTATATCAGAATCAGCATTTTTCATGTATTGATACCTGACATTAACAGGAAATCGTAGGGAACGCAACCTAAGGACAGAAGATAGGCTTTGACTATCAGTAAATAGAAGGGAGCAGGATCAGTTTGCTTCTTCTAGTTTCATGTAAATAAATAAAAACCATTCAGTTCATCAGAGAAAGACAAACACCATATGATATCACTTATATGTGGAATCTAATGAACAAAATAAACTGACAAAATAGAAACAGAGGTCTGGATACATGAAACAGACTGACAGATATCATAGGGAAGGAGGCAGGGAGGGGACACTGGATGAAAGAAGGTGAAGGGATCAGCTAAAGAACATATGCACAACCCATAGACACAGACCACAGTGTGGTGATGGCCAGAGGGGGGAGGTGGGGAAAGAGGAGGGAAGTGAGGGACATCTGTTATTGTGTCAACAATAAAAATAAAGCAAAAAAAATACATTTAGCTCAAAACGTCTTTCAACTTCATGTGATTTGAAGTTAACATCAACAAGCAATCCCATTTTTCTCTTCTAATTCAGCATTCACTTAAACTTATACTCAACGATCACCTTCTACCTGCCTAAAACCATGCTTTAAGCTTTCTCATGCAATTTCTTTATTAATTATACCTTTCATATGGACAAATTTAACTGAATAACCACAGAGTCTTCTGTCCCTCCTTCCAGAAAATTTCAACACCTCTGTGGTTGATTGATGTAGCAATGTCATCTCATGGTTTTTTAGGCTCTTACTGGTATCCGCTGACCTCATTCTCCAAGGTGTTTGCATATCATTATACTAAGAATTTGGGGTGCTAAATCTGCTCTCTTCTTTATCTGCCACTTCCCTCATTACAGTTAACCACATCTCAATTCTGAGTTTTATCCATTGCACTCAGGCCTTCAAGTCATTTCAAGTCACAAAGTGTTCCTTTCTTATGGCTTACTTTGTGGTTAGTGATCCTTAACCTCTGTAAAAGTTCTTGCCTTCCCACACTTAACATGGAGCCCAGCTACTCCTTCTCATACTAGTCCTCTCCTTCATGTGGCCACCTTCAACTCTCAGTGCTGAAGACCAGCTCCCTCTCAGGGAACAAGCCCAGTTCAGTTCCAGGTAAAGGGCTTCTGGCTCTTTTGCCAGTGATACCTTCCTCATCAATGAAATCATCTTTAATAACTCCAGACACATCATCTTTAATCTCTTCAATGTCTTTTTAAAATTACCTTTTCCCCTTTGATAACACATATAAGCCTCTCACTTGAAAAAAAGTCCTCACTTAAATTGCCCCCTGCCCTGTCTAAGAAGTATTCAAATTTTTGCTTTTCTACATGTTTGATTTCTGCCATTGTGGAAAAGTAGTTTCTTGGAATCACCTTTTGGCCAAATATGGTGGTCATATATCAGTGTCCATATTAATTCTTTCTAATATAGATTTTAAAGAGTTATTTACTCTTCCTTCTTGAATCTTTCCATTGGATTTATAAGAGACATTATTTTCTGTTTTTTCAGCTTCCCACTGTCATCTTTTCTCTCCTCAGTACCTGATAGAAATAATAACGTGATTACAATAACAGCCACCATGCATTCAGTTCTTATGATTTGCAATGCACTTCAGAAATAGAATAATTTTATTTAATCCACAAACAATTTCAATGGTATATAATGTTATTTCCATTTACAGGTGATAGAATTAAATTTCAAAAAGGCTAAGTAATTTGCTTAATGTCTACCTCAAGGACTGCATGTGTATTCTCTCCTCTACCTCTACATTTTGTTCTAGTCATTCCTATATATTAAGAACTATTTATATGCTGATGAGAAACAAATTGTCATCTCTAATCCAGACTTCTTTGTTGAGGACAAAACTTGTATACCATCTCTCCTTCTGACATATCTTCTGAATGTCTCAAGGCATCTCATTTTCATAATGATAACTTCTTAATTCTTCTCTTCTGTCTCATCTTAACTTCTTTCACACAGAAGAATACAAACGTTATTCTCCCCCATTTTCTCTCTCAGTAAATGGGGCCACCAGTCGCCCATCCATCTGCTCAAGCCAATAACCTAGAAGTCATCTTAATTTTTCCTTCTTTACTCCCTAACCTACATAACTAGCCATTTCTATTGGTTCTTCTTCCAAGTCAAATCTCCCAACTGTCTTTTTCTCCATCTCTCATGCTTTCACCCTTAGCAAAAGGTGTTTGTTAATTGGTCTACCTACTTTCTTTCTTACCTTCCCCTATCTGACTTCTGTACAAAAGCCAGAATGAGACTTTTTTAAAAAAATTTATTTATTTATCTTTTAGAGGGGAAGGAGAGAGAGAGAGAAACATCAATGTATGGTTGCCTTTCGTGCATCCCCTGCTGGGAGTTGGCCTGCAGGGAACTGGCCTGCAACCCAGGCATGTGCCCTGACTGGGAATTGAACCGCGATCTTCTGGTTCGCAGGCCTGTGCTCAATCCACTGAGCTACGCCAGCCAGGGCCAGAATGAGACTTTTATAAGTGCAATAGATCCTGTCGCTCTCTTGTGTAAAGTCCTTAAATAATTTTCAACTAGACACCTACTTGTGTGATCTCTGCGTTTTTCTCCTACTTTATATCTTGCCTTTCTCCCCTGACTCACTAGGGGGAGAAAAGAGATGTTTTGCTTTTTTGGTTCCTGGGGTACTCTTAAGTTCTTACTGGTCTCTGACTTTTTATATGTGCTATCCCTTCCACTATAACCTCCTAATCTCAAAAGTCTTCAAATCATTATGGTCCTAAAACCATGATTTATGAATCTGCCTGGAATCTAGAATCAAAGATTTCCTCTAAATAATTTGGTAGCTCGTAATATCTATGCATCTTATGGGTCACAGTCATTGTAAAAAAACAATGATAATAACAATAACGCACTATGTTAAACCTTGATTTGCACAACATTCACAAATCAATAAATGTGATACACCACATAAACAAAGTGAAGGATACAATTCACAAGATCATACCAACAGAGGTAGAAAAAGCATTTGATAAAACCCATCACACATTTATGATAAAAACTGTCAAAAAAGTGTGAATAGCAGGAACGTACCTAAACATAATAAAGGCAGTATATGGCAAACCCATTGCCAGCATCATACTCAATAGGCAAAAATTACAAGTGTTCCCCTTAAGATTGAGAACAAAACGGGGATGTGTGCTTTCACCAATCTTATTCAACACAGTACTGGGAGTTCTAGCCACAGCAATTAGACAAGAAGAAGAAATAAAAGGCATTTAAATTGGAAAAGAATAAGTAAAACTGTCTTTATTTGCAGATGACATGACACTGTACATAGAGAATTTCAAAGATTACACAAAGAAACTACTAAAACTGATAAATGAACTCAACAAAGTAGCAGGACAAAAAAAATTAATGTCCAGAAACCAGCTGGATTTTTATATTCCAATAACTAACAGAAAAGGAAATTAAGAAAACAATCTCATTCACAATGGCTTTAGAAAGAGTAAAATACATAGGAATAAACCTAACCAGGGATGTGAAAGACCTGACTCAGAAAATTATGATACTGAAGAAAGTGAAGAAAGCACAAATAAGTGGAAGCACATATTGTATTCATGAATAGGAAGAATTAACATCATCAAAATGTTCATACTACCCAAAGCAATCTATAGATTTCTTTCAAGATTTCAATGGTGTATTTCACAGAACTTGAACAAATATTTCAAAAATTTATATGGAACCACAAAAGGACCTGCACAAGAGCAATCCTGAGAAACCAGAACAAAGTTGGAGGAGTCACACTCCTTAATATCAAACTATACTAATCAAAACAGCATGGTATTGGCAAAAAACAGACATGGAGATCAATGGGACGGAATAGAGAGCCCAGAAATAAACCCATACTTTGATAGTCAATTAATATTTGACAGAGGAAGAAAGCACATAATACAGCCTAAGGATAGTTTACTCAATAAATGGTGTTGGGAAAATTTGACAGATACATGAAGAAAAAATAAAACTAGACCACTTTTTTATATCACACACAATAATAAATTCAAAATGAATTAGACACTTAAATGTTAAACCTGAAAACATAAAAATCATAGAAGAAACATAGGCAGCAAAATCTCAGACATTGCTCATAGCAATATTTTATCAGATATATCTTCCCTGGCAAGAGAAACAAAACAAAAGATAAACAGATTGGACTATATCAAACTAAAAAGGTTTTGCACAGCATAGGAAAACAACAAAATAAAAAAGACAACCCACAGAATGGGAGAACATATTCACCATTCATCAATACATCTGATAAAGAGTTAATATCCAAAATTTATAAAGAACTTACAAAACTCAACACCAAAAAACCAAACAGCCCAATTATACAATGGGCAAAGGACTTGAATAGACACTTTTACAAAGAACACCTACAGGTGGCCAATAGACATATAAAAATATGCTCGATGTAACTAATCATCAGAAAAATACAAATTAAAACCACAATGAGATATCATCTCACACCTGTCAGAATGGCTATCATCAACAGATCAATAAACAACAAGTGCTGAGGAGGATGTGGAGAAAGGGGATTCCTTTTTCACTGCTGCTGGGAATGCAGACTAGTACAGCCACTATGGAAAGCAGTATGAAGGTACCTCACAAAACTAAAAATGGATCTGCCTTTTGACCCANCTTCTTTGTTGAGGACAAAACTTGTATACCATCTCTCCTTCTGACATATCTTCTGAATGTCTCAAGGCATCTCATTTTCATAATGGTAACTTCTTAATTCTTCTCCTCTGTCTCATCTTAACTTCTTTCACACAGAAGAATACAAACGTTATTCTTCCCCATTTTCTCTCTCAGTAAATGGGGCCACCAGTCGCCCATCCATCTGCTCAAGCCAATAACCTAGAAGTCATCTTAATTTTTCCTTCTTTACTCCCTAACCTAAATAACTAGCCATTTCTATTGGTTCTTCTTCCAAGTCAAATCTCCCAACTGTCTTTTTCTCCATCTCTCATGCTTTCACCCTTAGCAAAAGGTGTTTGTTAATTGATCTACCCACTTTCTTACCTTCCCATATCTGACTTCTGTACAAAAGCCAGAATGAGACTTTTATAAGTACAATAGATCCTGTCACTCCCTTGTGTAAAGTCCTTAAATAATTTTCAACTAGACACCGACTTATGTGATCTCTGCGTTTTTCTCCTACTTTATATCTTGCCTTTCTCCCCTGACTCACTAGGAGGAGAAAAGAGATGTTTTGCTTTTTTGGTTCCTGGGGTACTCTTAAGTTCTTATTGGTCTCTGACTTTTTATATGTGCTATCCCTTCCACTATAACCTCCTAATCTCAAAAGTCTTCAAATCATTATAGTCCTAAAACTATGATTTATGAATCTGCCTGGAATCTAGAATCAAATATTTCCTCTAAATAATTTGGTAGCTCGTGATATCTATGCATCTTATGGGTCACAGTCATTGTAAAAAAACAATGATAATAACAATAACGCACTATGTTAAACCTTGATTTGCACAACATTCACAAATCAATAAATGCGATACACCACATAAACAAAATGAAGGATACAATTCACAAGATCATACCAACAGAGGTAGAAAAAGCATTTGATAAAATCCATCACACATTTATGATAAAAACTCTCAAAAAAGTATGACTAGCAGGAACGTACCTAAACATAATAAAGGCAGTATATGGCAAACCCATTGCCAGCATTATACTCAATAGGCAAAAATTGTAAGTGTTCCCCTTAAGATTGAGAACAAAATGGGGATGTGTGCTTTCACCAATCTTATTCAACACAGTACTGGGAGTTCTAGCCCAAACACTAATTTGAAAGTTCATAAGCAGCTCTGTATTTAATGCAGAGTAATTTACAATCCCCAAAGATATGGAAGCAGCCCAAGTGTCCATTTGTAGATAAGTGGATAAAACAACTATGGAACATTTACACAATGGAGTACAAATCAGCCATAAAAAAGAAGAAAATATCACCCTTTGCAACACTATAGATGAACCTGGAAAACATTGTTCTAAGTGAAATAAGCCATCAGAGAAAGACAAATACTATACGATTTCACTCGTATGTGGTATCTAATGAACAAACTGAACTAACGAGCAAAATGGAGACAGACTGAGAGCAGGAAGACAGCTAAGGTGGGTGGTGGGGGAAGTAGGATTGAGCCAGAAGGAAAAAGGACTCATGGACATGGACAACAGTTTAGTGACATGTGCAGAGAGGTGAGTGTGAGGAGACTAAATGGTGATGGAAAAATATGATAAAATTAAAATAAAATGCAAAGAGATTCTTAAAAAGCAAAAAAAAAAAGTAAGTTTGCTTGAGCTTTGCTCTGGAGAGAGATGGCACAAACTTTATTACAATGGGGACTAAACAAAGCTACTTTTGGCTCTGGAAGGAGAAACTATCTCTATAATCTCTACTTCTGGAATAAAGGAAGTCAGTACCTCTGCTCACAACACATGAAGAACTGCCAGAGACCTATGGATAACTGGCTTTCAAGACTGGTCCAATCAGAAAATGAGGGAAATGTGAATCAAAGATGGTTTATAACCTGAGTCTCTGTCTTCCTTCTTTTTTCCCAGAGAGTTACCTTTGCAAATGTCAAAAACAAGTATTAAATATGTAAATAATCTTTTACACCCAGTAATTGCAGGTTGGTTATATTTTCTAAAGTTTCAATAACCAGTTGACTATGAGAATATGTTGCTTAATTACAGTTTTTTCTTGCCTAATTTTTCTATTAGCGTATTTAGGTAATCAGAGCTATAGAAATTTTGAGATAAATACTACCTTCATTCTACAGCTCTAGAGACTGTGCCATCTGCATTTTCAAGTGCTGTATATGCATATGTTATAGAAAATAAGGGTGACATGAGGAAGAAAACTAAACTACAGAAAAGAGCATAAATATCTATAATTTCATTTGTAACTAAGGATTTGAATATACCCTCCTTCCATTTCATAGATTAGAAAAAGGAAATTTAGGAGGATTAAGAAGTTTAGGTAAAGAAGGAAACAATGTTTATCCCCTGAATTTTAAAATTATATCCAATTTTATGTTTGGTGCCTATAACTTCCCTCTTGAAGAGCCTGTGACATAATTTTTTAAAGATGTTCTAAAATAACCACAACAAGCCCTCTCCATTTTCATATTTTAGGATAGAGCCTAAAATCTGGATGAGGTTAAAGAGAAAAACTAACTCTCGACTTTAGGTCATGTACAAAATCATCGTTAAAGGATTCCTCTGTAAGGCTGTGTTGTTTTTCAGTCCCGATCATTCTACATGGCTCATGGGAGTCATTCAACATGAAGAGTTTCATGTCCCGGTGTGCTTCACACGAATATGCCTTCCTGTGGTATCTGTCGTAAATTTCCAGCTCCAACTAGCAATCTTTTTTTTTGTCATAACAGAAACCCATTTTACCAAGTTGGAGCTCAACTATAAACATTTTATTGTCTGAGCAATTTATAGGCTCCAAAGATATACATCTTTTAGAACTCTAAGAACACTGGGGCCGGGGGGAAGGCAAGAGAAAGGGAGAGGTGGTTTTGTCATGCTCCTCCCAAGTCACAATATTAAAAAACTGAAAATCTAAATCTATTTGAAAATCTAAACGTGTAATTTTAATCAATGATAGTTCCCCCAACCATTTATTTAAAAATATCTTCTTTCTTATCAATACATCACCAGATTCAATCAACACATAGAGGAGTCCAAGTAGTTTCATAAAAGATTGTATCTGTGCAGCGCTGTTCAGAAAAGAACCAGTGTTGCTATACTTTCAGACCAAAAGCATGGAATACATTTATCTGAATGAAGTATAAGTTATACAGTGCAAAATTGTCATGCAAATAAGGTAGCAATTTCTGACCTATATCTTAACCTGTATCACTACCTTTCTAAACCCCCAACCTCCTTCCATTTCTCTGTGTTTGCCTTGGAAATGCTGCAGTTCATAACCTTCCCCCCTACTCTCCTCTGGCTGCCAATGGGAAGAAAGAAGATGAATGATTTTAATTCTTACTGCTATGCTGCCCAATGCAATTCTGCTGCCAGCTGGTCTGTCTGCAGCCCTGGTTATGGGAGCTTCAGTTCCCATGAAAATTTCACAGAGAGACTACAGGGACGAGGGAGGAAAGGCCAACGAGGGAAGGCTTGCTGCTCACGGTGTAAGATAAAGGTAACACAACAGTGCGATACATGGCATGTGAAGTTCTCCTCATTATTCGGTGGCTAGAGGGAATGAGAGCATTGATGCTAGCCTGAAACAGAAGCCTAACTGAATCCTACTTACCCCACACTGTATGGGGTAGTGTGGAACGGCCTGATGAAAAGGACTATTCTGGACTTGATTTTGTTAATGACTTTCTCAATCATTAGGAGAGTCAAATGCTGAGCTAGGTTGATGGAAAACTGCATAGGACAGGCTGGAAAATGCAAGAACAGCCATCAAGGAAAACGGGATGAAAAGGTTAGTGAGAGAACAGTCACAACCAGGTGACTTGACTTACCTGAATTCTGTCCCTGATTGGAATCTTATTAGGGGAACATGCCAGGTCTTTGGAGAAGATTCCACTCCTGGTTCATAGTTGTTTTTGACACACACAGACACACTCATAAACATGTACATTATGAGAAGCAGGAGCTATGGAGGTCAGGTGACTGAAGTAATAGGCTATTTATCTTGGAGAGAGTGTGGAAAAGAGAAAAGCAAGAGAAGAAAAAAGTCAGCCACCCAAGAAAGAAGTCAAGACAGTGATAAACTGGGAGTTCGGTGTGGTGTTGTCACTGGTAGGAAAACAGCATAGGAATCAGGACCTGGGCACTTTCTTTCAGATGTATAAACATTTCTCTAAAGCAAATCTTTAAAGACTTTGAACATTAAACTGTCGAGGCAGAGGGCAGCAGGGAGAAATAGTGTTCTCAAACCCAGCTCAAAGGACCTGTAAAGGGTGCTTTTCTGGAAAAGTCTTTTGCAAGACACCCAGATGCACAAGGGGCAAATTCTGTGATCTCTGTAAAATCCTGAGAACAGGCATGTTCTGCTTGAAGCTCAGAGCCTGCACTTGACTTTAGATAAGTTTAATAAGTTTAATAAGTTTAGAAAGCAGACACCTGCCTGCTTTCCATTCATGCTTTATGCATGGAAAACCCAGTAAAACAAAAAATACCATGTGCAACCCAAGAAATGCACATCAGAAAAAATGTCTTAACCAAGAAATGCTGGGTCTAGTCAGTAAAGCTAGCAAGTTTGCAATAAGTCCTCTGATTTCAGCCAAAAAATGAGAGAGGGAGAAGGAGAAGATGGGGGGAGAAGGGGGAGAAAAAGGAGAAATAAGTGACCGAGAAAAGAGCAAAGAGAAAAAAAAATCTCGAAAATGGTCTTCCTACTTTGCTGACTCAGATGTTTACATTTTTTTCTCCTTCCTGACTATGCTACTTCCCCTCCTACCTCTTTCATCTATTTCCCTACATCCTTTGCGCCCCCACAACTCCCACTCCACACAAACTATTCCATTCTTTGGAGATTCGTTGCTGCCTTCTGCACAAGTCCAGCTGCATGTTTTCTCTTTGCCTCTGCAGGCTCCCTCCCCTTCACCCTCCTCCCCTTCACCCTTCCTCCCTCTACTTCTCTGTATCCTGAAGAGGAACATACGGGCATGCACAGCATACACACAAACACACAGCTGTCTGGCACTTTCCAGTGACGGACACTCCAAACAGTCAGCACAGCATGCAGAAATGTTGAGGTAAAAATGAGAAGCTCTTCACCTGCGATGCTAATTAATCATCAACAAGCCCTTTTCAAGGTAGGAGTTCTGGCAATGATGCCTGGGGGAGAGATTAGGAACCTCTTGTTAGAGAAACAGATTCTCTTCTTTTCTGATGCTAGGTGGCAGTGTTAACTCACTCACAGGCAGATCCCTACCACTTGCCAAGTCACACACATAATTCAGTTTGAGTGAGACCCATATAAAAGTGGAGAGCTCAGAGAGATGGGCTGAATCCAGGAAGATAAGTTGCAGTGACTGTCTCTGAAGGAGTTCATAAACATGGAAAGCTGGGAGTCATTTCTTTAAAAGTGTTCAGTGAAAGATAGTTGATATTTTGAGTGTGCGTTGTGATGTCAGCATCATGACTTCAAAGAAGTGTTGTCTTTTAAAAATATAATACGCATACAGAGATACCCCAGATGTTTAATGCTTTTCCTGCTCCACCTGAACTTCCCATTTGAATAGCAGGGATCAGTGTTCAGAGTCACTAGAACGCATTTCATGGACAAGTTCTTACTCTTTCTCCATGTGATCATAGTCACAATACCTTTAGTCCCAAATTTCCTAAGATAGGATCCTCAGAGATAGCTTTTACTTTTTCTCTTTCTCACCTCTCCATTAACTGAGTGACTTGTGGTTCACTCAGATAAAAATCATTGAAATCCACACTCACTTCTCAATCCCCTTTGCTCCTGGGTTACTTTGATTCTTTATTTTCCTTCTTTAGAAGACTGGTAAACATTTAATTAGACATCCCTCCTTTTGTGTTTTCCCCATCATATTCCAACCACAAGTTGAAGACAGGTCTTCCAAAATCACATGTCTGAGCATATGAATCACTTCCCTACAAAAATAGGATGGATACAACTCATTGATAAGGTAAAGTCCATACGTGTCAATGGGGCTTACAAGGCCCTTTATGACCTGACATCATGTATTACACTGCTTTTTCTGTCCTTCTCCTTAGGCATTCTATATTCTAGCTACTCATAATCACTCATTGATTCCTGGCCCAGAAACGTTTTTACTTTTGAAGCAGTTCCGATCTAATCAATTAGGAGGTTTTCTCAGAGCCAAATGGTATCTTTACCTCAGATTGCAGACTAACACAAGTCAGGATTTATGTGGAATTATAGAGTTAGAAGAAATGTGACTGATTGTCCTCTGTAAGCCTTACCTTCCATTCTTAGACTCTACTTCCGAAATGTTAGTGGAATCTTGTATAAATTACTTGGGTAGTCACGGGAAAATCGACAATGGCTACTTCTTATCTTTGCCATTCTTTCAGCTTTGCAACAACCAGAAATTGCCCAAAGACAGCTTTTGGCACTTCCTCTTCTCTTTTTCCTTCCCTTCTTCTTCTGATACCAGCTCTTTATCCCTGCTTAACCCACCCTCTCCTATGTCATTTCTCCTATGTACTTCCTCCACTAGTCTGCTCTAACACTGTTTTGTCAAAATTTTACAAATTGCTACCTGCAGTAAAAGACACTAACAGTGCCAGTGGGAACATGGCTTCAGTAACTAAAGGGAGAAACAGAGGCTTAACCAGACATGGAAATGATTTAATAAGCCAAAACTACAACCAAGTTCGGGCTGCAAAGAAGAATGTGATATTTTGTACGTATCATACTTTCGAATTGAAAATAGAAATCTCTAGGTTTACTCCAAGATCTGTGAATTGGACAAACAATTTTATCAGGTGAACAGAAAATGGATACAGGTGTAACATAAAACAGCCAGGTGCTTTGTGCTCCTGCAAGGTTTTGCAGCCCAGTGTACAAACACTATAGTTACTATCTGAAAGCGAGCTGATAGCACTACACCTTGCCCCCATAAACAATTATTATGGCATCTTCTTTTAGTTTTCCTTGACCCTTCATGAGGTTCTCTCTGTGAACACCTTCATTAAATGCCAAAGGCTCTAAGCTTGTTCCCATCCATGCAAAATGCTTCTGTTTATTTTTCCAAGAGTGCTGCTTTTGTAATAACACCAGACTGCGAGATGTTGGGTAGGGGGCAGGGAGGAGGAGAAATAAAACAAGAAAGAGAAAGGTCACAAATTTTAAGCCATATGGGGTTTTTTATTGTTATTTTTGAAGTGTGTTTAGCACAGAGACAAATTGTACATTTACTGTGAGTCACCGGGACCTAACGAGCTCCTAATGTGTCCCATACTTCAAGGTTTTTCAAACAGGCCAGTAACTTAGCAACCACGGCTAAACCTTGACAGGAATAATCATTATTTGTGTTGCAGCTTCAGGCTTCCCCACTATAGGTTTCTTTTTTCCTTCCTGTTTTTTTTTTTAAAGACCCCAGGACAAGGAAGAACAGCTAAGGCGAGAGGGGGCAATTTTCCTCCTGCTGCTTCAGGTCACAAATGACATGACTGGAACATAGACCTGGAGTTAAAAATTACTTTCCTGGGATACTAAGGAAGGTAATGGGGAAAAGGCTAGATGTGGTCATTGCAGATGAACTCCAAATATGTTTGATCCCTTAGCATGTATGAATTTAACATTCACAGTGTTGGCAATTCACAAATCAGTGTGAAATTCTCTTATGTATAAAATATTTTACTATTGCTGAGATATAAATTTGTGATATAAACTGATTAGCAGTAGCAAGCTGCATGGTCAGTGAGGGAGCCTAGATGACTGCCCAGCATCTTAACTACCATCCACGTATTGTTATCCACTGAATATGATAAAAGGGAAGCACCCATTAGGAATGGCCTTCCCCTCTCTATTTCCTTGAAAACAAACAAAACCGTCTTATGAACATGATAGAAGAAAAGGTGAGACTCTCTAAGATAATATTAGTGTCTGACCAGAAAAAAAATGTCTATAGAATGAACTATAATAAGAGTAACACTCTGTAGGTGTTACTCTTAAACTTCAAAGGCCTGACATTATTTTCATGGTTTCTGCAGGACTCAAGAAGTTATGTCACTAGTAGGACACTTTAGTAGGTCATTATTATCAGGACAGTTGTAGCAATGGTGAGAAAGTTTAATAAGCAGACCTGTTCCTCATCCTGCAGTTTGATTTATGGTCCACACAATACTGCTACTTAATGAAGACCCCAAAACAGAAGAGAAAGTGTGCCCTAACCAGTCTCTGTTTAATAGAATTTTGTCACATCGAGGAGGTAAACGGAGTATTTCTTCATTTACATCTATTTTGAAAAGGTAAATTATTCAATGTTATGTGTATTCAGAATCACTGAACTCTAGATCTCATACTGCTATTAACTAGCTAGGTGACTATGGGTTATGGTTAACTACTCTAGGCCTAAAAGCCTCCCTTAAATTATTGTAATCCTGGGTAGTCCCTTTAATCTTCGTATATGATCTTGAAAAGGCAGAACAAAAGGGCAGGATAATGCGTAAAACTGTGAATAGTTCTGAATGAATCACTGCAAAGATGAATGCTAGTTCTTTCTTTCCTGAAAGAAGAATAATTATTAAGTGTTTTCAGCACAAGCAGGTCCTTGTGGGACTTACCTAGTTAATATATTCTAAATTCTATATTAATAATTTAAAAGATTGATACCTTGTAAGTTTTGGTTAATAAAAATGGCTCCTGCAGATTATCTTGAAAAATTAACTTTGGGGAATGTTAACATCTCCTTTTCATATATACATATGAAATATACATATACACACACATATGTGAGCCACACAGTAAGTGCTGACACATATATATGTAAATACACACACACATATATATTTGGGGTAATCACTTTACTGTCATGTAATTATTTATATGAGCAATGGTTAAGAGATAGCTGATAAATAAGAGAGACTTTTGTCTCTTTCTGGGCATAATATATGTTTCTATGTGGCAAGAATAAGAGCTGGGAGGTGGACTCAGATAGCTCAGGAGGAGGTAGAGACAGAGAATAAGGAGTCTGGAAGAAACTTAGGACTAGCTACAAGGGGGGATATACATCTTTAAAAAAAATAGAGAAATATAATGCAGTGAGAAAATGCAAAATGTCAAGATGCCTATCAAAAGTAACCTGGGCATTGCCAGAACTTTAAAATTAGACCTTGGTATATAGATGGTAGAATCTCAGTTGGAACTGTCCTATTGTATAAACAAAGCTTTATTGTATTTTGTCTATATTCCACTTAATTGCCTGAGAACAAATTGTTTAGATCCTTGAAAAGATGTCCTTTTACCAAGTGTGAGGGGTAGATTTTTTTTACAGTATCCTGCATAAATGGCTGTGGACAGCACACTTTATGGGAGTGCAGTTCCTATAGACTTTACTGTAAATGGTGACCTAAGGAATGTGTAATATGGAGAACTATGGAGATTCTCTCTAGTCAAATATGTCTGTCTCTGTATATAAATGGACTGTAGCCACTTTTTCCTATTAGAAAGAGTTGGAGGGTTTGGGGCATATGACTAATGGTTATGAGTGAGTTGGGGGACTGATATTCCTAAGTCTACAGGCAATAGAAAGAGTCATTAGCCCTGCGTGAATGAACAACAGGGGCTTTGCTGTGTTGCTACAAAGAAATGAAGAGAACAACTCGTGGGCAAGATGAGAGTCTAATAGAAGGGAGAAGACACTGGGGGCTCACTGCATGGACCTGATGTGATTTTTCCTTGGGATTATCTGTATTCCAAACTATAATTTGAGGACAGAATAGATAACAATATAAGGGTGCTCCTTCAGTAGAAGGGGAGAGGAAGATGTAAAGAAGTCTCAGAGTGTGAACTATTATAATGTATGAGTTTTCATCCCCAAAACACAATTTAGAGTTCCACAGCCAAATGTTCTCTGATTTTGGAAATTGTGGCCTAGTAGGCTAGGGTAGGGTACAAAATAAAGTTTCATCTATCTTTCATCATTTTCCTTTGCCAGGGAAAATTCTGAGAAAATAGAAATATGATTTCCTGTCTTCTGTATTTACTGAGAAATATAATAAGAATCTGAAAAGAAATTGCTCTAAATTTTTATGAGGTGAAGTAAACATATTTATCCTGTTGGTTAAAGGATATGGAAGGTTGGAGGGAAGGGGAATAAGTCTCAGAAATGACCAGCCAAGGACAATGCTCAAATCGTATTTTAAAGAGAAAAAAAGAACAGAAAATGTTGCCTACATGTGGTTGATTTACAGAGTGCCCTCATTTTAAATTAATGTGTTTAATGGTCATCAGCTTCACAGTAGGTATATTTAAGCAAATCAAGTAGCCAACATGTAAAGTATTTCAATAAATAAATCCAAAATAAAGCAATTCTGTGTTTCCACTGAATGCAAGACAAAATTTTATACATACACACATACATACATATATATACATAATTTTGTCTATACGTATGTATAGACAAAATGTATTATATATATATATACACACACACAGATGAGCAGTAACTCATGGTAAGAAGTTTTTAATACAAGAGTTTGACCCAAAATAATCTTTGTGGTCCTGTACTGGCAACACATGGCTGTAAATCAGAAGCTTCTGATTTCCCTCTCACCACAATCACCTCATTGATTCATTTAGTCAAAGTCAACTACAAGAGTGTACTGAGAACTTCATAGTGAAATGGGGAGAATATTGGATTCAGTTTCAGAGTTCTTGGATTTGGTTCTGGTTCTTCTATTTACTTGCTATTTGACTTTTACTAAATAAATTTACCTCTTTGGGCCACAGTTTTATAATGTGTAAAATGAAAGTCTAGGTAGGTAGTGAGGCCCCTTCAGATGTAAAGACATGAATTTTAGCATATTATTTTATTGGGTCTTAAGAGGAATGCAAAATAGATGCATAATCTGAGATTCTGTGTTACTTGGATGCTAACAGGACACAACTCGCCCTGCTCATTTGCTTTTTTGTCTCAGATATATTACTTGTTCTTTCTCTGCCCTGTCTATATCACATTTCCTGCATCCCTTGCTTTCTGGTTTCCTGGAGATTTACCTAATGATGGGCACTGATGGAAGACTGCAGGCTGAGATGAGGGTAAAAGTCAGAATAATTTCCTAACTTTCTCTCTGCTTTGGGTAGTGTCCTGGGCGGCAGCTCCAGCTCCTATTAGACAACCTCTCTTCCATGGTCCCAGCTGACAGGAAGCAGGTAAGGTCATCCAACTTCCACTGGGATGCTTCTAGTATCCAGTAACACCACCTACTCCCTTAGACTGGCCAGCTCGAAGATAGTGGTAGCCATGTCTCAACTGAGTGCTTTCTGGGCTGCGTCACCATATTTTGATTGGCCTTTCAATTTTTCTATGCTAGTGCAGTTGATTCTCCCCATTTGAAGTACTACAGTATTGTCTATTTTCTGACTACATCCTGCCTATTATATAACGAAAAGACAATCGCTTTGTAGAAAAAAAAGTGACAGGTTTGAATCCAAAATCTTCTCATTGACTATCTAAGTAATTGTGAGAGAAAGTTATTTCATCTCTTTAATTTAAATTATTGGAATAATAATACTTAAGTTACAAAATGTTCCTAAGGATGAAATGAGAAAAATACCTGTGAAATGGTGACAGGCACATGTTAAGTGTCTAATAAATGTTCATTTCTTTTTTTTTTATTCTAATGCACTACTCGAGAAGGGAAAAAAAGGTGCTCTTAAGATAATTAGAAAATAACACAAAGCTATAAACAATATACAAGGAAATGCTAATAGAACACAACTTATCTCTGTTAACTACTCTGCAGCTCTAACCCAACACATTGATGCTTTCCTCTGCTATGGAACATGTTGTATTAGTCTGCTGGTGTTGCCATTACCAAATACCACAGACTTAGGGGCTTAAACAACAGATATTTAATTTCTCACAGTTCTAAAGGCTAGAAGTTCACAATCAAAGGGCCAGCAGATTTCTTGTAAGAACTCTCCCTTGCTTATAGACAGCCACCTTCCCACTTTTTCCTCTAGTGGCCTTTCCTAGGTGTGCGTATATGGAGAGACAGAGAGAGAGGGGGGGCCTCAACGTTTTGTCTTATGAAGACATTAATCCTATTGGATCAGGGCCCCACCCCATGACCTCATTTAACCCTGATGACTTCCTTAGAGGCCCCATCTCCACATATAGCCACACTGGCTTTAGAACTTTAGCATATGAATTTTGGGGGGATGCAAACATTCAGTCCATAACTCCTCCCATATATACTTCTATGCTGTTAGAAATTGAAGGATGCTTCCCTATTTAAAATAACCAGTAGAGTTCTAGTTTGCAAACTTAATTTTGCCAATATTCTTCAATTTAAAATTTCCATATATTTTAACTATGTTTTATTGATTATGCTATTACAGTTTCATCTTTTTCTTCCCTTTATTTTCTTCTGTCCCACACCCCCCTTCACCAGCAGTCTCCCACCTTAGTTAATGCCCATGGGTCAAACATATAAGTTCTTTGGCTTTTCCATTTTCTATACTATTCTTAACCTCCCCCTGTATGTTTTTTACTTACTAATTATGCTTCTTATTCCCTGTACCTTTTCCCCCATTCTCCTCCCTCCACCTCCCCACTGATAACTCTCCATGTGATTTCTATTAAGCTGTTTGCTTAGTCCATTTTTTATTTGGGGGGATCAGTTGTTGATAGCTTTGAGTTTGCTGTCATTTTACTGTTCATACTTTTTAATCTTATTTTTCTAGATAAGTCCCTTTAACATTTCATATAACAATGGTTTGGTGATGATGAACTCCTATAACTTGATCTTATCTGGGGAGCACTTTTTCTGTCCTTCCATTCTAAATAATAGCTTTGCTGAATAGAGTAATCTTGGATGTAGGTCCTTGCCTTTCTTGACTTTGAGTACGTCTTTCTAGCCCCTTCTTGCCTGCAAGGTTTCTTTTGAGAAACCATCTGATAGTCTTATGGGCCCTCCTTTGTAGGTAACCGTCTCCTTTTCTTTCTTTTGCTGCTTTTAAGATTCTCTCCTTATCTTTAATCTTGGGTAACTTAATTCTGATGTGTCTTGGTGTGTGCTTCCTTGGGTCCAAGTTTTTTGGGACTTTCTTAGCTTCCTGGACTTCCTGGAAGTCTATTTTCTTTGCCAGATTGGGTAAGTTTTTCTTTATTATTTGTTCGAATAAGTTTTCAATTTCTCAATCTTCCTCTTCCCTCTGGCACCTTTATGATTCAGACGTAGCAACATTTAAAGTTGTCCCAGAGGTTCCTAAGCTTCTCAGCATTTTTTTTTAATTTTCAGATTTCATAAAACCAATGTGCCCTGCTTTATAAATCTTTAAAGTTTAAGTCCATAGCTAATAATGTACCTTCTCTCTAGTCTCTGAACTCATTTTTATGTTACATTTAAATTTGGAAAAGCAAAATTTGTTTGATGTTGGGGCCAGGTTAACTTCTTGCTTTGCAAAACATAAGTTGACTCAAAGAAACTAAGCTATCTTCCCTTTTGAAAGGGTTTCTTAGGTTCAAAGAACACTGTACTTCCCTTTGAACATGAAATTTAATTTGGCTAGTCCCACATAGTTACTGAAATAGAGAAGAGTCTGAGGTAAATGAATGGGTTTAAAAACCAGCTACATAAACCTAATGGTGTGGTCTGGTAGAACTTGACACAGTTAGGGCAAGTCACTTATTCACAGGAATCTCACTCCTGCATATCTGAAAAGAAGACATGTAAAATATCCTAACTTTTTAGGGATATTATATTATTATTATTAAATTTGTAAAATACTTCCAAAATCTTTTGTCTTTATAGTAAAATGTAAATCAGTAATGTGTATTAACTCATTTCATTTTTAATCTATAGTCAGTATAACTTCAATTGTAAATGCTGGCATCATAAGACACATCATTTTTCATAGGAAAAGTTCTTAAAAGGCTCAGAAATAATTTGGGGCAGTATTGACACAAATTACTTTCTATATTTACCTGAAGGCTGTGAAATTCTTGATCAAATTTCAAATGGATACCTGAAGAAAGAACATAAGTAATTCCTGTATCTGATTATCTATGAGAAGATGCAATGTCAGTGGTTAGCCAGGCATAATAGGTTTCTCAGATGTTTGTTTAAAGTTTTGTATTGGATTTCCCCAGGTAATCTTCCCTGACAAAAACATGAGGAGCCTGGTCATTCAAGCTTACTTTGAAAAGTCAGTTGGCGATACCTTTTTTATGCCAGCATCTGAAAGGCATCATAGGACTCCTGAACCAGCCTGCTGCTACTGCTGTGCTCATTGCCACTATCCCAATTTCAGCAAGCAAAAAAAAAAAAAAGTCCTCAAAAACTCATCTTACAACATTTATCAAGAGTTCTAGACAGTGTTATTAACTTTGATTGCATACATCTGTTTCTGTGATTCCAACCAAGAACCTATGATCTAAGACCCATATAGAAAGATGTTCACTGTCCCCAATATTTATAATGAAAAAAATCAGAAAAACCTAAATAGCCTGTGAAAAGAAATTATTTAATAATGATATACCCTTTTAATTTCCTTTACATAGGTAAGGTAATTCAAGTTATGTCTAACAAAAGTAACGAAAGAGCCTCATCATTTATAAGGAGCATCTACTTTTCTTTCATTTTCTCTCAGGTAATAAATTTTCATCTATAACTATGAGATCATACAGATGTTTGCAAATCCCAGATGTAACTTACTGGAATCATGAACTCCAACCTAATATTTATTTCCATTTGTCAAATGATAATTGCATGCCTTATGAAAGAATAGTTATAAAAATCCCTCCGTGGATATTTCCTCCAATCTACCCACTTTTCCTCATAAATGTCAACATGGTGCCTACACTTTTTAGGTACACATGTTATTAAAATTAGACTCATGTTTTTTCAACTTCTAGTTGGGAGTCACAGTCCACATCATGAAGAGGCAGGGTATGTAGGCAGGGTATGTATATAGTTCATTAAGCAAATGAACTTCAGTTTTCGACAGTGAGATTCAATACTCAGCTCTACCATTTAGAAAGACACTCTCTACTCAGTTTACTGTTCTGCAAATGAGTTTTACTGTGAGGATTACATGAATACATATGTTATTTAGAGTAGTAACTGGCATATGACATTTGATAAATGTTCACTGCTATTATTATCACATTATTACTGTTATTATAAGTGTCAGACCCTGTATCTTTATTTTAAACATTTTTTATTCATTATGCTAATAGAGTTGTCACATTTTTCCCCTTTTTATTCCCCTCTGCCCTGTACTCCACTCCCACCATCATCCCCCCACCTTAGTTCATGTCCATAGGTCATACATATAAGTTATTTGGCTTCTCCATTTCCTATACAATTCTTAACCTCCGTCTATTTTTTACCTACAATTTATGCTCCTTATTCCCTGTATCTTTGTCTCCATTCTCCCCTCCTCTTCCCCACTGATAACCCTCCATGTAATTTCTATTTATGTGAATTTGTTTCTGTTTTAGCTGTTTGTTTAGCCTGTTTTTGCCTTTGTTTTTTTAGAATTGGCTGTTGATAGTTGTGAGTTCATAGTTTTGATCTTACTGTTTTACTGTTCATAGTTTTGATCTTCTTTTTCTTAGAAAAGTCCCTTTAACATTTCATATAATAAGGGCTTGGAGTTGATGAACTACTTTAACTTGACCTTATCTGGGGAGCACTTTATCTGCCTTTTTCTGTTCTAAATAATAGCTTTGCTGAATAGAGTAATCTTGAATGTAGGTCCTTGTCTTTCATGACTTTGAATACTTCTTTCTAGCCCCTTCTTGCCTGAAAGATTTCTTTTGAGAAACCATCTGATAGTCTTATGGGCACTCCTTTGTAGGTAACTGTCTCCTTTTCTTTTGCTGCTTTTAAGATTCTCTCCTTATCTTTAATCTTAGGTAACTTAATTCTGATGTGTCTTGGTGTGTGCTTCCTTGGGCCCAAGTTTTTTGGGACTCTCTGAGCTTCCTGGACTTCCTAGAAGTCTATTTTCTTTGCCAGATTGGGTAGGTTTTTCTTTATTATTTGTTCAAATAAGTTTTTAATTTCTTGCTCTTCCTCTTCTCCTTATAGCACCCCTACCATTCAGATGTTGAAATGTTTAAAGTTGTCCTGCAGGTTCCTAAGCTTCTCCTCATTTTTTTTTTGAATCCTTGTTTCTTCATTCTGTTCTGCCTGTATGTTTATTTCTTCTTTCTGCTCCAGACCATTGATTTAAGTCCTGGTTTTCTTCTCCTCACTGTTGGTTTCCCTGCATAATTTTGTTTATTTCACTTTTCATAGCCTTCACTTTTTCCTCTATTTTGCAACCATACTCAACCATTTCTGTGGACATCCTGATTACCAGTGTTTTGAACTCTGCATTTGATAGGCTGACTATGTCTTCATCACTTAGTTGTATTCTCTCTAGGACTTTGATCTGTTCTTTCATTTGGGCAACATTTTTTTTTTGGTTTGTTTTGGTGTTCCTTTTATGTAGTAAGGGGTGGAGCCCTAGGTATTCATCACAGTGAGGCAACCCACTTTGCTGTGCTGTGGTGCTGTATGTGGGGAGGAATCCAAGAGGGAAAAATAACACTTGCTCCACTCTTGGCAGGCTTTCAGTCACTTCCTCTGCTACCCACAAGCAAATAGAGCCCTTCTGGTGCTGATGCTTGGGTGCATGGTTTGTGTACATTCAGGACCCTGTGGGTCTCTCCAAGGAGCTCTCCTGTGAGGCTGAGGGCTTCTCCTGCTGCCTCAACTCCACATGTTTTTTCAGTTAGAGATTGTGAGGCTTTACTTCCCTGGGCTGGTACCCTGGGTTGCATGGTCTGTCTAGCTCCCCAGTTGTTCCTCCCAGTTTTTTTAGCACACATGTGTGGGACCGCCCACTCTGCCTCGCCCGCCCCAGTCCTCCAGCTGCCATTTTGCTGCTAGTTCTCTCCACCCTGGCTGCCCATCTCTACCCTTCCTACTGGTCTTGATGAATGTTTCTTAAATTCCTTGGTTGTTGGACTTCCATAAATTATGATTTTTCTGGCAGTTCTGGTTATTTTTATTTTAAATTTTTTGTTGTCCTTCTTTTGGTTGTGTGAGGAGGCGAAGTGTTCATACCTATACCTTCATCTCTTGGTTAGAAGTGTTCTTTATTTGTATTGAGTAATATTCTGGTAGCATTTTGTGTATTGAAGAAAAATAACTCATTGAATTTTTGTAAAGCAAGATAATAATATTAAGGAATCAAGGAACATATTTTATGAGTAGAAGAGAATTTTTTAAATGTTAGCACTTATATTTAAGTCTTTTATCAATCTTAAATTTATTTTTGTGTATGGTGTAAGTTGGTGGTCAAGTTTCATTTTTTTACATGCATCTGTTCAGATCTCCCAACGCCATTTATTGAAAAGGCCATTTTTACTCCATTTTATGCTTCTGCCCTTTTTTGAATATTAACTGACCATGGGGGACAAAGAGGGGAAAGAAGGGGAAGGGTTATCAAGGAGCATGTGTAAAGGACACATGGACAAAGCCAAAGGGGTTAGGATTGAGGGTGAGTGGTGGGGTGGGTAGGGTGGGGGAGAGTAGTGGGGGAAAAATGGAGGCAAATGTACTCAAACAACAATAAAAAAGAAAAAGAAAGAAAAATATTCTAACTACTATCAACAACAACAAGTAAATAAATAGGTAAATAAATAAAATTAAAAATATTTAGTGTAACCAATTTAAAAAACACTCAGTTATTTCAACTTGCATGTTATACATTCAATTTTTGGTCAACTGGAAATAATAACCAGGAATCCTGGCATCTCATGACTTGCTTCTTCCACTAGCAGACACTGGACCCGCATGGTGACAATATACCCTTGAAAAGGCTCCGACTTATGGAGTGGGGAGAATGGAAAAGAAATGACTGTCCTAACAGCAGATGAGGCAAGGCTAGGAGAAGACTCTCAGTATATTATTTTAATATTTGAGGTGAATGAGACAATCTTCCTTTTCATTTAAAACTCTTGTCGGATTTAACAAATAGAGCTACTAGCTTAAGTGCGATGGACACCTGTTTCTCACTGAGAAAATATTTTAAACATCAGATGTAAATTAAAATGTTTCACATATTTTAAATAGAGTATAATTCATAAAAACTGTTTACATGTTGCAATAAAGTAAAATCTTAGCTTGGCAGTTTTGATTTGTTATTTAACAGACATCTCTGCATAATTTTGATTTGGAGGTAGAAGTGTTACTGATGTTTCCAAAATATGAAGTGATTCTGGCTCTCCAACATTGGTTTTACAGTAGAATGAAAATGAGTTTTTGCTTTGGGTTCGGTCATCAGAATTACTTCTTGCTGTTGTATAACAATTCATGCAATATCAGAGTTTGATGTTTTACAGAAAAATAAAAATTCTAAAGCTTAAATCATAAGGACACTGTGGGTTTGATCATTCTTAATTTTTATGAAGCCATGAAATAGTTTAGGGAATTCTATTATGCATTTCAGATTGCATAGTTAATATTTCCAACCATGAAATGATAATAGAGTTTATTCCCAAACTTGCAAATGAAACCTAAAAAGATTCATGGAGGGCTGCACTCTGGGGGATGGTATTTGAATTCAAAATGACATTGTTAAATTGAAGAAGTAAACAGAAATCAACAAAATGAAGTTTAATAGGGACCAGTGGAAATCATGATAAAAGAAAATGTGGCACAATTGCTGAAATAAAAATTCTGTAGGAAAATGCTTTGCATTCAACTCAGTTGGTCATAGATAAGTATAAAGTAGGTCAAGTACTAATTAGGCCTAGTTTTTTTTCTTTTTATTATTTTATTCTTTAATACATTATTACAACACATGACTCCTGTCTTACCAGGCCACATTGGATCTCTTTCTTGTTCCATTTTTATTCCTTACTCTCTTCATCTTCTTCAACTTTTTCCAGGCTTTCTGCTCCCTACAGGAGTCACCTGGGTAGTTCTGACCCTAATGGCAATAGTGGTAAATAAAGAAGTCATTCCAAACGTCAGCAGGAAATGACCATGAGGTCAGTTTATGTCCCAGGCTGATAACATTCTCAGTTCCAGGCGGCTCAGTTAGGTAGAAGCTAACCATACAGGGTGGGGCAGGCAAAAGTAGGCTTACAGTTGTGAGTACAAAAAAACACAGAATTTATTCTTATATAATTATGAATTGTTGTATTATTTTTCATATAAAAAAACTGTTAAGCCACTTTTCCCCACCCTGTATGTTCGCATATGTGCCAAAATATGTATGTACTAATGTCCTCTACTCCCCAATCTTAAGTGTGGCCCAGGGATTTCGCAAAAAGAGAGGCACATTAGTCAGTTCTTGTTAACAAAAGACACAGCTAGGTTTGTCTGTAGCCCTGAACAACATCAAAGACCTAGGCTGCTACTCTGACCAATAGGAAGCAGAGATAAGGATTTAAATCATGCTCTAAAAGCAGAGACAGACTTATAGATGGAGAATGGGTGCCAGCTAGTGGTGGTAAGGTTAGGGGGTGGAAGGATTGAGCAAAAAAGTAAAAGGACTCATGGACATGGACAATGGGGTGGTGATTACTGGACAGAGGGGCTTATAAAGGGACTAAGTGGGAATGAAAAAAATGTAATAAAGATTATATATATATTTTTGAAGCACTGTGATATCTCTGTAATTAATTTTCTTATATTTTTATATTTCTTATATAAATAAGAAATGTAAATTTAATTATAAATATAATTAAATTTCTTATATTTCTTATATTTTCTTATATTTCTTTTTTTAAATTTAGTTCTTATTCAAGTACAGTTTTCTGTTTTATATTCCCTTTAAAAAATTAAAAAATAAACAGAATCATGCTCTAGGATAAAGGTATATTTCACTTTATAGGAAACAGTCAAACCTCTCTCAAAAAATACTTGTGCCATTTTATACATTCCCGGCATATGTGATATTAACATTACTCCATATCTTCAAAATCATTTTATATTGTCTTTTGTTTTAGCAGGTTTGATATGGTATCTCATTAGGGTTTCAATTTGTATTCTCCTTTGAGTTTTCAAATTGGATTTCCAGGAAGACTAATGATGTTAAGCGCCTATTCACATGCTTACTGGCCATTCATATATCTTTCTTTGTAAATTGTCTGTTCAATACTTTTGCTAATTTTTAATTAGATTGTTTGTCTTTTTATTATTGATTTTTTAGAAGTTCTCTATATATTCTTGACATAATTTCCTTGTGAGAAATGCATTTTGATATTTTCTTCCAGGCCGAGCCTTACCTATTCATTTTCTAAATGATGATTTTTGATAGGCAGGTATTATTTTTGATGATCTCCAATTTATCAGAACCTTTTTTTAAAAAGATTTTATTTATTTATCTTTAGAGGGGAAGGGAAGGAGAGAGGGAGAGAAATATCAATGTATGGTTGCCTCTGGTGTGTCCCCTGCTGGGAACTGGCCTGCAACCTAGGCATGTGCCCTGACTGGGAATCGAACTGCGATCGTCTAGTTCGCAGGCCCACACTCAATCCACTGAGCTACACCAGCCAGGGCCAGAACTTTTATTCCCTATTGTGGTTTGTACTTTTCAAGTTCTATGTAAGAAGTTTTTGATTTCTACTAAGTAATAAATGTATTCGCTTATATTTTCTTCAAGAGCTTTATGGTTCTACATTTTATGTTCAAGTGTATGGTCATTTCGAATTAAATTTTAGACATGGAATAAAATAGAAATATAAGCCATTTATCCCTCTATTATTATTAGTATTTGGTAGTTCCAGAACTATTGATTAAAAAACTTCTTCCCCATTTAAATAACATAGTTCCTTTGTCAAAAACTAGTTGATCAGACTCAATATTAATATTAATATGGTAATACTTCCCCAGCTGATGTATGAATTCAAATGATCCCAATTAAAAGTCTTTTAGTAGAAACAGTTTGATTTTTAAATCTGTACAAAAATTCAAAACATTTAGAAGGCACATGGGTGGTTCAGTAGAATTTTCGCTTGCCAAAACAACTTACAATTTTTTCATTTATTGATATTTTTCTTTTTAAAATATATTTTCTGTATATTTAGTCAATGTATTTTATTTTTCAAATAAATTTTACTGTATTTTTTTCATTACCATTTAGTCTCCCTTGTACCTTCCCCCACAATCACTACACTCCTGTCAATGAGTCCTTTTTCTTTTTTGTTCAATCTATACACCCTCTTACTCTCCCCCCACTTAGCTGTCATCCTCTATCTATGAGTTTGTCTGAATTTTGCTTGTTAGTTCAGTTTGTTCATTAGATTCCACATGTGAGTGAAATCATTAGATCTTTATCTTTCTCCAACTGGCTTATTTCACTTGGCATAATATTCTCCAGGTTCGTTCATGCTGCTTATTTCACTTGGTATAATATTCTCCAGGTCCGTTCATGCTGTCACAGATGGTAAAACTTTCTTGTTTTCTACAATCCATAATATTCCACTGTATAAGTGTCCCATAGTTGTTTTATCCACTCATCTACCCATGGACACTTGGGCTACTTTCATATCTTGGCAATTGTAAATTATTCTGCAATGAACATAGAGGTGCTTATGTTCTTTTCAATTAGTGTTTTTGGTTCCTTTGGGTATATTCCCAGAAGTGGGATCACTGGGTTCAAAGGCAGATTCATTTTTAATTTTTTTAGGTGTCTTCATACTGCTTTCTACAGTAGCTGCACCAATCTGCATTCCCACCAACAGTGCAAAAAAAGTCCCCATTTTCTAAGTCATCACCAGCACTTGCTGTTTGTTGATTTATTGATGATAACTATTCTTACAGATATGGGATGATACCTTATTGTGGTTTTAATTTGTGTTTCTATGGAGATTAGTGACATTGAACATCTTTTTATATGTCCATTGGCCATGTGCATGTCCTCTTTGGAGAAGTGTCTATTCAGGTTCTTTGCCCATTTTTTAATTGGGTTGTTTGTTTGTTTGGTATTGAGTTTTGTAAGTTCTTTATGAAGTTTGGATATTAACCCCTTATCAGATATATTGGTGAATATATTCTCCCATCCTGTGAGTTGTCTTTTTATTTAGTTGATGTTTTCATTTTGCTGTGCAAAAACTTTTTAGTTTGGTATAGTCCCATTTGTTTATTTTTTTTCTTTTCTTTCCAGTGCCCAGGGAGATAAATCTGATAAAATGTTGCTGCAAGCAAGGTCCTAGATTTTGCTGTCTAAGTTTTCTTCTAGGACTTTTATGGTTTTTGGTCTAACATTTAAGTGTTTAATTCATTTTGAATTTATTCTTGTGTATGGTGTAAGAAGGTGGTCTAATTTCATTTTTCTGCACATATTTGTCCAATTTCCTAATACTATATGTTGAATAAATTACCTTTGATTGATTTTTTTAGAGAGAGAGAATGGGGAAAATAAGAGAGAGAGAGAGAGAGAGAGAGAGAGACACATTGATTTGTTGTTATTATTTTTGCATTCCTTGGTTGATTCTTGTATATGCCCTGACTGGAGATTGAACCCACAACCTTGGTGTATCAGAACAATGATCAAACCAACTGAGTTACTGGGCCAGGGGTATAAAAACTTTTTTAAAAGAACATATTTATACTTATTTTACCTTACTTCAAGACTTATTATAAAACTAATCACAATAATTTGGGTTGTTGCAAAAAGATATACATAGATAAATGAAACCGAAAATAGCATCCAGAATGGACAAATTCTCATTAGAGAAATTACAATTAAAAACACAAGAATGTATCCTTAATATACCCATTATCAAGGCTGAATTTTAAAAACCAACACCAAAAATTATGGCTATTCTGGTGAGGAGGCGACTGCAACTCTTTATGCTTTTGGTTGGAATGCTATAATGACCCTGAAAAAGTAAAAAAAAAACAACTGGAAAGAGATTGGTAGAATCTTAAACATCTCAATATATGCCTACCATATGGTCTGGTTATTTTACAACTAGTTATCTACCCAACAAAAAATGAAATGAATGTTCACACAAACATTTCTAAATAAGTATTCATTATAGTTTTATTTATAATAGTTAAAACTGGGGAAATCCAAATATTCATCAATAAGGGAATAGACAAGTAAATGGTGTATCCATATAAAAGTAGTAATTCTCTACTTTTTATTGCTACTTAGCAATAAGTAGAAAATTATTGAAACATACAACAAGGTCTTTCCTCAGATTATGTTGATGAAACAATTATGCCAGAGAAATTGTAGTCCATATTGTATAATGTCATTTATATAAAATTCTACAAACTGTAAGCTAATTTATAGTTCAGAAAGCAAGTCATTTATTATTTGTGGGGATGGGGTGTTTAAGTATGAATGGATTACAGATTTGGAGAGCATGCTTTGGGGAAATGATGGAAATATTTATCTTGAGCAAGAATGTATACATATGCCCAAACTAATCAAATTATATACTTTAAATATGTTCAGTTTGGTATACTTCAATTACACCACAGTGAAGGTAAAACACCAATTTATTGTGTATGTGTGGGTGTAGAAGTGCCAGTCCTAAGGTTTTATCTAAGATAAATGAAAATATGTGCACGTAATAGCTTTGTAGAAGAAATGTTCACAGCAGCCTTCCTGTTATTGTCAAAAGCTAGAATGAAGCCAAATGTCCTTAACTGGAGAAAGTGGTAGATTCAGAATAGAAAAGGAGCCACTAATACACATAGAAGCACAAATGACTTTTAAACACATTATCTTAAGCAAAAGTATCCCGACAACTTTCCCTGCAGGGAAAAACACAAGTATTTGATTCATTCGTATAAACTTCCAAATGAGGCAACATGATGTATGGAGTTAGATATCAGAAAGTCATCAATCTCTTAAGGGAGGGGTGGAACGGGTTGAAAATCAGAAAACTTTCTGTGATGATGTAAATGTTCTGTATCTTGTTTTAGATAAAAGTTACACATCTAGCTATAACTGTTAAATGTTTTTAAACTGCACTGTGAACTTTATCACGTGTAAAGAGAAAGAGAAAGAAAGAGAGATGAGAAGGAGGGAAAAGTAAGGAAGGAGGGGAGGGAAGGGAAAGAAAGGAAGGGTAAAAAAAAGAGAGAGATGGATTGATGAAGGAAGGGACAAAGGAAAGCAAGAGAAGAAAAATCAACTCATACACCAGCTATTCTTTAAAACCAGAGGTAGGATCTTAAAAAGATACTACACAGACTACCTCTGTCTATCTACAGCATTACTCAGCTGTCTTGTTTTACTCCATAAATAATAGTTTAAAATATTATAGCACAATCCATGATAAACAAGTAGTTGATGAGGAAACTTTCTTCTTTATAGAAGAATCCTAGGTAGAAAATAGAATACTATGACTTAGCATCACTATTTTAATGAAATACTGGCCCAATGCTCATCAGTAGATACTAAGACTATTAGGTAAAAGATTGATGAGAACCTTTAGGCTAGTTGGAACTAGGTTCAGGGCACCTGAACCCATTGGTTAATCACAGCACCACTACAAGTGAGATGCCCAGCAATTTGAAGCTCACCTTCACATGTGATGCTGATGCATTAGCACTACCTGAGACATTCTTGAAAAAAATCATTGATTCTGAATCTAATCAAGCTCTAACTAGGGGAAATATATACAATAGAGGAACAATTTAAACAACAGCATAAAGAACCTATCAAACAAATCCAGAATATGAAATATTTCTCAAGACAAATGGTTCAATTTTCCAAACAAAAAAATTGGAGGAGGGAGGCTGTTATAGACTACATAATTAAAAGAGATCACAACTGAACTTAATGTATAGACATTTTGGGGGGCACTGGTTCAAAGAAACCAACTATAAGGAGACTGACCTAAGGCCATTGAAGATTTTGAATATGGACTGTTTATTAAATGGTCTAAACAAAATTACTTTGTTAGGTATGATAATGTCCTTGTGGTAATATCTTTTAAAGTATGTCCTTGTCTGTTAAAGTACACTGAAGCACACTGAAGTATTTATGAGTGAAATGATGTTATATACAGGGTTTGCTTTACAGTACTCTGAAAAAGTGAAGGACTGAGGTTAAGGGAAACAACATAACATTGATAAATGTTGAAGTGATGAGTACATGGGGGGAACCCAATAAAATGGAATTTATAAAAAATTGTGTATTTATTCTTACACATTTAAACTTTAGTCACCTTCAAAGTACTCCCATGTGATGCAACACATTTCTCTAGACATTTTTTCCACTGCTCAAAACAGTTTTTGAACTTATCAATTTTGATGCCTTTTAGTACTTCTGCCAGTTTTTGTTTCACCTTTTCCACATCGGCAAAACATTTCCCTTTAAGGAATATTTTTCATCCAGGGCAACAAAAAAATGTCACTTGGGGTGAGATCGGGTGAATAGGCAGGGTAGGGCCCAGGGGTCATGTCATTGTTGGTCAACTGCTGTTGACCCACACTCAGGGTGGTGTGGGTCAGTGTGCTCGTAAACCATTGACCATGAAATAGGCAAATGCAGTGAAAGAATCTTCAAAAAAAATTACTGAAGCATAGTGTGGCCTCTCACAACACCACCAGCTGGTACACTGATACGGATGGATTCCTAGGATGCTAACCTAGTAGAGGAAGACTGTACTTCCTGGGGTCCAGCCTCCAGAAGATAATTTCAGGTTTTTTTGAGTCCCCCATTGTATACAGGTTCATTACACCATTTTTAAAATATTGTGTGTGTAAAATTTCATAATGGAAACATAAATGCTTACTAAAAACCCTCATTTCATATTTTCTTTTTAATATTTTATAAGCATTTAATGATATTTATGAATCCCAACTTTATTTAGTTTTCTGACATTGTGAAATGCATTTATTTTTACATCTTACAACATTTATGACAACCAAGCATGTGCAAGAATATGTTTTCCTCTTTAGAAACATACTAATGTACTCATAAACAATTTTCCCATTCTTAACCCTCATTCTTCAACCTCATATTCCTTCTACTATAAAAGAAAAAGCACAAAAGATATGCAAAACTCAATCCTCTATCTCAAGACTTCCTGCTTACAAAGCCTGAATGTGTTTACATGTTTGCGTATGGCTGGACTATTACCCGCTGCCCAGCGTGTGTCCTAGTGAGGCCCCTGCACTCTGAGAAAGTAGACTAAAGCAAAATACTGACAATAAATTCTGAAACTCAGGTTTTATTTTAGCTTTTCTTCCTTTTACGGTACTAAAGGAAATAAAAGCTTTATAAACTTACTTTGTGCATCAAATCTTAGTATGAATATATTATCCACTGTTTATATTTCAGTGACAGTGAATTTATTGCTGTTCCTGGAATATTCCAAACCCATTCTCTTTTAGGACGTTTGCACTGGTTCCTTCATATACTTCCAGGCTCAATTCAAATGCCATTTCTTCTGAGAGATGTTTCTAAGTACCTAATCTAAAATAACTCATCCTGCCATCACATTTACCCTTCTTAACTTTTTCTGAGCACTTACCATTATCTCTTTTTTCATTTCCTTATTATCTGTTCTTATGTGCACCACGATCCCCGACTAGAATTTAAGTCCAGGCATCTTGTCCATGTGGTTTATGGTCACTGTGGTATATCCACAGTGACTTAAGCAATAATTCACAATCAGTAGGTATTCAATAATACATACTTGTGGCTTGAATAATTTTTGATGCTGATAGAAATATATATTATGTCATGACTTTACGCCAGAATATGTCAGCAACAGCAATACAAATTATACTATTATTAGGACATTAAAAAAAATGTCTTTGTTGAGGTGTCTTGATTGAAATTGGAGATGACAGTGCAATAAAAAGTCAGACTCTAAAAATGAACAATAATCAACATACACACAAATAATATTAACACTATTAATATACTATATTCCTAAGTTAAGTAATAACACTCTTGGGAACAATAGCTTATTAACCTCCATCACATCTATAGAAATTCTAAGATGAAGAAGCTACACAAATGTATTAAATAATTTGGGAAAAACACTGAACATATCTATGACAGAATTCGAGGCTTCTACTCCAAAATCAACTATTTACCCATTCAATCATTTAATAAGCAATTATTTGGAACCTATCGCTTGTGAGGTATAATGTTGGACACTGCCATGAGCAAATCAGACAAAAACCCTGTCTTCACAAGATATTTTTAAAGTCTGCTACATACTATTTAGCTCCTCATTTTATGGAAGAAAAAACCAGCAAGACTTGTGAAGTTTTCAAGACACAAAAATGCTACAGTTAGTCAAGATAATAACCCAAGGCATCCAAGCCACATCTCTGCAAGCCAACCATTATACCCTGATATTTGCAATGGCATAATGATCAGTTGCAAGAAATTTTCTATACAATGGATATTTACTTACAACTTCTGAATTAAATAACCTGTATAAAGATATGATATTCTACTCCTGCTTCATCTCCTTTCATTCTTGATCGTTCTCTAGAGAAACAGATTTCAATTTTTGGCTTAAACTCTCCTGCAGGTGAAAAGAGTACTTTTTTAAAAACAAATGTGAGGTCAAAGAAATCTTCAGTTTCAAGTTTTAATTGTGTGAGCCAAGAAGGGAAGTGGGCCAACTCTCCCGGGGGATCCCATCTGTCCTGGTTCCAGTGGCGGACGAAACTGCTGGTGTGACATTCCAGGGAATTGGGATGTGTTCTTCACTGGAGAAATCCCACACTGCCTGACAAAACCTAAAGCATTTGACCTTTCCAGTCCTACCTCTTTTATTATTGAAAATAAAAAGTGGAAAAGGAAAACGAGAGAGCAAACAGAAGCACACAACAATTTGCGTAGCAGACTGCATCAGAAGCAGCACCTTAAACCTTTTTGAAATATGGTCACGGAATTGTAAACATTAAGGTAAATTGGGCCAAATTGAAATGCAAACTCATTTCAGAGAGCGCTTCTTGTTATGGGCCTCCAGTGGTTAACTGGAACCCCAAAGCATATAAATGTGTGTACGTGTATGTGCACGTACGTTAGTGCTGAGGGGAAGGAATATGTTTCAGCATTTCTGTAGCTTACTCTGTCCCTAAGGAAATGAGTTAGGCAATTCCAGAGGAAAACTGAAAGACAGAACAAAATTAATAATACTAATTTTCCCCCATTTTCCTTTATTAAACAGTAAGCATTTTCATTAAATATTTTCTTGTTGCTTTATTACAGTTGTCCCAATTTTTCCCCTTTGCTCTCCTCCACCCAGCCCACCCCTGCTCCCACAGTCAATCCCGCCCTGTTGTCCATGTCCATGGGTCATTCCTACATGTTCCTTGACTAGACCCTTCCCCTTCTTTCCTCCCTCATCCTCCATCCCCATCCCCTCTCGTCCCGGTCAGTCTGTTCCTTGTTTCCATGCCTCTAGTTCTATTTTGCTCATTTGTTTATTTTGTTCATTAGGTTCCTCTTATAGGTGAAATCATATAATAGTTGTCTTTCATCAACACTGGCTTTTTTCACTTAGAATAATCTTTAAAAAATAAAAGTAAATATGTTATATCTGGAAGACTTTGTGATTTCAGGAAGATACAATAATGCTAGGTAGACTAAATCCAGTCAAAATCCCATCAGTTTTTAAATGCATAAAATTATATTGACTTTATTAATATAAAAGTATAATATATAGTGTATAATAATTGTATTATGTATTTTACATATTACCTCACATATTTATATTCTACATAATTAAACTTAATAGTTAGTATTAATAATTATATATAATTAAATCAAATGTTTCATAATTTATAGATAGCTAAATATACATAGAAATACCTGTAGAGATGTATAGATGTGAGAATTTAAAAAGGACACTCTGGTGAATTTCTAACTTTTTTTCTTTTCCTTGGCCATGGAGACCAAACATTATTCATTATTGGAATATTTATATTGGTTTAGGTTCATGATGAGAGGAAGTTCAAGGAAGCATTTTTGAAATTAACAATAATTTTTTCTTGTAATATAGTAAATTACATTTATAAGTTTTCAGTTCCATTGCCCACATAGGAAGACAGTAATAGATAAGTTATCCTTGAGAGTGGATATTATTTTACCATTAAGTATTCTCTGTACCAAGTGACTTTGGGAAATGTATATAATTGATAAGTTACATGACACCATTTTATGAACAATAATAACAATATATATCCCTGTTTGTTAATTTGGTTTTTTTTTTTGATTAGGGAGCTGTGTTGCAAATCATGAGTCCTGTCAAGCTTTAACATTAAAATTTCTATTTTTTCATACAATTTACAATCATAAGAAGAAGAGGAAGAGGAGGAGGAGGAATAAAAGGAAGAGGAAGGAAAGGGAAAGGGAGAGGACTATATAAAATTTATATTAAAATTATCTACTCCCAGTAAATTAACATATGTATCTTCTGTTTTTCTGCCATTCCTAAATCCTTCTCTGCCTTCTTGTCTGGCATTGTGTTATTTTCTACTCAAGTAACACTGTGGTTTCCATTTTTAGTTTTCAAATAATCAGCCCCTCAGGCAATCTGAGTCTCTTCCAGTCCTAGTTAGGAAATCACTTCCATTCCCTCATCCTGGGCTTTCTCTCCATCTCCAACTACTCTCCCACTCTACTTCATCACTGTACTTTACAGTCACACATTTCACCATTATGTTCCAACTGCAAGCTCCTATTTTTTACCCACCTCCTGTGTTATTCCTCAGTCTCACTAAATTTGTTATTTGTTCTCAATGAGTCTTCTAGTTTTGGGTACCTTAATTTTCTTTCTATCATTTTCTTCCAATTTTAATTTCTTACACCACCAGCCTAGATCTATTTTTTTTCAAAAAAGATTTTATTTATTTTAGAGAGGTGAAGAGAGGGAGAAAGAAAGAGAGAGAAACACTGATGTGTGAGAGATACATGAGTTGCCTCTCACATACCTTACCTAGGGATCTGGTCCACAACCCAGGCATGTGCCCTCACTGGGAATTGAACCAGTGACCTTTGGATTTGTAGGCTGGTGCTCAATCCACATAGCTACACCAATTAGGGCTAGACCCATTCTTCTGAGTACATTATAACCTTTGCTCCCTTTTACTTGTCCCCCAGTTACATCTCCATGCAAACTTCCATCTATGTACCAATTTTACTTCATATTTCTATACCAGGGCTGCTAAGTCCAGATAAAGAAACTCAGATAGCCATACAGATGTGTGTCACTGTGCATTTTGGTATTGACTAGAAACTGTAACTCATGGTCAGTTCTCAATTGTACTACATAACCCCCGTTCACCCTCATGTATTTTGTCATAGTTTTTAGTTAGTCCAAATCTAAATCTTATTTTCCTTACTCCCAGCAAGTAATCTATAAAACAAATAAAAATGAGACAGTATCAAGTCATATAATCTACATGTAGAATTAAAATGCTGTGTTATTGAGGAAAATAATTTGGTCCTTAGATATGGAAGAGGTGAAGAGAGGTAGTTGATGCAGTGGCCAGATCTTCTGCTCCCAGGCTCTTTCAGGTGTGAATTGAAGCTGTTGTGAATTACCAATGGAGTACAAGATACCACTATCACTATTTTCTCTAATATTACCATGATTAGCACTGCCTCTCGTGCTTATGCTGCTGTGTCATTAACTGCTTCCATATATCCTCTCCAATTTGTGAAGGAATTGCATATAAAAACATTTAATTAGCGATGTTATCAAAAGACTTAGGAAATGCAAGGTGAATGGAAAAACTAGTATAAAAAGAAAAATATTAAAAAATAATAGAACTCGTAAAAGTTGTACAAGAACTCTTGTACAACAAAAGGCAGATCTTCCCTAATATATGTAAAACATCATCTTAAAATTTTGATTCTTACTTTTTCATTATAAAAATCCTATGTTTAGTACTGTGTCTTTCAATACCCATCCCCAAAGTGTGAAAGGAATTAGTAAAGTAATCAGTTTCAACTGCTAACAAGGGAACATGTATATTCATCCTCACTTTGATTTTAGCCAAGAATTGCATCACAATGTATGAGAAAATATGTTTGTCACTGTTCATCTTCTTTATTACAGGGATGTTCTGAAATGTTTGCACCTGATTTCAATCTTATTGAAAGGCTCTGAGTGTCTATAATTGCATTAACCCCAGATACCTTCATATATAAAGTGAGAAAAAGGCAAAGTCTTCCAGTTGCATTCAGATACTTGTATGCTTGTAGATGGCTTTGTTTAATGGGTAAAACATGTGAAAAATACACCAAACAAATAGGATTTGACAGATTCAGATAATAATAAACTTAACACAGACCTACACATAATGAGACTGTAAGAAAAAAATTCTATAGAAAAATTTGGATGCCACAAAGAATAGTCTTTACTCTGCATGAGTAACACCAAACCAGATTTTTCAATATTCACAGTGGTTAAAAACTTGAACTTTGGCACCAGACAGCCCTGTGTCAGTATCCCAGGCCTGCCAATTCCTTGTTCTATAACATTTTATGCTTTAAAATGAATGTGTCTCAGTTACGTTGTTTATAAAATAGATATAAAGTGTTTATCTCACTATCAAGCACTTAGCACTATACTCAGTTTTCAATTAGTAAGCATCATCTATTGTGTTACATAGATGATGTAACACAATAGATGATTATTAGAAGATTATTTTAGAGGATTTTTAGAAACTGATGGGAAATCAGGGTAGGAAAGAGATATGACAGAATGTCAGATGAGGCATATTTGAAAAGTGCAATAATATTTAACCTTACAGGTGAGAAGGTTGTGAGAGACAGCAAAGAAGTCTTCAAATACATGAGAATCTACCATGAGGAAATGCATTTGTAATGTATGTTGTCAAAGACAGGAGGCAAAATTACATAGATTCAATTGATTATGCATTTGGGGTCAGATATTACCAAAAATGCCATAAACCTGTCATGTGGTTATAGAACATTTCTATCATTTGTTTTTTAAATGAGGGCTATTGTATAGATGAAATAAGATTGAATGTGTAAAGAACCAGTGGATGAAAGCTATCAAAGGGCAATGGACATGGGTTCTGTAACCACTGAACAAAAGATTGCAGAGGGGTTCATGTGGTCTAATTAGTGATCTGCAGGTCCCCTCAAAAACATAAGATATCACTATTAGAAAATATGTGATTCAACTCTCCTCTCAAGTTCTGCCTAAAGTGCCTATAACAGAGTCTTTCCCCTAATAAATAATTATTTAAAAATATTTTATTTCTTATATAGAAACTTTGAGATCAAGGAAAGACCAAACAAACATGCTTCCTGAAAGCAAGATGAAGGTGAATTATACTGTGGACATGGCCAAAAGAATCAGTGAAAAGATATTAATAAATCAGGTTTTCAAAGACAAGATCTGATAATACTACAGTCATGCCCTTGGGGTCCATGATCAGTTATAATGAATGCATTTCAACCCTGAAATGAATGCATTTCAACTCTCAAATTCCTGAGACTACTGGTAAATTTTATACTCATCTGTAAATAACTACATTTAAACTAAAAAAATTAAAACCCAATAATAATCAAATACAGTTTTAATGATGTTAGTAGCTTTAATTAGCTTAAATATAACTGTTTAATTGTCAAATAAATGAAAATGTAAGTGACTTTGAAGAATTATATTGCATTTAGTGAAGTGTCAATTTTTTTGACAGGACTCTCACTGTTGTCAACGTTGTAGTGAAAATGAAACACTAATTCATTGCTATTCGCATTGTATGTCCGTCAAGTCCTACACAAAGAAGAATAAAAGTATGTAGCAAAAAATCCACAAGAACACTCATATCTTTTGAGTCAGTCATTCACTCCTGGAATTTATCTTAAAGAAAATAATGAAGGACAGTTTCAGCCAAGATGGAGGCATAGGTAGAAATCCTTAACTTTCTAGCACAACCAAAAGGAGGGTAACAACCAATCTAAAATCAATAAACAACCAAAATCACCAGAAAATCAGACTGCATAGAACTCCAGCAACCAAGAAATTAAATTAAAAAATCAACTAGAACAACCAGACCCATAAGGCGGAAGTCTGGGCCAACTCAGAAAAATCTCAGCAAGGCGGCTGAGGGACTGGGCTGACTGCCAAGCTCTGCAGAGCTGCTCCAGAGGGACTGACTTAAGGGGAAAACTGAGACTCAGAGCTGACTGTGGGCTAATGCTGGGGTTGCCATGGTGGGAGATATTTCCAATCTGACACAAGAGTCTGTTAAAAAGTACACTAGAGCAAGAGAGCTGCACTTTTCCCTCTCTGTTCCCTCCCACACAGTGTAGCAAAGAGGACTGCCATGCTGGATAACCTAAGACCCCGCCTCCTTACAACCAATCAGGTGTGCCAAGACAAAAAAATATGGCTCAAATGAAAGAGCACAGCAAAATCTCAGAAAGAGAACTAAGTGATGAGGACACTGCCAACCTATCCGATGGAGAATTTAAAGCCCTGGTCATCAAAATGCTCACAGAACTGATTGAGCTTGGTCAAAAAATGAAAGAGCAGACAAAGGATACCCAAAATGAAATAAAGCTAAATATTCAGGGAACCAACAGTGATAAGAAGGAAACCAGGATTCAAAGCAATGATTTGGAACAAAAGGAAGAAGTAACCATCCAACTGGATCAGAATGAAGAAACAAGAATCCAAAAAATGAAGAGAGGCTGAGGATTCTCTGGGACAACATGAAATGTTCCAATATCCGAATTATACGGGTGCCAGAAAGAGAAAAACAGCAGCAAGACATTGAAAACTTGTTTGAACAAATGATAAAGGAAAACTTCCCCAATCTGACAAAGAAAATAGACTTCCAGGAAGTCCAGGAAACCCAGAAAGTCCCAAAGAAGTTGGACCCAAAGAGGAACACACTGAGGCACATCATCATTAAGTTACCCAAGATTAAAAATAAAAAGAGAATCTTAAAGGTAACAAAAGAAAAGGAGACAGTTACCTACAAAGGATTGCCCATAAGGCTATAAGTTGATTCCTCAAAAGAAAACTTGCAGGCAAGAAAGGGCTGGAAAGAAGTATTCAAAGTCATGAAAGGCAAGGAACTACATTCAAGATTACTCTATCCAGCAAAGCTTTCATTTAGAATGGGAGGGCAGATAAAGTGCTTCCCAGATAAGGTCAATTAAAGGAGTTCATCATCTCCAAGCCCTTATTATATAAAATGTTAAAGGGACTTATCTAAGAAAAAGAAGATAAAAAATGTGAACAATGAAATGACAACGCACAGCTATCAACAAATGAACCTAAAAGAAAAGAAAAATAATAAAAACAAAAACTAAGCAAACAACCAGAACAGAAAAAAAATCAGAGAAATGGACATCACACAAAAGGAGTTCACTGGGGAGAGTGAAGTGAGGAATAGGGGGATAAAGGTGCAGGGAAGAAGAAGCATAATTAGTAGGCATAAAATAAATGGGGAGAGATAAAAATGGTATAGGAAACAGAGCACTCAAAGAAATTATATGTACAACCCACAGACATGAACTAAGGGGAGGGGAGTACTGGAGGGTTGAGTGGGCAGGGTGGGGGCAGATAAAGGAGAAAAAATTGGGAAAACTGTAATAGCACAATCAATAAAAAATACTTAAAAAGGAAAATAATTAAATGTGCCTAAAATATAAATGTTGCAATATTATCAATAATTGAAAAAATTCGAATCAATATGAGCATTTCACATAATAAAGTATTTAATAAATTATACCATGATAACAGAACAAAATGTTCCATAACCAATATTTAGAAAAATGATAAAATATTTGGTATATTAAGTGAAACTTACAGAATAGATACATGTAGGGAACCGGTTTGTCTTGGCCTGGCAAATGTGACTCAGTTCTATATGGAAAACCTACAGATGCGAAGTGGTGGGCAGGAACCAGAGCTTCAAATCGAGTTTTCGCATGGGAATCAGGCTAGAAAATGCTTACAGACTGTTATAGTTTGCTCTTGCTAAAACCCCCTCACCCTGGTCTAAAGCAACAGATGTGTATTGTCTATCTTCAAGGTAATTTCCAAAGCCTGTGTGAGTTCTCCCAAGGATAGAGCTAATGAGCTCATTGCCATCCCCCTTTGCATGTTATTTTTATTTCCTTGATTTTACCTAGAATGTCGATAATAATACTCTATTTGATAGATAATAAATCTTTCTTTGATGTAAGACCCCAGGAAAATAATAAAAGCCTGTCTAGGCAAGGGTCGAGGCGCTCCCCTCTTGAGGGAGTGGCCGAGGCACCATAGACACTCTCCCCTTGAGCGGGTAGTCCTGCCTGTTCCCTTTTTCCACACAGGATTGTTGTCACCTGTGCATTCATTCTTGCCATCAGCCACAACAGGCAGGTACACCCATAGTAAGCTTTTGGAGTATATAAAATATATTTATTTATGTGATATAGAAGGCAGTTTTAAAGGTAATTAAATGACAAATGTATTAAATTTTCAAAACTTAGGTTTTAATTAATTTCTCTTTCAATGAAGAGTAATAAAAGACCCCAAATTAGCAGAAGATATGAATTAATTAGATGGAACTGTCAATCAGGTGACACATTTTTTTCTTATATTCCCACATAATGTGAGGCCCCAAATTATTGAAGTGTAAGGTTACTTTGATCTTATGCCAATCATTTTACCTTCCCCAAGTTCTTTTTTTATTTATTTTTATTGTACTTTTTATTACCATTTACCCCCTTATACCTCCTTCCCCCCTGCAATCACCACACTGATGTCCATGTCCATGAGTCTTTTTTACTTTTTACTGAATCCCTCCATCCTCTAACCAAGTTCTTTCTTCTGTGTTTTTTTAATTTGATTTTAAAAAGTGCCAATAAAGAAAAATATTATAAAATTTAAGATTTTAAAGTATTTTGAAAGTAAAAATATCTAATCAAATACTGATTAATAAAAATATTAGCAGGAGAAGAACAAGCAACGGTTTCTGAGGAAGACAAAATTTTCTTCTTTGTGGAATGTTAGATAACACCTGTGCATTAAGAAGGATGGGCTATTTTCCTATGTGTCTCCTAAAGTAAGTGAGAGAAACTCCTTGCTTACAGTACTTAATTAGGATTGTCTGGTACTGTACATTGATGGATCTTTATTCAGTCCCTTGGTTCTTGAGAAATAAAAAATCCATTTCCCTAGGCTGACCCATTAATTGAAGTCATTCTTTTAGTTGGGTTTTGCTTTTTTAAAAAAACACACTCAATTCTGTCACTGTAAATTTTAATTTCCCAAATGGCAAAACATTTCAGAATATCTCTAAGGTGCAAGGAACTCAAAATCAACCACAGAGGCATTACATGTGCGGCTGCACTGCCCTCTGAAGTTTACCCAGGCCTGGCCAATTAGCCTTTTGCCGCATGACGTCTCCCGTCTTCAAGAGGTTTAGGGTTGTTAATCTTCCACCAGCAATTTCATTATTAAGATGATTGAGTTTAGAGACTTAAGATAACTAAGGGAGACTTTATAAGCCACTCTTTGGGTTATGTTTAATGGAAGTTAATTCAGGCTATTGAGTGAATTACACCAAAATTTAAAAGTTGAGGTTTTCAGGCTTTGTTAGTCAACTTTTTAAAAAAATTGTCTCCATATGCAAAACAGAGATAGATACATCTGTCATAGAAACTTGCTCCTAGGAATATTTGATGGATAATTAGTTAAGAAGGCATTCTTCCTTGCTGGACAAGGGTAAAACACAAATATGGTTGAACTCACACATCTCTTGGTCTATTTTAATTATTTTCCTACCTTCTTTGTGTACTATTTGAACTCAGAAATTTGTAAACCATTTGCCATTCATAATTTGTGAACTGTGTATTACATTTTGTTTTATTTGCAATGGCAATTTATACACTAAGTAATAATCTCTCATGCATACTAAACTGAAAATATGACATAATAATAAAGACTTTTTATGTCCAAAGATCTGTAGAGATAGAAATGAATTATTTTTCTTTCTTACTGGAGTATAATCTTGTCTTGAAAAAGCCCATATTTTTCAGTGTTCTTGCAGTTTCTCTGAAACTGAGCTAATATTTGATCAGGAAACACCTTTGTTCCTATAAAACCTAAAATTAAAAAAAAAAGTTGTCTATGGTCTCTAAAAAGTGAGTTACATTACTCATTTTATTTCTTCAAAGAATTTAAAAAAGCTCTGGCTTTTTAAAATCTGAAAATTTATTTCTATTTCTAAAAAATAATAAATAACCTACTTTATTGGGAAAGTAAAATAGTGTATTCACTGCAGAGTTATTGAATTGATATACTATGTATTTCTCATTTACTAGTTTAATTTTGTTATCCACTATCTTACGGTAACATTATATTTCCCATGGGTTCACATGTGATTTCACTCTCATTGTTTTAGCTATGTTATTACTAGGTATTTTCTTTTTATCAGTTCCTTATTTAAAACTTTCACCATACCCATTTAATCTTAATGAATTTTTTGAATATGTGCTTTCTCTTTAGAATCAAGCTCATTTTAGATGGTATGTTTATATCAGATTTGTATATAATATCAACAAGACCCATAATTTAGAGAATGGCCTTAATTCATTTTTTCTTATCTTTTGTAGCTGGATGAAGTGGAAGGTACAAGGAGGAACAATTTGTGTAATTTCCTTCTAATAGCCATTATCCTTCTTCAAAGAAATCCTGAAATAAGAGTTCTTTAAAAAATAAGGTGTAAGCCTACGTCCCTCACTATTAATTTACAGCTGTAATCTGTGAATCACTGGATTTTACCACATTTGTGTGTAATTTGGAGATGTGAAAAGCCAGAAGTTGAGGTTCCTGTTAGGGATCTGAAGAATCCCTAAGTCTGCATTAGAGCCTTTCCTAAAGTTATAGCAATCTGTCTCAGTCTAGGGGAAGCTCATATTACTGCTCTCACATTTGGTAACCTACCCTACAAGATGCCCCTTTTGTGGGAGGATTATACATTCTCTTCTCATTGAAGGAAGACATGGACACATGACTTGATTCTGTCCTGAATACTCCATCAGCTAGAGTCCTGAGATGGAGATGACATGAAACAATCACAGAAAATTCACGTTAGATGTGGTGAGTGAAGTGAAATAATACCTTACTACTATAAGATATTAGGATTTTGGGGAGAGGTCATTTGTTACTGCAGCATGCCTTAGTCTGTTTGCATCTGACACAGCATTAATGTTGGGATACTTGGAAGAACCAGGCTGGAAGAGAAGATGTTCTCCCCCATACGGGCAAACAAACAGTAAGTACATGACAGGGCATGTATGAGGAGCAAGTACCCCAATTCTGTTGACTTAGGTTAGTTATGGAAGAATAAGACTTACACAAAGGGCTTGCTTGATAGCCCTATGTCAATGTTACAATAATCACATCCTGCTACGGTCCCAAAGCAAACCCGAAGGAAATGATGCTCACTTAAGGAAACCTTGAGGCATAGTGTTTCAGGGTCTGGAATAAAGGCCAGACTTAAATAAGGAGTCTGTGAACTGTGTTAAGACAGGAACTTTACACAGAGATTCTACATATCATTTAGGGAAGAAAATAAGTTCACATCCAGGGAAAGCAATGCCAAAGACTGAAGGGTCGTGAAAGGGGTAATGGGAGGTGAGGGTGATCAGAGATACAAAAAAAAATTAGATTTCAATGGCTCAGAGGAAGGAATTCAGTACTAATAACTGGATTCTCAGAGTATTGGAGTGTAAAAGGTGCTCTCAGTACAGGACAGGAAACCTAAAGAATTGCATTGATAGGAGCAGTGCTGTCTAACTTCTATACCTCAAGAGTTCTGCTCTACTAGCTAGAGCTTATGAGCAGGAGGTTTCTCCCAAATCCCCTGCCTAGAGACACATCTGGGTCTTGAAACGAAAACAACAGGACTGGTGTTTATGTTATTGGCAAAAGCACATGACAGTTACTGCCTGCAATGTACCCCTGGGTTCACGGATCGCTCTGCCTTAAATAGGAATGTTACTTTCAGTATCTGCAACTTTGTGCTTTGGAAGTTCTAATTAAGTTCATAAAAGCAGAACATAAGAGATCATCATATTGACAGAATAACCCAGTGAGTGAAAGAGATCTGGCCATTTCAGACCCATTCCATCAGTAACCAACCTACAGAGGTGTTATTATTATGCTCAGTTTGCAATGAGAGAACTAAAGCTCCAGAGCTAAGTAACTTGCTTGTGACTACATACCTGAAAATGGGGGGGGGGGCAAGTTTTGAATCCAAATGATCTAGCTTCAGAGCCTATGATTTTTTTCGCTTAATTGAATTTATCAGGGTTGAATTGACATTGGTTAATAAAACAATATAGGCTTCGGGTGTACAACTCTATAATACATCATTGTATGTAGCATTGTGTGTTAACCACCCCAAGACAACTCTAATTCCAACACCATTTATCCCCCTTTACCCTCTTCTTCCTCCCCCAGACCCCTTCTCTCTGGCAATCACCATATTGTCTGAGTTCAACCCACTGTGGAAAGCAGTTTAGAGATACCTCAGAAAATTAAACACAGAACTGCCTTGTGATGCAGCAATTCCACTCCTGGGTATACATCTGAAAAAACCTGAAACATTAATTCAAAAGAATAATACACCCTTAAGTTCACTGTAGCATTATTTACAATCACCAAGATATCAAAGCAGCCCAAGTGCCCATCAGTAGCTGAGTGAGTAAAACAACTAAGAGACGTGTACATAATGGAATACTATGTGGCATTAAAAAGAAGGAAATCTTACCTTTTGTGAATGGGTGGACCTGGGGAGTATTATACTAAGTGAAATAACCAGTCAGAGAAAGACAATACCATATGATTTCACTTACATGCAAAATCTAATAAATGAAATAAAGTAACAGTGCAGAGACATACTCCTGGATACAGATAACAGACTGACAGCTGTCAGAGAGGAGAGGGTTGAGGGCTGGGTGAGAAGGGTGAAGAGATTAAGCAGAGCTGTTTTTTGTTTGTTTGTTTTTTTAGGCATGAGCTAAAATGCAGCCTATTTTACTGCTTAAATCTATTTAGTTGTGAATTTCTTTGTGATTCAACAAAAAGATGCTAAAAATGGAAAAGAATACATCAGATATTTTTTCATATAGCTCCAACAACTTTTCAGTTTCCCTCTCATACTTTATTTGATCTTGAGAGATATGGTCTGATTGTGTAATTAAATAATCAAGAGATTCCAGTTTAGCACTCTCAGAAGCCAAAGTATTATCTTAAATTTAATTAAGGTCATATAAGATTTTAGGTTATATCTCTACAAAAGGAGTTAAGACCAAAAAGGCCACATGGATAATTGGGCAGGGAGGGGGGTACTATTCTTCTTCTTTCCCTAATTTATCCAGTTAGCTGACAGCAATTCAGGTGCTGTCCCTGAATAATTTGTGAAAATGAGCCCATTCTTGGCTTTACATGCACTGATGGGACCAGGTTCTATTTGATCCTCACCTCATTATTCAATAGCAGTGCACACTCTAGGTCAGGAGTCGGCAGCAGCATGAGGAGTAGGGGTGGATGGCTGGCCTATTACCACCGATAAGCCTTTTACCAAAGACAGCTCCCACTGAGAGGAGAGGACAAGACTCTAACTGGCTACAAAGTGGGTTTCCAATAAAAATTCATTACTCTTCAAAATGTAGCTCAAAGACCAGAGAGTTATCCTGAGGAGGCTGGAGTGAAGTTCACCTAATTATCAATTACACTGAATCTTCCTTCCTCTTCTCTCTAATTTAATCTCTTAAATTCATCTTTTGAAATGCTAACAGCTTGAATATTTTTTATCAGAAATACAATTAACCATAGAATATAAAGGAAGGGGTTAAAAGATAAACTGTCCTAGAGAGAGCTATATTGTGAAAAAAGATCTCTGATGTGTAATCCGTAGAGTCTACAGATTACCTGGAAAGATAAATGAAAGATAGCAAGGCAATGAGGTCTGTCTACAATTGTACCCTGTAGGGAGGCTCCATTATCTCACACGCCATACATAAGGTTCAAAATATGAACCTTAGCTTAAAAAAAAAGTAAATATGTGACAGAGGCAAACTGATGGCGAGAAAGCTTTTTATTTTAACTTTGTCTGGTTTGATGTTAATTCTTTGTGTTAGGGCAGAGAGATATGTGTGATTTTCATAACTGAAGTGTAGTTTTATCTTTCTTTGCAGGAGGAAAGCCTGTATCTGCTGCCTTTTAAAGTTTTTTTTTTTAAGAAGTAGGATTAGATTCCAGCCAAGGTGGAGGCACAAGTAGAAATGCTTCACTTCCTCACACAACCAAAAGAAGGATAACAACCAATTTAGAAACAATAAACAACCATAACTGCTGGAAAATCAAACTTCATGGAACTCTGACAACCAAGGAGTTAAAGAAACATTCATCCAGACTGGTAGGAGGGGAGCAGAGACTAGAAGCTGGGCAGAGAGAACCCTCCAACAGGCAGCTGACTATTCAGATGAGGTGGGGGCTTGCTGACAGGAAAACTAAAGACTCAAAACCCCTAGCTGTAAAATTCTGCAAGGATTGTGAAGGTGGAAGAAACTTCCAGTCTCACAGGAGTGTCCATTGGAGAGGCCCATGGGATCCTAGAACTTACACAAACCTACCTACCTGGCAATCAGCACCTAAAGAGCACAATGTGCTTGTGGGGAGAGAGAGAAGTGATAGAAACTGAGGCTAGGCTAGAGCGGAGTGAGCAAGAAGCACTGTTCCCTCTCTGACCCCCCTCCAACAGACAGCACCAAAATGCAATGAAGAGGGTTGTCCTACCCTATAAGACTCCGCTCCTTATAACAAAACAGGTGTGCCAAGACAAAGAAATACGGCCCAAATGAAAGAACAGATCAAAACCCCCACAAATAAGAACTAAGTGACAAGGAGAAGGACAACCTGTCAGATGCAGAGTTCAAAATACTGGTGATCAGGATGCTCACAGAAATGGCTGAGTTAAGTCACAGAATGAATGAAGAAATGAAGACTATACAAAGTGAAATAAAGAAAGACATACAGGGAACCAACAGTGAAGGGAAGAAAACCAGGAGTCTCATAAATTATTTGGAAGAAAAGGAAGGAATAAACATCCAACCAGAACAGAATGAAGAAACAAGAATGCAAAAAAAACAAAACAAAAACAAAAACGAGAAAAGACTTAGGAACCTTTGGAACAACTTTAAGTGCTCCAACATCCTAATCACAGGGGTGCCAGGAGAAGAGGAAGAGCAAGAAGTGGAAAACTTATTTGAACAAATAATGAGGAAAACTTCCCCAATCTGGTGAAAGAAATAGACTTCCAGGAAGTCCAGGAAGCCCAGAGAGTTCCCCAAAAAATTGGGCCCAGAGAAGAACATACTGAGGAACATAATTTTAAAAAGCTGTAAGAGGTAAGGAGAGAGTTACCTACAAGGGGTGCCCATAAAAGTTTCAGCTGACTTCTCAAAAGAACCTTTCAGGCAAGAAGGGGCTGAGAAGAATTCAAAGTCATGAAAGGCAGGGCCCTACATCCAAGATTACTCTATCCAGCAATGCTATCATTTATTTTTTCCAATATCATTTTACAATATATCAAACTTCTATAAGTCAAACCATCACGTTGTCCACCTGAAAGTCATACAGTAATGTATATCAATTTGTTCTCAATAAAATTGGAAAATATTCCTTTTAGTTTTTGCATAGGACTCACAAAAGCTATATGGTTCCCACACTAATTTAAGAATCTCCCCTGGCTATCAGTGTAATACAAATATTATAATCCACTTTTCTGTAATATAAACCCACTGCACCCCCATTCACTGGTTCATTTTTCTAAACTTTTTTGTTTTAGTAAATGGTGATATATTTGATCTTTAAAAAAGCTCCCCTGGTCCAAATATTTTGAAATTGTATTTTTGCTAGGTATCTGATTAGGGGCTGGTAATATGAATAAAGTTGAACATAATAGTCTTTACTATTTAGGAGCATGTACCTTAAAGGCAAAGATAGGCAAAAAGCCAAAATCATATTACTTTATGACAAAGAATGCAATGAGGTTAAAGAAAAGGGAGCAACAATGAAACCTAATTTCTTGCTAGTCCCAACTCTCAGTTTTTCACTCCAGCCACACATGTCACTCATGAAAATCACATATTCAATCTTTCCTAAAAACTTATGTGATCTTTGACTTACAATATTTCTTTTAAATTTTTAATATATTTTTTTGATTATGCTATTACAGTTGCCCCATTTACCCTCTTTATTCCCCTCTGTCCTGCATCCTCCCTCCAATAAGCATCGCCCCCCCTTAGTTCATGTCCATGGGTCATACATATAAGTTATTTGGCTTCTACATTTCCTATACTATTCTTAACCTACCCCCATCTATTTTGTACCTATTATTTCTGCTTCTTATTCCTTGTACCTTTCCTCCAATCTTTCCCCGCCTGGTCCCTACTGATAATCCTCCACATAATCTCCGTTTCTATGATTCTGTTCCTGTTCTAGTTGCTTGCTTAGCTTGTTTTTATTTTTTTAGCTTTGGTTATTGATACTTGTGAGTTTGTTGTCATTTTACACTTTGTATTTTTTATCTTCTTTTTCCTAGATAAGTCCCTTTAACATGTCATATAGTAAGGGCTTATTGCTTATGAACTCCTTTAACTTGACCTTATCTGGGAAGCACTTTATCTACCCTTCCATTCTAAATGATAGCTTTGCTGGATACAGTAATCTTGGATGTACATCCTTGCTTTTCATGACTTTGAATACTTCTTTCCAGCCCCTTCTTGCCTGTAAAGTTTCTATTAAGAAATTAGCTGACTATTGTCTTATGGCCACTCCTTTGTAGGTAATTCTCTTCTTTTCTCTTTCTGCTTTTAAGATTCTGTTTTTATTTTTAATCTTGGGCAATGTAATTTTGATGTGCCTTGGTCTGTGCTTCTTTGGGTCCAAGTTTTTTGTGACTCTCTGAGCTCCCTGAATTTCCTGGATATCTATTTCCCTTGCCATATTAGAGAAGTTCTCCTTCATTATTTATTCAAATAAGTTTTCAATTTCTTGCTCTTCCTCTTCTCATTTTGGCATCCCTATGATAAGGATGGTAGAATGTTTAAAGTTCTCCTGGAGGTTCTTAAGTGTCTCCTCATTTTTTTGCATTCTTGTTTCTTCATTCTGCTCTGGTCGAATGTCCATTTCTTCCTTCTGCTCCAAACCATTGATATGAGTCCCAGTTTCTTTCCTGTCACTCTTGGTTCATTGTAAATTTTTTAAATATTTCAGTTGGCATAGCGTTCACTTTTCCCTCAGTTTTGCCCTCATACTTAACCATTTCTGGGAGCATCCTCATTGCCAGTGTTTTGAACTCTGAATATGATAGGTTGGCTATCTCTTCACTGCCTAGTTGTATTTTTTGATGTGTTCTTTGATCTGTTCTTTCACTTGGGCCATATCTTTTTGTCTCAGCATCCCTGATATGTTGTAAGAGGTGGAGTCTTATTCACCAGGGCAGAGCAACCTCAGTCGCTGTGTTGTGATGCTATATGTGGGGGAGAGGTCTGAGAGGGAACACTGCCACTTGCTGGGCTCTATCACTTCTCTCTCTTCCCACAAGCACATTGTGCTCTTTAGGTGCTGATTGCCAGGTAGGTAGGTTTGTGTAAGTTCTAGGATCCCATGGGCCTCTCCAATGCACACTCCTGTGAGACTGGAAGTTTCTCCCACCTTCACAATCCTTGCAGAATTTTACAGCTAGGGGTTTTGAGTCTTTAGTTTTCCTGTCAGCCAGCCCCCATCTCATCTGAATAGTCAGCTGCCTGTTGGAGGGTTCTCTCTGCCCAGCTTCTAGTCTCTGCTCCCCTCCTAAGTGGCTTTCAGTCACTTCTGCCACTATCCATAAGCAAATTGGTCCCTCTTATGGTGCAGATTCCCAGGTGGGTGGGTTTGTGTATGTTCTAAGACCCTGTGGGCCTCTCGAACAGACTCTCCTGAGGCTGGGAGTTTTTCCCACCACCACAACCCCCACAGGATTTTCAGTCAGAGGTTTTAAGGCTATCTTTTCCTGGTGTAGGAACCCTGGGTTGTGTGGTCTGTGTTGCTCCCCAGTTTTCCCTCCTGGTTTATGCACATGCAAATGTGGCACTGCCCACTCCATCAGCTACAACCTCATCCATTCCACCAGCCACTTCCTAACCTAGTCTTCCAGCCACTGCCTTCCATTGAGTCCTCTCTTTCTCAGCTGCCCATTTCCACCCCTCCTACTGTCTGGATGAATGATTTTTTAATTTTTCTTTTTAAAACTTTTGATTTTTAGTGTTGTTCAAGTACAGTTTTCTGCCTTTTCCACCCATGACTCCCCAGCACCCCAGTCTTCCCCACGTTCACACTCTGTTTCTATCTGACCTTGTTATTGTCCATGTGTCCTTTATAGTCCTTCCTATAAATCCTTCATTATTTTCCCTTATTATCCCCTTCCCTCTCTTTTCTGGCTACTGTCAGCTTGTTCCTAATTTCAATGTCTTTGGTTACATTTTGCTTGATCGTTTCTTTTGTTGATTAGGGTCCACTTAAAGATGAGATCATATGGCATTTGTCCTTCACTACCTGGCTTATTTCATTTAGCATAATTCTTTCCAGTTCCACCCATGCTGTCGCAAAAGGTAGGAGCTCCTCCTTTATTTCTACTGTGTAGTATTCCATTGTGTAAATGTACCATAGTTTTTTGATCCATTCATTTACTGATGGGCACTTAGGTGACTTCCAGCACTTGGCTATTGTAAATTGTGCTGCTATGAACATTGGGGTGCATAGGCTCTTTTGGATTGGTGTTTCAGGGTTCTTAGAATATAATCCTAGCAGTGGAATTTCCAGGCCATAAGGCAGATCCATTTTTAGTTTTCTGAGAAAATTTCATAGTGTTTTCCATACTGGTTGTACTAGTTTGCAATCCCACCAACAGTGCACTAGGGACTCCTTTTCTCCACAACCTCTTCAACACTTGTTTGCTGTTTTGTTTATGATGGCCATTCTGACCAATGTAAAGTGGTATCTCATTGTGGTTTTAATTTGTGTCTCTCTGATAGCTAGTGATACTGAGCATCTTTGAATGTGTCTCTGAATCTTCTGCATACCCTCCTTGGAGAAGTGTCTGTTCAAGTCCTTCGTCCACTTTTTAATTGGGTTGCTTGTCTTCTTAAAGTGGAGTCATGTAAGTTCTTTGCATATTTTGGAGATTACACTTTTGTCTGCTCTAATTCTGGTAATTTTTAATTCTGCTCTAATCTTGGTAATTTTTTTTTCCTTCTACTTGATCTGGGCTGTCTTTGTTGTTGTTCTTCAAGTTCTTGTACGTGTAGGGTTAGGTTGTTTATGCAAAATGTTTCTCTTTTTTAGGTAGGCCTGTATCACTATGAACTTCCCTCTTAGGACTGCCTTCTCTGTGTCTCATACATTTTGGATTGCTGTGAGTTCATGTTCATTTATTTCCAGAAACATTTTGATTTCTTCCTTGATCTCATTCTTGACCCATTCATTGTTTAACAGCATGCTATTCAATCTCCATGAGTTTGAGTATTTTTTGTTTTTTCCTTGCAGTTGGCTTCTACTTTCAGTCTTTTGTGGTCTGAGAAAATACTTGATATGATTTCAATTTTCTTGCATTCATTGAGACTTGTTTTGTTTCTTATTATGGGGTCTATCTTCAAAAATGTTTCATGTGCTTTTGAAAAGAATGTATTTTACTTCTTTGGGATGAAAGGCTCTAAATATACCAGTTAAATCTATTTGGTCTAGGACAATTGTTCAATGCAATAATATATTTTTTGATATTTTGTTTGGGAGATCGATCCATTTTTTACAATGAGGTGTTAAAACCCCCTAGTATAATTGTGTTGATGTCAATATCTTTCTTGAAGTCCTTTAAGGTTTTCTTTATGTATTTGGGTGCTCCTATGTTGGTTGAATATATATTTACAGTGGTTATGTCTTCTTGATGGATTCTTCCCCTGAGTATTATGAAGTGACCTTCTGAGTCTCTTTTTCATGGCTCTTGTTTGAAGTCAATTCTCTCTGATATGAGTATTGCTATCCCAGCTTTTTTTCCTGTACATTTGCTTGGATCATATTTTTCCAGTCTTTCACTTTCAGTCTGTGTAGGTTTTTTGTTCTGAGGTGAGTCTCTTATAGGCAGCATATGTGTGGGCCATGATTTCTTATCCATGCAGTTACTCTATGTCTTTTGACTGGAGCATTTAATTTATTTACGTTTAAAGTTATTATTTCTAGGTATTTATTCATTGCCATTTTTCCATACCTGTGTTCCTCTCTCTCAATCTTTTTCTTCATTTTTTAAAGCAGTCCCTTTAGCATCTCTTGCAGAGCTTGGTTTGGTGGAGGTGTATTCTTTTAGAATTTTTTTTTGTCTGAGAAACTCCTTATTTGGCCTTATATTTTAATCCAGAACCTTGATGGACAGAGTAGTCTTGGTTGCAGTTATTTATTTTTAATTCCTTGGAATATTTCTTGCCATTCTCTTCTGGCTTGTAGTATTTGTTGAGAAGTCAGCTGCTAGTCTTATCGGGGCTCCCTTGTATGCTACTTACTTTTTCTTTATTGATACCTTTTAGATTCTCTCTTTGTCTTGGAATTTTGCTGTTTTAATTATGATGTGTCTTGAAGTGGGCCTCTTTGTGTCTTGAAGTGGGCCTCAAGAGTCCCCTCTTGACTGGGACTATCTGTGTTTCCTGGATTTGTGTGACATTTTCTCTCACCAATTTTGGGAACTTTTCCATCATTACTTTTTCAAACAGGTTTTCTATCCCTCGCTCTTCTTCTCCTTTTGGTATCTCTATTATACAGATGTTATTATCTTTCATGTTGTCTTGCATTTCCCTTACCATCTTTTGTTTTTTTCCAAATCTCCTCCTGTTTTCGTGCTCTTTTGGGGTGTTTTTTCTACTTTGTCTACCAGATCACTGATTCAATCCTCTGCCTCATCCAGCCTTCTACTGTATTTTTATGTCCGATATTTTATTGTTTATTTATTGCTGTTTTTTGTTTATAGTTTCTATTTCCTTTTTCATACTATTGTAGTTCTCACTAAGTTCCTTGTAGTTGTCTGTGGGCTTCTTGAGCATCTTTATAATCCTTATTTAGAATTTTATACCTAATAATTTAGTTGCCTCCATTTCTTTTAGCTCTTTTATTGGGCAGTCTTCCATTCCTTTTAATTGCATGTTTCTTTCTTGTCTCCCCATTTTAGGTGACTCTTTTTGTTTGATTCTGTGCTTCCTGGTGTTTCACTTTTCTAGCTGTTTTTGTAGAGTGAACTTCTATGATTGGAATTCTGTGGGATTCAGTGATGTGGTCTCTTTGATCTCCCTGTCTGGATGATCTAGGTTTGCTTTTTCTTCTGTTTGTGAGGTCTATTTTGTTGTTCTTGTGTTTTGCCCTTTTGGTGGTTCCGTTTGTTGGTGGTTTCTCTCCTCCAGCAGGTATACTGATGTTTACAGCTCCCACCTATTCTTATATGTGGTTAGCGGCAGGGAGTAGGCAAAATGGATTAAGACAGCAGGAGTATATTTTATGGAAATTATAGCACCAGCAAGTAAGGGAGAGATGGGAGATTCTTTTGATAAGTATAGCCTTAACTATGATATTTCACCCAACTAGCCATTTTTTATAAAAGGTGAAAGAGAGATAAGACTCTCGTTAGAGGGGAGGGGGATTGTGAGCTGAATCCAGTAAACAGAGCACTTGCACAAGGTTACATGATGAGATATAGTGAGAGTAAAGGATAGAAAGTAGGCACAGTGTGAGCAAGAATAAAGTTAACGACAACAATAATAATGCTCAGGAATAAAGTGAAGTGGGACTAGATTAGGGAGGGATGCTGTGTAGTATATACAACTGTATGAAACAATTATTTACAATAGTACTGGAACAGAAATAATATGACAAGAAATATATGATTTGTATAATCAGAAAAGAAAGTACCCAATCAAGAGTAGTATGTTATTGGTGCACGAGTGAAGTGAAAAAAGGGAAATTAAAATACAATACTGAGAAAATAAGGAAAACCAGTGAAACAACATAAACAGAAATAAAATGAAGAAAACTAAACATAAGGAAGAGAAATAAAAATTTCTAATAAAATAAAAGTGGTAAAAATAATGAAAAAATAAACAATAAAATGCCAGCTCTATGGGATAGCAAAATGTCATTTGTCTCAGTTTCTCAATTTGGGGGCCTAGCCTTGTGCTCCCCTTTGGACCTGTCTCTGGACCATTCATAATTCCATGTCTTATTGTCTCACTTGGGGGAAGAAAAATAAGGAAAAGGAAGAGGAACATAAAAAAAAATAAGCCTCTTGCTGACTTTAAACCTGTGCTGCGAGTTCTGCTGGTTTTCCTAAATGCCATAGGAAGTTGGGGGCTGGGCTTTGCTTTTCTCCCCTCGTATGATTTTGAGAGGATGGAGACCAGGTCTGGGCCACAATATTCACAGTTGCCCAGCCTCTGACCCAGGTCCTCCATGAGCTGCCAGGCTCCAATCAGCCATTCCCCCTCTGGGTGTGCCCAGCTCAAATCACCCTCTGGGTGAGCCAGCCACTGCTCAAGAGTTCATTACAAAGCAGCTACCTGCAGTTCTTAACAAGCACACAGCTTTTTACACAGTCCAACTTTCCAACCAGTCTGGAGACTGAGTCAGGGTCCAACATGGCCCAATTCCCCCCTTGTCTAGGTGTTGCCTGGCACCCCAGTTTCTCTGGTGCTGGCATCCACAGTCCCAGGGGATATGTACTGCCTCTGTGTGTCTCCCACTCCCTCTCTATTCCCCCCAGCAACTTCCAGTATCCAGATCCCTCCTGGTGCCAGGCTGCCCTCCCAGCTCTGGTAAGGGAGGGAGCTGGTGATCTAACTCTCTACCCCATACCCTTTGGCAGGCATTGGGCTGGGGGCAACAGCGTCCTAGGCTGGAGGCCACAGTGGCCTAGGGCCCTGTGCAGATCCCAGGGACCTTACCGTCCCAGCAAATCTCCCCCCTGTCTGTGTTTTCAATGTCCTCTACAATTTTTGGCCTCCAAAATTCATATAAACTGGGATTTAATTGGCTGTTCACCCTGTTCCTCTGAAGATCAGCTAGGTGTTCCAGCTGGGCACAGGGAGACCTAGTCTCCACTCCCACCTACTCACCGCCATCTTCAACATGGATAAATGTTTCTTCCTTAACTCCTTGGTTGTTAGAATTCCATACACTTCAGTTTTCAGTCAGTTCTGGTTGTTTTTAGTTTTTAAATTTGTTGTTCTCCTTCTTTTGGTTGTGTGAGGAGGCACAGTGTATCAACCTACACCTCCATTGTGGCCAGAATTCACAAAGCTATCATGTAGAAGAGAGGAACAGATAAAGTGTTTCCAAGATAAAGTCAAGTTAAAGGAGTTCATCACCACCAAGTCTTTATTATATGAAGTATTAAGGGGGCTTATCTAAGAAAAAATAAGATCAAAACTATGAACCGTAAAATGACAACAAACTCACAACTATTAACTGAACCTGAAAAACAAAACATATCTTCACAGCATGTGTTAATCAATATTATAATGTGATAAAACTAGACAAGTATTTTTGGATTGGGAATAGGATTCAGAATCTTTCTCAGAATTCCATAGAAGCGCATTTTTCTCCCTCTCAGAAACTGTTATTCCATTTTACTATCAAATCACCCTGTCCAGGAGGAATGGCTGGCCAGACTGCCCCAGTAGGTGGTTCTATTTCTAGAATAGAGTCCTAAGGCACCCAGCAAGGGGAAAGACCCTTGCCAGCCTTCTGCCTTCTGGTTATTTCATGAATGAAAAAGCTCTCACTGAGCTCTCATGCCTGAGTCTCTGCATGCAAGGCTTCAGAGGCCTTTAGAACTTCCTTGGGATTCTGAAGAAACTGGAGGCAGCCAAACAAAAAAAATAAAAAATAAAAAGCAGGGGTCGGGGAGCATCAGGCTCTTTCTTCAGAGCTAAAGAAAAATCTCCTAACTCAGATCAAGGAGCATCATGAGTTGCCTATAGCAACAAATATATACCCCAACAGATTGGTTTCACAATATAAATCCAGAGGCACTGCCTAATATGTAATGTATCTATTGCATGTCAGCATGCTGTGCAAGTATATGCAGTGATGCATTCACATGGATTTTGAGAATCCAAGATCAAGGATATAGCGCTGTACCCAATGACTTTAAGAGAATCTTGACAGAATTAGGGGTGTTGACACTCTGGGTTTGATTTATTCTTCATGCTCTGTATTAAAGGTAATTATAATATATACTAGCAGGTTGAAATATGGTTTAAACACACATATGGAAAGTAGCCAATATATAAATGTATGTGGTGCAATATCTTCAACAGCCCTCTTATAGACATCTGAAATTGTTTCCACTATACCCTGGCTGACAAAAAAATTAAAAAGAAGAATTGTAAGGAAGACTCTCAGCTATTTAGACCATATCCCCATTGGATAATTTTCAGTTTGCCACCATTGGAGAGCATATCTGGGTGTGAAGTAGTATTAGGACTTCTGAGAAAAACCTGAAAAGCAATCATCACCCCAATCAGAAATAAGATTTTGTTATACACATCAACCATGCCAAGAATGGTTAAACAGAGAATTTGAGATGGCTCAAAGTTAGAAATATTTGTTGGAAACTTCTGGCCAAGACAGAGTCATAGGTAGACATGTTTCCCCTCCTCACACAACCATAAATAGGATCACTACTAAACTCAAAACAAAATATAACCAGAACCACCAGTAAATCAAATTGTATAAAAATCCGACAACCAAGGGTTTAAAGAAGAAATACACATCCAGACTGTTAAGAGGGGTGGACATGAGGAGCCAGGGTGGAGAGGACATGATGTGGTGGTGGTATGGAAGGGGATGTCCAACATTTAGCTGTGGCAAATAAAAACCAGGAGGGACACCTGGAGAGCAAGCCATCCCAGCCCCAGGTCAGACTGCACAGCCCAGGATTCTAGCACTGGCAATATAAAACCTCATAACTTTTGCCTATAAAAACAGTGGGGGTGGGGCAGCAGAAGAAACTGCTGATGTCTCAGGAGAGACCATTGACAGGACATGCATTGCCCTAGAATGGACTCCAAACCACCCACTCTGGGATTCAGAACTAGGGTAGCACTAGAAGGGCAGCAGTCACATACAGGAAGTGGGGGAAGTAACTGGAAATAGGGTGAAAGCCAAGAAAGCGGCATTGTTCTCTTTCAGATTCCTCCTTCACATACAGAACCACAAAGGGTAAAGTCGGTTGCCCCAGAATGACAAATACCTAAGGTTCTGCCCCTTACAATCTAACAGGTGTGCCAAGATAGAGTCAAAGCTGCTCTGCTCAATACACAGAAACAAACACAGGGAGGCTGTCAAATTGAGGAGATAAAGAAATAGAGCTTAAATAAAAGAACAGAACAAAACTCCAAAAAAAAGAGGTAAGTAGAACAGAAATAGCAAACCTATTAGATGCAGAGTTTAAAACACTGGTGACAAGGATGCTTAGAAATCTCATTGGGTACAGCAAACAAATAAGGAAAGAAACAAAATGAGATAAAGAAAGACCTTTATGGAACCAACAGTGAAGGGAAGGAAGCTGGAGTTCAAATCAACAATTTGGAACATAAGGAAGAAATAAACAGTCAACCAGTACAGAATGAAGAAACAAGAGTTCAAAACAATGAGGAGAGAATAAGAAGACTCTGAGACATCTCTAAATGTGCCAACATCTGAATCATAGGGATGCTAGAAGGAGTAAAGGAAGAGCAAGTAATTGAAAACTTATTTGAAAATATAATGAAAGAACATTTCCTTAATTTGCCAAAGGAAATAGATACACAAGTCCAGGAAGCTCAGAAAGTACCAAAGAAGTTGGACCCAAAGAAGACCACACCCGAACACATCATAATTAAAATGCCAGAGGTTAAAGATAAAGAGAGAATCTTAAAAGCAGCAAGAGAAAAGGAGACAGGTACCTACAAAGGAGTTCCCATGAAACTTTCAGCTGATTTCTCAAAAGAAAATTTGCAGGCAAGAAGAAACTGAAAAGAAGTATTTAAAGTCATGAAAAGCAAGGACCTACAACCAAGATTACTCTATATAGCAAAGCTATCATTTAGAATGGAAAGGCAGATAAAGGACTTCCCAGATAAGGTAAAGATAAAGAAATTCATCACCACCCAGCCATTATTATATAAAGTATAAAAGGGACTCATTCAAGTAAAAGAAGAAGACCAAAACTATGAACAGTAAAATGACAACAAACAACTATCAACAACTGAATCTAAAAAAAATGAAAACAAAAACAAACTAAAGAAACAACTAGAACAGGAATAGAATCATAGAAATGGAGATTACATGGAGGGTTATCAGCAGGGAGGAAAAAGGGGGAAAATGGGGGAAAAGGTACAGGGATTAAGAAGCATAATTGGTAGGTACAAAATAGACAGGAGGAGGTTAAGAATAGTTTGGGAAATGGAGAAGTCAAAGAACTTATATGCATGACTCACAGACATGAACAGTGGGCAGGACTGCTAGAGAGAAGGGTGGGTACCAGGAGGAGAGGGGCAAAGGGGAAAAATTAGAACAAGTGTAATAGCATAATCAATAAAATATATTCTATCAAAACTGGTGTATAAAACTCCCCCCCAAAACAGTTAAATAAGATAAATGTTCAGAGTAAACACTAGCTGAGACTTCTAGATTATTCCAAGTAGCAGAATAAAAAAAATGATAGAGCTAGAAAATTTTAGAAAAAAAGGTACTTGTTCAAATGAATTAAAAGATGAATGACTCCTACTGGTTATTGCTATTTAAAAAAAAAACAGCAACAGCAAAACAAAACTAAACCAAAACCAAAACAATGATTAATACATTTGTAGTGGTCATATTTCTACTTGCATGAATTTGGGCGGCTCCCTTTCCTCTCTGTAACTCACTCTCCTTGTTCTTAAATAAAATAACAATAATGATAATATTTGGCCAACTTATATCATAAAGTTATTATAAGACTTGAATAAGACATTGTGAAAACTCTTTGAAAACTGTACAGTGGTATCCATTAGTTAGTGAATATACGTGGTACTGATTTACATGTATAAATATATGTAAATGTGTGTTCCCTCAAAATGTAAGTTCTTAGAGGAGAGATTGCCATTTTTTGGCAATGACCAACACATTTGGCCAAATGACCAACACATCATTTTAGGTCAGCTGTGAGAATTACACTTCTACCTTCAGCTATCCTCCTGAAGGTAGAAGAGAAGGTAGCAAGTGTTTCTGTGGCCATTTGAGTAACTATGTGGTCATCAAAAGGGGTCTCCCACTTCTTTGCATCCTCAGTGACAAACTCAGAGTTTGTCAAAACCACTCACTCTAACAAAACAGGTAAAAATGCTTCCAAATTCCCCATTTGTTTCTCCCTATGATCATTCTCTATTCAAACATACAATCTATGCATTTTTAGTCGTTTAATGGCTTCAAATGATTTTACAATGCAGTGGGGGAATAGATGTGGTTCTGTGGAGTACATAAATTTAATAAATACAGCCTCACATAATAAAAGAAGTTAACACAACCCTGGTTAACTTCTCTTTTTTTTACATTATGTTGATGCTATTCCAGCTTCCTTAGAGAATTTCAACCATTCTTTGCGTCTCAACTTCAATACCACCTCTTTTCTTGAGCCTTTTCTGTTTTTCCCAAACAAGAAATCATTTTGCCTTCTTTTGAATTTCCACATCACTTTGTCTCCAATTCTCTCATGGAATTAAACTCAAAGTTTAATATGTGACACCTCTTTTACGAGCTGAGATTCCAACGTACATCTGTCCCTTATCTGCACCATGCTGGCCTTAGTTTTACACATAGTAGTTACTCAATAATTATTGACCAACAAATGAGTGAATATGTGAATAAAGTTTAAATGCATATATGCTTTGCTTATACTGTTATATAGAAAATTGAGGCTGTACTATGTATCAGTAGATAAGTAAGTGGTAAAAGTCCACCTTAGACTGGCTCTGGGCTGGGCTATCACTGCCAGTTTTCATTGAAGAGTCCAGGGCCTGAGCACCAAATTCCCACCACACCAAACTTCCATGCTCTCTATATGTGTTTTGAAGAGAAGAGAAAGTTAACGTAATTTATGTGTGGCATGAATTTCTGATCCATCAGGCTCTCGGGAATCTTGAAAAGTCAAATATTTAGGTATCTGACACTCTCATTCATTGGCACCATGACTTTTGAGCTTCTTTCTTCATTTTCCTTTTTCTTTTCATTGAGCTCTAGTTCCATAACTGCTTTCTTTGTGTTCTGCTGTAGGTGCTGCCTTCATTAGAATTTTTTCCTTTAATTATTGAGTACTTAGTGCAAAGGGTTTTCCACTCTACGTTCTCATTACTGAGGTCTTTCTTGCAGCCTGTCTGCTCTGCTAGCCCTAACGCAAAGTTTGGTGAATGTTCCATCTTGAGAGGTTTTCATACGCTCATAATCACCTGTTTTCCCAGGGTTCTTTTGGCATGAATATAGCTGGAACAGGATTTTGTAAACATTTCCTTGTGTGTGTGTATGTGTATAAATACATGCATGTGTGTGTATGCGTGTGTGTGTATATATATATATGCATATACATATATATATTCATATACATATATATGTAAAATTATTTTTATACATGCCCAGACTACATCAGAGCACAGTAGATAGTACAGGCTGGAGCTGGGATTTCCTTTGCTCATTTCTGCTCAACTGTTTTTTTCTACTTTAATTCAATGTGCCAAATTTCTGAACATTTCAACTTCAGAAGAAACAATTTTCATTTATTTTGGCATATTGTTTATAATTGGCTTCTGTGTCCACTTATATATTCTTTTGGATTTCTTGAACACCACCCCCTTTCTGCAACTCTATGCAGTAATATAGTTCCTCTTCACAATTTTAAAATCACCTAACATGGTTCCTAGTCTTATTTACAGCCTTCTATCCAATTTCCTTCCCTCCTCTCGCCCCTGACCCTGACAGGAAAAGTCTGCATACTGAGAAGGGTTTATTTTAGGGGAGGATGGAAGGAATTTGGTGATGTGAAGATAAGCACGACAGTTCTAACAGACACTGTGGGGACACTTTTCCACTTCATCAAACATAAAGCTGATAGGTTTGGGGAGGATCTTCTCTGTGATCACACTAAAAATTTGAAAATATCAGACATTTGACAGCATCACTTGATTCCAGTAAATCAGTCATATGGTTAAATGCTCTCCTTAGTTTTGTTGCTAAACAAACATGAATTTCCCATCTCCTGCCTCCCCATCCTGTTTTTTGTTTGTTTGTTTTTGGTTTCTTTGCTTAGAACTTGCTTTGCCCTTTGGAAATTTTGGAGAATATGAGGAAGAATCTCAGACCACTATCCAGCTAAGTGCGCTCTGTGATATGCTCCCTCCCAGAATGGGTCTTCCCTAACACTTGACTCAAACAGGTGAACTACTGTGAAACTAAACTGAGGTGTGGAGTTCCACTACCAATGAATCTCACAGACTGCAAAGATGTCTCTTTATTTATCTCAGTATCTATAAAACAAGGATAATCATTTTCCATTGTCCACCCTCACCAGTGTACCCTGGAATGTAATGACCTTTAATTTGCCTCATCCCCATGGCATACAGGCATGGCAGAGTACAATAACTGACCACTTTGTTTCTGATGACTTGACTTTTTTTTTTCTTTTAATTTCCCCGCAGGAAAAAACGAGTTGATTCTCCTGACATGGAATAGAATACTTCTATCTGTATGGTCTGATTCATGCCACAGACTTTTTCAGGGAGAACAAATTAACAACGTACTATTGCTCACACACAGTTCTCTCTGACCCTCAGATTCATCTTCCTTTTATCATGACTGTTATTGAAAAGACTGGAGAATTGCATTCCACTCAGCTGTCTAAACATATGTCTTTTCTCTCTGTTCTGCTCAAAACCCATTGCTCCAGAGGGCACAGCTGACCAAGGGCAGGTCACATGAGTAAGGGGCATTGACTCATCAGATCCAAGGTAGCAGTGGGGAAGTGACAGGCTTGGGCAGAGCAGGCACACAGTTACACAGAATGAGACAGTGCTCATTTGGATCATGTGAACTAGCATCCAAAGGGGCCAAGGCTTATTCTGAGAAGCATAAAGACGTACTATTTCACAGGTTAAGTTGGCAGCTAGGCTATCCTAGTGATAGTGTTTCTAGCATTTATCTTTTCAGATTTATAGGAACAGTACTGGGAGACTCTATTCAATTCAAAGGAACTCTCAAAACACAAACAAAATTGGAACAATAATGGGAATGGAGTATTTTGTTAATAAAAAAAAAGGTTAAAGAATTTCTAATATATGCATCTTAGCTTGTTGTTGACTGGTTGGTATAGTGGAGACAATTACACTTTCCTAATAATCGAAAGCATATATAGAAGTGGATAAACTTTTTGTTAAGAATGCCAGGAGGGAATAGCATATAGAAGAGCAAAGCTGTCAAAAGTCAGGCATTTGGTTAGAAATGGTAGCCACCTTCCTGATCAGGAGTGCCAGAGAAATGTTCATGGAACAATTTCTTAAATTATAACAACATGAATCAGAAAGAAAATTAGAGCTTTTTAGAAATTAACTAAATTGCTAATTTAGTAAATTAAATTAGTAAATAACTTCTTTTCTCTGTTACTGTATGTCATTAATGCCTGTTATTTGTGTCCCTTGGCTTTTAAGCTATAACCAATGGACCTAAGAAATTAATACATTTTTTCACAATCAAATTACTTAGCCATGTGAGCACAGACTTTGTTAGGGAATGAATGATACCTCTTTCCTTAAATTTGACAGGCAGATTTATGGTTTGAAGAAGTAGTGTTTGTCAATGGTCAAGCAGCTCTCATAATTTGTTTACCACACTTCCATAAAATTGTTTGACAATTTTTTTGACAAAGCAATGAGCCCCCATTTATTTATACATTTTTTTTTACTTATGGCATATCATGTTCGTATCAGTTTCCTTGTCCTCCAAGTTACATGGGAGCTATGTGGAATAACCCCAGACAGGAGCCATGTGCTCAGGCCTGTGTCACAGCTTAGAAAAAATGAGTTTAGGGAAATACCCAATCTTAGAATATTGTACTGGCAAATCTGTCCATCCTCCCTGCTGGAGAGATAGGTTAGGTTTTTTAGCCATAAAAAAGTAAGCAGATCAGGAAGTAGGAAGATGGCGGTGAGGTAGGTGGGAGTCTAACACACTTGCTCATGCACCCATCTGGTGCACCTAGCTGATCTTATGAAGAACAGAGTGAACAGCAAAAGGAATCACAGCTTATACAAAGTCTAGAAGTCAAAGATTGCAGAGCATACTAAAAAAAGAACAGTAAGGAAATTTTGTAGGTGGAGGGGAAGGTCTCCATGCCCTGCGCCTGGGACCACAACCTGGCGGCTACAGTCCTTGTCCCTCCTGCCTTAGGAGCTTTGAAAGAGAGCCTGGCCAGTGATTCTAACTTCACAGCTCCCTCCTCTCCCAGAGCAGGGAAGCCAGTCCCACCTAGGAGATACCTGGATGCTTGAAGTTATTGGGGGGATAAAGATGGAGCGAGAGACACACAGCAGGGGGCATTTCCTACCTTGGACTGTGGTTTCTGGCTGGGACAGTACCAGAGAAATTGGGGAGCCAGGGGACACCTGGAGATGGGAGAAGAGTTGACCATGACGCAGGAAGTCTCAGGACTGGTCAGAGAGTTGGGCTCTGTGAAAAGCTTGGCACTTGTTAAGAATGGCAGCCAGCAACCAAGGGAAAGTTGCTCAAAAAAAAAAAAAAGTTCACAGTGGCTGTGCAAGGACCTCTCCTGAGCAGTAGCTTGGCCAGTGAAGAGGAAGAAGGAGGAGGGGCGCCACATACACTGATCAGAGGAAGGTAGCAAGGGCTCAGAGTCAGCAGTCCTCAATGAGACTTAATTTAATAGGGAACTAGACTGCTCAGAAGGGGCTTTGAGAGTATCCACGCCAGCAAAGAGGGAGGAGGAGGGGTACTGGTTGTTCCTAATCAGTGCTCCTCATGGGCAGCACAACAGGGTGGATTAAAGGCACTGGCCTGGTACATTTGGACAGTGAGGGCAGTGTAGTGCTATAAGCACTAGGCTGGAGGCTCAGCGCCAGTGAATATTGCAGCCCAGACCTGGCCCCCATCCTGGCAAAACCACAGAAAAGGAAATAAAACAAGGGATGTCCAGCCCTTCGCAGCCTGCAGCATATAGGAAGACCAGTGGAACTTGATGGATCTAAAGTCAGCAGGAAGCATCTTTTTTCCTCAAGTGTGAGACAATAAGGCCTGAAGCTGTGAAGAGTCCAAAGACTGATCCAGAAAGAGATCAGAAGGCTAATGCCAACAACTGAGAAACTAAGACAAATTTGGCTTTTGCTATTCTACAGAACTTGAATTTTATTGTTTATTTTTATTATTATTTCCTTTGTCATTTTAATTTATTTTATTATTATTTTTATTTCTCTTCTTTCTGTCTAGTTTTCTTTGTTTTGTTTGTTTAATTGCATTGTTTGACTGGTTTTCTTTGTTCTCTGTTTCACATTGCATTTTGATTTTTCTTCTCTCGCTTCATTTATATCCCAATAACACACTGCTCTTGGCCTTTTACTCTCTATTCTTTTTAGTAATATCATATATTTCTTATCATATTACTGTTGTTCCTGTAATATTATAAATAACTGTAGTTCCATGTTATTGGGAATCCTACACAGCACCTCTCCCTGGTCTTGGCCCATTTCACTATCTTCCTGAGCTTTATTATTGTTGTGACTAACTTTATTCTCTCACACACAATGCCTAGTTTCTATCCCTTACTCTCACTATATCTCACCATCTAACCTTGCACAAGTGCTCTGTTCTCTGGATTCAGCTCACATTCTTTCTCCCATCTAATACGAATCTTATCTCTTTTTCACCTTCTATAAAAAGCGGCTAATTGGATGAAATATCATGGTTATGGCTTTACTTCACCAAAGGATCTCCTATCTGTTCTCTACTTGTTGGTAGTTTAAATCCCATAGAATAATCTCCTACTGTCTTATTCCACTTCACTTTCACCCTGCCACTGATCACATACAAGATAAGGCGGGAGTTGTGAATACCAGTAAATCCCCTGGAGAACCCACCAACAAAGAAACTACCAACAGGCAAACCTCAAGTACAACAAGAGAGCTTACACAGATGGAAGAAAGGGCAACCCTAGAGCATCCAGACAAGGAGATCAAAGAGACCACACCACTGAGTCCCACAGAACTCCTACCATAGAAGTTCACCCTATAAAGGTAGCTAGCAAAGCAAAGGATTGGGAATCACAGAAACAAACAAAAAGAGTCACCTAAAATGGAAAGACAAAGAAAGAACCTGCAATCAAAAGGAATGGAAGACTCCCTACTAAAAAAGCTAAATGAAATGGAGGCAAGCAATGGAATCTATGGAATCTATGAAATGGAATCTTTCTTACACCAGATACAGATTCAAAAGAATGGTTATAAGGATGCTCAAAGAAGTCAGTGATGACCCAAGGAACTGAGTGAGAACTACAACAGTATAAAAAAGGAAATAGAAACCATAAAAGGAATAAATGAATAATACAATTTCTGAAATTAAAAAAAAAACAGAAGGTATTATAAGCAGGCTTAGTGAAGCAGAGGACCGAATTGGTGAGCTGGACGACAAGGTACAAAGAAACACCCAGATAGAGCACATGCACAAAAAAGACTAAAAAAAATATGGAGACAGCTTAAGGGAACTGCAAGGCAACATGAAACTCAATAACGCTGAATCATAGGAATACCAGAAAAAGAAGAAAAGGAGCAAAGGATAGAAACCCAATGTGAAAAAATAATTATAGAAAACTCTCTGAACCTGGAGAGGGGGAAAACCACAAAAGTTCAGGAAGCACAGTAGGTCCCAATCAAGATAAACCCACCTGCTCCAAGACACATCATAATTAAAGTGCTAACCTTTAAGGACAAAGAGAGAATCTTAAAAGCAGCAAGGGAAAAACAAGAAGTAATATATAAGGGACCTCCAATAAGGCTAGAAGATGATTTCTCAATAGACACCCTACAAGCCAGGAGAGAATGGCAAAAAATATTCCAAGTCATGAAAAGCAAAGGCCTTCAACCAAACTGTCTACCCAGTGAGGATCTCAGTTAAAATGGAAGGTGAAATAAGAAGTTTCCCAGACAAAAGAAGGCCGAAAGAATACACCTTCACCAAATCAGCACTATAAGATATGCTAACGGAAATGCTATAAGAAAGGGAAGACAAAGAGTGAGAGAGAGAGGGACACAGGTACAAAGGGTGAAAATGAATAAATGACTAATAATAATAACCTTAAATGTTAATAGTTTAAATACTCCAATCAAAAGACATAGGGTTGTTGAATGGATAAGAAACCATGATCCACATATATTATGCCTACAAAGCAAACCACCTCAGAAAAAAATACCTACACAGACTGAAAGGGAAGGCTTATTAAAAAACTGTTGCAAGCAAATGAAAGAAAAAAAAGTAGGGGTATCAATACTTATATAAGACAAAATAAACTTTAAAACAAAAGCCATAAAAAGAGACACTGAAGGACACTTCATAAAACTCAAGGGAAAATTCTATCAAGAAGACACAAACATTATAAACATATATGCACCCAATGTAGAAGCACCCAAATATATAAAGAGAATCTAGGAGGACTTGAAGAAGGATGTAGACAGCAACATACTTATAACTGGAGAATTTAACACCTGACTGTCCAAAATGAATAGATCTTCCATGCAAAATATCAACAAGGATAATGTGGCATTGAACAATGCCCTAGATCAAATACACTTAGCAGATATATGTAGAACCTTTCATCCCAAAGAAGCAAAATACACATTCTTTTCAAAAGCACATGAAGCATTTTCAAAGATAGACCCCATGACAGGAAACAAAACAAGCCTCAGTGAATTCAAGGAAACTGAAATCATATCAAGTATTTTTCTCAGACAACAAGGGACTGAAAGTAGAAACCAACTGCAAGGAAAAAACAAAAAATACTCAAACTCATGGAGATTGAATAGCATTCTGTTAAACAATGAATGGGTCAAGAATGAGATCAAGAAAGAAATCAAATGTTTCTGGAAATAAATGAACACGAACTCACAACAGTCCAGAATTTATAGGACACAGAGAAGGCAGTCCTGAGAGGGAAGTTCATAGTGATACAGGCCTACCTAAAAAAAATAGAAACATTTCAAACGAACAACCTAACCCTACACATACAAGAACTTGAAGAACAAAAACAAAGACAGCCCAGATCAAGTAGAAGAAAAAAAAAATAACCAAGATTAGAGCAGAATTAAATGGCATAGAACCTAAAAGCACAATCCTAAGGATCAATAAATCTAGAACCTTATATTTGAAAAGACAGACAAAATTGACAAGCCTTGAGGCAGACTCATCAAGGAAAAATGAGAGAGGACCCAAATAAACACAATCAGAAATGAAAGAGGAGAGATTACAACGGACACCACATAAATACAAAGGGTTGTAAGAAATGACTATGAACAACTATATGTAGAGAAATTTGATAACCAAGGTGAAATGGACACATTTCTAGAATAATATAATCTCCCAAAAATGAATGAAGGGGAAGCAGAAAGCAGGAACAGACCAATAACAGCTGACAAAATCAAAGCAGTAATCAAATAACTTCTGGCACAAAAAAGTCATGGACCAGATCTTTTCACAGGAGAATTCTACAAGGCATTTAAGGAAGAGCTAACCCTTATCCTTCACAGACTACTTCAAAAAATCCAAGAAGACAGAAGACAGAAGACTCTCAAACTCTTTTTATGATGCCAGGATGATCCTAATCCCCAAACCAGGTAAAGACTCAACAAAGAAAGAAAACTACAGGCCAATATTGCTGATGAACTTAGACACTAAAATCCTCAACAAAATATTGGCAAACCACATCCAGCAATACATTAAAATGATCATACACCATGACCAAGTGGGATTCATCCTAGAGATGCAAGGATGGTACAATATTTGCAAATCAGTGAATGTAATACATCACATAAACAAAAGCAAAGACAAAACCACATGATCATATCAATAGATGTGGAAGAAATATTTGATAAGGTACAGTACCCATTTGTGATAAAACCACTCAGCAAAATGGGAATAGAGGGAACATTTCTCAACATGACAAAGGCCATATATGAGAAACCTATAGCCAACATCACACTCAACAGACAAAAACTCAAAGCTCTCCCACTAAGATCAGGAACAAGACATGTGTGTCCACTTCCAGCACTTGTATTCAATATAATACTGGAAGTCCTAGCCACAGTGATCAGACAAGAAAGAGAAATAAAAGGCATCCAAATCAGAAAGGAGGAAGTAATATTGTCACTGTTTGCAGATGATATGATAGTATACATAGAAAACCCTATAGACTCCACTGATAAACTACTCAACCTAAAAACTGAATTGGCAAAACAGCAGGGTTCAAGGTGAATATTCAGAAATCAAAGGCATTTTTATACACCAGCAATGAAAGATCAGAATCAGAAATCAGGAAAAAAATCCCATTTGATATAGCAAAAAAAATAAAATAAAATATCTAGGAATAAACCTTTCACCAACGAAGTGAAAGACCTGTACTCAGAAGACTACACAACACTGAAGAAATTAAGGAAGACAAAAATAAATGGAAGCATATAACCATGTTCATGAATTGCAGGAATTAATATCATGAAAATGTGCATATTACCCAAAGAAATTTATAGATTCAACAAAATCCTTATTAAAATATCAATGAAATATTTCACAGATATAGAACAAACATTTCAAAATTTTATATCAAACTGTGAAAGACCCTGAAAAGCTGCAGCAATTTTGAGAAAGAAGAACAAAGTAGGAGGGATCATAATACCTGATATCAAACTATATTACAAGGCCACTGTAATCAAAACAGTATAATAATGGCATAAGAACAGACACATAGGTCAGAACAGAATAGAGAGCACAGACATAAGCCCAAGTCCCAATGGTCAATCAATATCCAAGAAACAGGGAAGAAGTATAAAATGGAGTACAAATAGCCTCTTCAACAAATGGTGTTGGGAGATCTTGACAGCTACATGCAAAAAAATGAAACTTGACCACCAACTTATACCATACACAAAAATAAATTCAACATAGATAAAAGACTTAAATATAAGTCACAGCACCATGAAAGTCCCAGAGGAGATCATAGGCAGGAAAATCTCAGATATTCCACACCGCAGTATTTTTTATCAATATGTCCACTAGAGCAAGGGACATAAAGGAAAGAATAAGCAAATGGGACGACATCAAAATAAGAAGCTTCTATGTGGCTAAAGAAAACAACTTTAAAATAGCAAGAGAACCAACCATATAGAAAAACATATTTGCAAATGATATCTCAGACAAGGGTTTGATCTCCAAAATGTATAAAGAACTCACATGACTCCACTCCAGGAAGACAAATAACGCAATTTAAAAAATGGGCAAAGGATCTGAACAGATCCTTCTCCAAGGAGGAAATACACAGGGCCCATAAACACAGGGAAAAATGCTCAACAGTACTAGTCACCAGAGAGATGTAAATTAAAACCACAGCGAGATACCACTTCACACCAGTCAGAACAGCCATCATAAACAAATCAACAAACAATAAATGCTGGTGAGGTTGTGAAGAAAAAGGAACCCTAGTACACTGTTGGTGTGAATGCAGACTGGTGAAGCCACTGTGGAAAACAGTATGAAATGTCCTCAAAAACAAAAAATGAAATTGTCTTTTGACCCCGAAATACTAGTGCTGGGATTATATCCTAAGGATCCCAAAACACCAATTCAAAAGAATCTATGCACCTCAGTTTTTACAGCAGCACAATTTACAATAGCCAAGTGCTGGAAGCAGCCTAGGTGCCCATCACTAAACAAGTGGATCAAAAAACTATGGTACATTTACACAATGGAATTCTAAGCAGCAGAAAGAAAGAAGGCACTCCTACTCTTCACAACAGCATGGATAGAACTGGAGAGCTTCATGTTAAGTGAAATAAGCCAGGCGGTAAAAGACAAATACCATATGATCTCACCTATAAGTGGAACCTAATCAACAACGCAAACAATACAACCAGAGAAATTGAAATAAAGAACAACTTGACAGAAACCACAGTGGGGGGGTGGGGAGCAGGATGGAGGATAATAGAGGGGGGGCATTAAGGAACATGTGTAAAGGACAGATGGGCAACGCCAGGGAGGTGGGTTCAAGGGAGCTGGGTGGGGTGAAAATGGAGACAACTGTATTTGAACAACAATTTAAAAAAAGAAAAATATTTAAAATAAAAAAAGTAAGCAGATCTTCTCAGGTGAGAGATAGGAGACTTTACCATCTGTGAAGGTCTATGTGGATCTCTGTCTTTCGAGAGATACTAACTTTAGCCTTCACGATTGTTTGTAAAGCACTTGTCCTTCTAGTGGCTCAGAACACATGCAGAAGTACCAGAATTATGAAAAAAGTATCTCTCAACACTGTAGCTCTGTGGAATGTACTTTGTAGGTGAGACCTGGACTCAAATCCTAATTTCAATACTATACATAGGTTCTCTGAATACTAAAACATTCATCAGTAAATATATGAATTGCTTCATTACTGTACAAAAACTCTGTAAAAGTTACAATAAAGAACTTAGAACTATGCCCAGCGTATATTAAATGCTCATTAAACTTGATTACCTGTCTCCCTCTGTCTCCCAAATTAATTAAACTTTGGAGATGACTTGTTCATTCTATACTTTGTATTACTTTAAGTAGCAAGGATGGATTACTGATAGCATCTATTTTATGTAAAAAAATGATTAACATGTACAATATGTTTGTTGTAGAAAATAAACAATTATGCATTAGCTTCCTGGGCCTTGGTAAACCGTATAAGCTATTTGCGTCTCAGTTTCTTCATTTTAATATAAGAAAATCATTCTACATGATTTCTTAATGCTCTCTTAAATTCTAAGTTCTGTTTTCTTGTAAGTATTTTCATCAGGGAGAGCATGACCCTTTTTAATTTATTTGATGCAGTTTTCTTGACTATTTAAAAATACTACAGTTTTTAAAATTTCCTTAGGCCAACAACAAAGTACAAATACCCTCACAATTGAACAACATTTTAAAACCCATGCTTATTTACAAAGCAATCATAAATACATATATTAAGAATGTCTTCCTTTCCATAAGGTTTCCCTAATATGCACATATTTATTGCAAGATTAAAGAGGTTTTGCAAAAGAACCAGACTTCAAAGATTTACATGAGTGGAAGGACAAAGCAATGAGTATAATCCAAAGTGACACAATGCATATAACTGATATTTGGCTAAGATTTATTTGCTTGCTTTTGTGTACAGGTGTCCTTTGTGTCCTAGGATTGCATATCAAACAAATGAAGCCACACTGAAAGCTGGCCTAAGAAACAGGATGCTTTTGTTGCCCAACATAGTAGGTTTTAAGAAAAAAATATTCATTTATTCAATTACATATTAGTATTAGTATGGAGTCATGGATGTGTATTTAATCCTCTGGATTAATATTTGAAATTATAATTTATTTTTTAATTTAAATTTTAAATTATATTTACAGGGATAACATTGGTTAATAAAATTACATAGGTTTCAAGTGTGTAGTTCTATATAGAGCACATGTATATTTCATTGTGTACCCACCACCCAAAGTCAAATCTTCAGCATGGTCTTCTTGTATATGCCATTTTACTCTTGGTCATAGACCATACAACACACTATGATTTGCTCTGACAAAATCCAACTCATTTCTCCTTAGGATTGTTCCATTGCTTTTACGTACACATTTAGGTTTTATCTTTTATCATGAATTTGGATGCAATTCTTCACCTACCTTGTATCTAGCACAAAGCAAGATTCTATACAATGGTGAAACAAGTCTCAAGACATATTTGGTAGAGAAGGAGAGCAAAGAGTTTATCTTGAGAGTTAAAAGGGGATGAATTCATCTGGCCTGTGTATCTGCTTGGAACCAGGGAATATCTGCAAGTCAGAACGCAGGGAGAGGAACCCCAGGATATACTGAAAGTATAAAGTACTTAAAACCAGTAAACATACAAACATATCAAGAAACAGAGAACAAAATGATCTGGGTCATAAATAAATTGTACTTAGGGATTGAGCATATTCTATTAAGGTAGCCCAGTAAACATAATTCAACAAACGCTAATGAACTCTTATGGTATACAAAATAGCATCCCAGCCATGCCTCCCTCAAACTGAAATCAGAGAGCTGAGAAAACCAGGATTTTCACTCAATTTGGTATAATATCTACTATATAATGAGTTTTGTTGTCATGAATTGAATTAGACCCCACATTTCTGTACTTTTCTACCTGTGCCTTCATAATGTATTATTTATAGGAAAAAATATGTTGTAGCTATGAACACTAGCTTGAGAATATGTTAAGAACAAGTGAAAAATTTCACAGCAAGTTTCTATGAACACTGTTAACTTTTTGTAGAGATAGCATTTTCTGAATAAAAATTCATTTACCAGTGTTATTCTTTGGTTAATGTTCAATATGATGGTTTTAAATCTTTTCTATCCTTTTCCATTTTCACTGTGCTAGAATTGGCTTTATTATGATCAATGCTTTTTCTGTGTAAATTGTACAGTGAATAATTGAAAGATCAAAGTCTTCTCTTCATATTGAATTTCATCAATTATAGCTCCTGCATTTTACATGTAGGGATTTTGTGCCTTTATATACATGTTTATTCATTTTTCTAAATCTAATTATTTTGGTAATTTTTGAAGATCTAAATTGTCAGGATTAAAAAAGTAATCAATTTTTAGTCAATAATAGATATTATGTGCAGGTTTAGCTGCTCTTGGTTATATATTGTTCCATTATATATTTAATATATATTAAATATATATTTGTTTCTCATGTGTCTAATTTTTCTTGGATCAGTTTTTGTACTTCTCAGTGTTCCCACGAGATATTATCCTTGCATCAGTATTTGACTATCACAAACTTTATTATGTGCAATTTTGATTTATATTATTTCTACAACTTTAATTTTTCTTGGGTAAGTTGTTCCACATCTTAAATTTACCAAGTATTTCTTATATAATAAGCAAAGGACCCAGGTACTCTATAGCATTAAATTATCCTCTGGATCAAAACAATGGTATTAGCACTTTCTGTTTAGTTGAGGACATAATAGCAAATTCAATAAGAATAATAATTTTAAATGATTTATTTATGCCCCCCCCACACACACAGCCTAGTAACAAGGGATGCATAAACTTTTGAGAATGAAGGTAATTCTTAGTCCCAGGTTGAGTGCCAGATATATTGGTTTATTTAAGGATAAGTTTATCAGACATTTCTAATCTTTCTGCAGCTTCTCAGTGGCTGTTAATAGCTGGCCAGTGAAGAACTGAATGCACTTTCAAAGACTCATATAAATGATCTTTCCCTGGGCATCACAAAAATTCAGAGTGATTCATAGTATAGTATAATATCAGGGTCCCCAAAGAAAGGTTGAAATTTAAGAACTATAAGCTAAAGAACATAACACTTCTAATTTAAACACATCTTGAGCGCAAATATATTTCTGTTTCTTCACAAAACTTCACCAATTGACAAAAGAAGAAATACATATTTTAAAGGGGGAAAAAGAAGAGGTAATAAGTTTAACAAAACTTTGAAAATGGAAAAGCAGATCCCATAGTGGTAATTGACATAAATTTGAGCTGAGAAAGCCAAATTCTAAGTAAAATAACATAAATCTAAGAGATACTAAATTTGTCCTGCTGAAATAACTTCCTTCTTCAAGGACAGGTATTTGTAGCTCTCAAAACCACTAGCGGTCAGGTCAAAGTCTAGCAAAAACAGGAGGCTTTAAAAAATTTTGTTCAAGAAATAGCTTGACCTTCTAAGTCCTTTTCCAATTATGTTTGGGGAATGCTTGTGCCTTTCCAACCCCCTTGAAAGAAAATGGGTGGTCTCTTTTTCTGGAGAGGATAAAGCAGAGGGTTTCTATTGGAGAAAACTTTGCTGGTATAAGTCTTCCCTACCTTTCTGTGAGATGTGAGTAGGCATGTGTACAAACTGATGCTATGTGCACTCTTTTTAAATGATTTCATGAAGATGCCAGCCATGGGTACATGTTGTACTAGTGTCAGGTATGGTCAAGTTGGCTTACACAGACATGCGGACACAAAAACACAGCCTGACAACAGTGAATGCATATAACTACGCATCCTGACACACCCATTCTTCATCCTGAAAGATGCCATTTATTTTAGATATAAATCAACAAGTGACCCACACAGACCTGCTTTTGCTGTGATAGTAACATTGCAAATTATTTATTGCGTTTTAGGAAATTTATCATAGAAATGAAGTTGGAGAGGAAAATGCATATAGAAACAAATATTCTCATATGTTAGGAAGCCACTGTTACACTTTGTTCATCATTTTCAAATGCAATCTGCAACAGGTTAAGAGCTATGCAATGAGGCATGAAAGCAAATACTGAACCCATTTCTAACACCCACAGTTTTTCATCTGCTCGGCCCAAAGATTTCAGAATGCAGTGTTCATTAGATACAGCTCAGGGCACAACTGAGAATCAGAAAGTTTTCTGAAACTACCATCTTCTAGGAACCTGCTGAGCCTGCCATAATTTGCTCACACCTGCCTTTCCCAAGTTCACCACAGAATGCACAATGTTACTGAATGGGCTCTAGCTTTGTCCCTGGCCTCTCTTATTTATTGTCAATTACTACTACAATACCTTCAGGTCAATACCCACAACAATCCACTCTGATTTTGATCCAACTCTTCTTCCCTTTCCTGTTCTTTCAGAAGCTCTATAAATTACTAGTATTAGCAACAACAGACACACATTCTAAATGGCTAAAGAAAACATTAGCAAAGTGAAAAGGGAACTAACCATATGGGAAAATATATTTGCCAATAATATCTCAGACAAGGGTTTGATCTCCAAAATATATAAAGAACTCACATGACTCCACACCAGGAAGACAAATAATCCAATTAAAAAATGTGCAAAGCAGCTGAACAGACACTTCTCCAAAGAGGACATACACATGGCCCACGGACATATGAAAGGATGCTCAGCATCACCAGCCATCAGGGAGAGACAAATTAAAGCCACAATGAAATATCACCTCACACTGCTCAGAACAGCCATTATAAATAAATGAACAAACAATAAGTGCTGGTGAGGCTGTGGAAAAAAGGGAACCCTAGTGCACTATTGGTGGGAAGGCATACTGGTGCAGCCACTGTGGAAAACAGTATGGAATGTCCTCTAAAAACTAAAAATGGAATTTCCAAAAATTCCACTGCTGGGATTATACCCTAAGGATCCCAAAACACCAATTCAAAAGAACCTATGCACCTTAGTGTTCATAGGAGCATTATTTACAATAACCAAGTGCTGGAAGCAGCCTAGGTGCCCACCAGCAAATGAGTGGACCAAAAAACTATGGTACATTTACACAATGGAATTCTATGCAGCAGAAAGAAAGAAGGAGCTCCTACTCTTCACAACATCATGGATAGATCTGGAGAGCATCATGCTAAGTGAAATAAGCCAGGCGGTAAAAGACAAATACCATATGATCTCACCTATAAGTGAAGCCTAATTAACAAAACAAACAAGGAAGCAAAATACAATTGAAATTAAGAACAAATTGACAGTGACCAGAAGGGAGCGGGGAGGGAAATAATGGGGGAAAGAAGGGAAAGGGTCATCAAAGAATGTGACCCATGGATAAAGCCAAAAGGGGGTAGGACTGAGGGTGGGGCAGAAGAAAGTGGTGATTGGAAAATGGAAACAACTATAATTAAATATTAATATAAATGATTTTAAAAAGAAATATTACACAGAATTACTTTTTCTACCACACCTACATAGAGGAGATAAATAAGCCAGTATAAATGCTCAAGCATTAAGAAAACACAAACTGATAGAAATCTTAAAGGAAAAAAGATGCTTTTATTTTACTTGTAATAATCCCTGCAAATTAACTCATGTATAGAGTTCAAGGCACTAATATAGATTGTGTGACAAATCCATTGTGTATGTCTGTTGGAATTTGGTATCTGCAAAGGGTTTAAAGGTTTATGTCAAAGTACTTTTTGTATTAAAAACCCCAAAACCTCAAAAAAAGAAAAGGTATATTTGGGGTGCAATGAGAAGCAGATTTAATCTTTGTACGGCAGTGCTCTCTGTTTAGGAGATTCAATCTCTCTGTGTAACAACGCTGACACTAAGACTTGGAATGTCCAGTTCTCCATCATGATTCCCTCATACATTTTGCGTAACTGTCATAGTCTCTTACGTTAACTGATTTCTGGAAGTATAGTGTGGGTATACTATGATCAGTACTTATCTACCAACAGTCATATCCTGAAAGTGTTATCTGGTGGCAAAGAGAACAGATTGCATGTGGCATTATGGTATATGTTCTGGGAGTCACATTTAGATCTCAGATCTACCACTCACTAGATAAATCTTTAAAAAGTTGCATAATTTCCTGAAGCCTCGGCTTCTTCAACTGGAAAAACAGAAAAATGCAATGCTTATCTCAGGTAGTTAGTGTGAAGAATTGATATCACATGGAGAGCATGTGGAGATTATGGGCATGCTATAGATAGACATAACTACAGAAAGGGGTATTGGCAATGACCGTGGATACGAATATAGGTATAGATAATCCAATGAAACTGGTCCAGGTTCAGAGACACATTGTAGATGCTCAAGATCTAATACCTACTATTAATAGAGAATAGCTCTGCTTTTAGATCCCTTTATGTTAACCTTTTATTGCAAAAATATTATGCCTGAAGTCCTTTATCTTTGCACTTGGGGCAACAACAACAACAACAACAAAAGAGGCATCCAAAAGACTCTTTTCCCTTTCTAGCTCCTCTCACAGGCTCCCTTGGGAGAATGGCTCTCATTGGCCACACTGCCAGATGAGCCATTTTGTCTCAACAGTTAGGAAAGACCAAAATTTACCCTCTAATGGCGGCCTCTCATCAGAAGCTGTGCCAAGCCAGTGGCATCTCTCTGGCAAGGAAGTGTCTCACTAGCTCCATTTTCATCTTTCAGTGTCAAGTCAATGTCAAGTTCATTTTAAGAATCAACCTTTGGAGACTGTTCCAGGGCTACTCGCCATCTCTACTAAAGGCTGCCTTTGTAAAGTTTTTTTTTTTTTAAATGGAGAATTCTTTTCATCTTTCTCTAGAGATATGGCACCTTTGAAGTTGACCATGACAGAGTCAGAGATTCAATGTGATAGAGAACTTCTCCTTGTTCGCTGCTAGCCTTTTGGCCACTTGAGCTTTGACAAAAGAAACAGAAAACATGAGAAAGATAAAAGGACCTCCCATTAAGAGTCAGGAATTGATAATTTTTTTNGTTTTTTTTTTTTTTTTTTTTTTTAAATAGAGAATTCTTTTCATCTTTCTCTAGAGATATGGCACCTTTGAAGTTGACCATGACAGAGTCAGAAATTCAATGTGATAGAGAACTTCTCCTTGTTCGCTGCTAGCCTTTTGGCCACTTGAGCTTTGACAAAAGAAACAGAAAACATGAGAAAGATAAAAGGACCTCCCATTAAGAGTCAGGAATTGATAATTTTTTTGTCTTTTAAAAAGCCATTGTAAAATGTGAGGGTAGAAAGGTTACCAATTCCTTCTCATACTGAGATGTTGCCCTCAGAACTATATCACCAAGAGCAGCACTGGTAAATTCAGCACATTGTTGCCTAAAGCCAGAAATTATGGATGTGGAAGTGGAACATAACTTTTATAGGTAAACATATGCAAGAATCCACACATTCTTCTGGAAAAAATGCACATGCAGAAATCAACTAATTGGGAAAATAAAAGGAAATCCAAGAAATAGATATATCAGTTAGCTAAGTGCAGAAGAATCAATCACTGGCTGGACCATATGTGAATGATACTTAACAGACGACATAAGAGAAGACTCAGACATGAACTTGTTCAGGACACTCAACACTGAAAGTGTCAAAAGTGTGAAACAGATAATATTCATTCACTGAGATTCAAGTTAATGGCAAAAAAAAATGAATAAATGGAGTTTCCTACAGTTTTTTTTCTCTCTTATAACAGCAGGATCAGAAGTAGATTTTGTGTATCATAATGCGTACATTGGGGGAGGGGTTTCTTTAAGCAGGTGAATTCAGTTTTTAGGGATACAACATTACTAAGGGCCCCACCTCCTAGGGGCTAGAAATTGGCTTGTGAAAATGAGGGGCTTATGCATTATCAGTCTGACAATAATCCACTTCTGGTTAACGGTTATTTATGATAAACACACTTTGCTGTTTGAATGCTTTGTTTGGGCACCATCCTTGCAATACCTTGCCATAACTTCCTTGGTTAAATTCGAGGTTGGCAAAGAACAAAACTATCAAACCTATATTAATAGATTTGCAATAGAAAATTTGATATGGGAAGAGGATTTTATTCTAATTTATTTGCCATGTTAAATGACATATTGAACAAAATAATTTTAATTATAAAAATAACATCATTTATGAAAATAAAATTAAAAATAAATAGAAACAAAGAACACCCATAAGAATCGTGCTATTATATTTCTCTACAGTTTTTTTCAAGCGTCTTTGGTGTGTATGTGTTCAACCCAAATTATATTCACAATATAGTCATTCTATCACATATTGCCTTATTCTTATAGAAAACTAGGTGATTGATACTTTTTTCCTTCTCTTTCTCTGTTACATATGTTTTATTTGTTTTTATTGACCTGATAGGTACTTCATTCTATAATAAAGCTCAATGTTTAAGTTTTTGGTTTTAATATAGAAATAATATATCTTTAGAATTCAGTTCATCAAATTATTATAGCTAGAACTGTGTTTAGGTATGTATGCTAAGAATCTTGGCTAAATTAACTCCCTGAAACCAGATTACTACAGAATCAAAACTTCCCACAATGCCCAGAGAATTCCCAAATAGATGATTGACGAACTTCTGGAATGAGGTTTGATCTACAGTTCCTACCTCTGTCATTTATTATCTGTCATTTAGAGGGAGCAGGGAGAGGAACTGCCTTTTACATTACAAAAAATAGATTTAATGTATCCAAACAAATGCTCCAGAAACAGTAAAAGCTTTTTTGGGTGACTGCCATACTGCCATTCTCCACAAAGTATGTTTCAGAGATAATATTGAGTCATTATTTTAATTTTTTTTGCATTTGTATGGCAAGAAAAAAAAACAAAGCTACAGATTATCTTTTTATAGTATGTGAATCACATTTACTTCTCCCCCTTTTTTTAAGAGTTCAAGTATTTCAGAGAGTAACTATTTTTTCAACTCAGAATGGTGTGGCAAAGGGAACATTCATTATTTGTAAGGAACCTTGATTCTTGTCCTAATTCTCCACTGCTAGACTTGGGTTTTCTCATTTTTAATAGAGGGAGATTATTTTTACATAATACTGAAATTCCTTCCTGTTTTAACATTCTATGATTCTTTGATAGGTTTGTTTTGCCACTGTTCTCTTGATGATTTTGAAATGTCATCTTGGTGACTGTTGACTTATCTCAACTCACCATTCCTGAATTCAGCATTTTTGATTCAGCTCAGCTGGTGAGGTGCTTAAAGTGAAGCAGAGAACACGTATATCTCATATACTCTCTGCAAGTAAGCCAGTGAAACTTTTCTGCCGGAGTCATTTCTGGTTCCCAAAGACCCTAAGCATTTTCAATGTAGATACAGACATGAGTTAAAGTTGTTTTCAATTTGCCCCACCTCTCTCTATTTTTCTTTTTGTTAACCTACTATATTCCAGGGACCACTGTAGGCATTAGGGATGCAACAGTGAACAACACAAGCAAATTTCCTCTCCTCAAATGCGCTTAGATCCAGTGATAAAAGAAGACATGGATCAAATCATATAAATAGATATAAAAATGCAACAGTGACAAGTGTCACCAGAGAAAAATATACCATGTTCTGAAAATCTATATTATTTGGTCTGTTCAGGGAAATCCAAGGTACTTCTCAAGAAATTAATATTTAACCCAAGATCTAAATGGTGTCTTAGAATAAAGAACAAAAAAGAAAAGGAAAGGAATCTAGGTAGAAGGCATGTCACATGAAAATGCCTTGCACTGGCAAGCAGTAACATGAGTACATGGGACTAAACATGGAGAATGTGGCTGGATCCCAAAAAGTGAAGAAGAACCTGTAGAAGATGAGATTGGAGACAAAGGTAGAGGCTTTATTGTACAAGAAGCATTTGGTCCAGTTAAGAAGTTCCATCTTTATGCTAAGACCAAAGAAATCATGGGTGGTACAAAAGCAGCGTGATTAGATTTACTTACTAGATTTACTTACCTTTCTCTTGAAAAAAAAAAAAGATATAAGGAAAATTTGTCTACAATTGGACCACATGGAGAATTAAACCATGGTGTAATGGCTTTATTATTATTTGGGATGCTTCTCTGAGCTGATAAACCTAACTTTCCTTGACTGTCTCATTTCTGTAGAACCAATGCATGGGACTAGCTGGGACAGTGCCGGGGGACAATCAGAAGCTGTTGTTCTCTGGTTTACTTCTGCATTATTTATGCTATTGAACTGAATTTAGACATCTGAAGGACAGTCTTGGGTCCCAGATGACTCCCAGAGAGCAAAGGTGCAACTCTGCCAGGTGAAAGGAAACACAGCTGCATTCTCCAGAAGGCCTTCTTTGCCAACAGCTGCCAATGCTCGCCACTATGACCAACAAAGAAGATGGGAAGCTTTTAGATTATTCTGGTCATTTATCCTGGGCTCTTGTGATAGTTTTATATTTTCTACCTTTTTAAATTAAATACACACATCTTCTGTATTTCTGGGAAACTATAAAGTTCACGAGAGATTCCCATTCCTGCTAATTAGAATCTCGCAACCACACAGCCATCATTCAAAAAGTGATTCTTCACCATATTAAGCACAAGAAAACCTATAGTCAGCGGGGCTTTGAATGCCCCACTGTTGTTGTGTAGTGTTAGGATGTCTAATTCAGGACCCCTGGCGCCTACCTCTTCCCACCCTGAGGGTGTGATGATTGTAGGTAAGTGAAAGAAGAAAGCGCTGGTTGGGATGTAGCTTGATAATGATCTTTTCAATTTCCAATTCCTCTATTCTAAGGCAACACTAATAGAACCTTCTAGAGGGTGATATTATAACGCCATAATGTTTCATATAATAAAAATCACCAGACCTGAACCAGTCTGGCCCTGGTCAGTGGACAAAATACAGGTTTAAGACACATCAGACTCCCGATAAATTCTCGAAAGGAATTCTGTTCACCTTGTTCTATGACTGACACCATTGACCTAGTGAGATTGGCAATGCTGGACTTGACAGCAGGGAACAGGAACAGAGACCAGGGGCGAGTTTGAGCAGTAGTTGAGATGGGAGGAGGGAGTAGGTAGACTGTTGGCTTCTGACTCTTGTAAAGCAGCGTAGGTTAGCCAGTGACAAGAGCTTAAATTATGTAATCCTTTGTTCCTTTGTGTGCCCCACACAATCAGAGTACCTCCCATTCTAAGTAAAATTGTCCCTTGACAAAATAAACAGTTTGGTACTAGAAAAGAATATTAGGCTACTTGAAGAGCATTAGAAAGCTTTGGTAATTGTAAAATCATAACCCCATTAAAATACACCACCACCACCATCAACAAAAATAGAGGAATAGCCTGAGGATTTTATTATTCTGTACAGAGATACCCTTCCCACCCCCCTTCTGGATAAAAAGGATTAGAATCCATGGAAGAATGTAAGTATAAATGGCAATGTCTTGCTGCTGCTACCAGAGGTTTGCTCGTTTTTTTCTGTTGTTTCTCCAAATAAGGTTAAATGGATTTTGTTTGTTTAGAGATTGCCTAAACAGTACATCCATCACCTTTTCCCTCTTATTATTCTTTCTTCTCTTTGCAATTTTTATTAAAAGGAGAACAGAATTCTTAGTGACTATGATCATTAGCTTGCAGAAGCTGGCCCACGAAACAGATTGTTGGTGCCCTAAACACAAGCCTCAGAATTCCATCATCCAGTCCCTGGTGTGGCATGTCAATTCTCAGGGAATGGCTGATCCTAAATAGCGTTTGCTGTTACTCATAAATATATAATGACAGTGATCCTTAAGTAAACTTCATCCATATCACTCAGTCCTGCACTAGTAATGATTGTACGTAAGTAAAAAACAGTGTGAGGCAGCTGCTTTATACCGTTTATAATATTAGCCTTTATTCAAATAGTGTGGCATTCACCCTCTACAGCTAAAAGGGGAGTCTTCAGAATTTAAGAGAAGTAATTTCTTGTTGCAGAATTTTTAGATTTTCAAGGTTAAATGAGATGAGGATATAAAACAATGATATCAGGAAAATGGAATGAGTAATGAAAAAGAAAATGCGTTAGACGTTAAATGAACAACACAGTTTTCTCTAAGAACTTATAGAGGTTATAAATAAAACTAAGAAAAGGCTCTGGCTGGGGTAGCTCAGTGGATTGAGTGCGGGCCTGTGAACCACACGATCGTGGTTTGATTCCCAGCCAGGGCACATGCCTGGGTTGCAGGCCAGTTCCCAGCAGGGGACTCACGAGAAGCAACCATACATTGATATTTCTCTCCTTCTCTCCTTCCCTTTCCCTCTAAAGATAAGTAAATAAAATCTTTTAAAAAAAGAAAAAAAGAATATTCTAAAAAAAATAAAACTAAGAAAGGGATTATTAAAAAAGATACTCGGTTATCCCTTGGAATAAAAAACGAATACACAGAAATACATGCTTTCTTCTTGGGTGAAGATTCAATATTGTAACAATAGCATTTCCCCCCTAAATTAATCTATAAATTAGCATAATCTCAAGGTTTATATGAAAAATGAAGTAATGTACAAAGGCAAGGATAATTATTAAAATAATAATGAAAGAAAACTGGTATTACTAAATATTAAAATATTAATTTAAAATGTTTAAAATAATTTGTACTGCCTCAGATTATCAAAAGAACAATAAAAAAGAAAAAATACACATTGAGATAAATACCTAAGGGGATTTAGTATGTAATAAGGTGAATAAAAGGTAAATTATGCAGCAAATGTTGTTGGAAAAACTAGCTAGTGTATTAAAAAATAGTTGGATTAGCTCTGGACAGTGTGGCTCAGTTGGTTGGAGTCATCCCATAATCGAAATGCTATGGGTTTGATTCCTGGTCAGGACACACACCTGGGTCGCAGGTTTGGTCCCCGGTCCAGCTGTGCAGACTCTCCAGTCTAGGCACATACAATCCCCAGTCTGGGCATGTGTAGGAGGTAACCGATCATTGGTTCTCTCTTACGTGGATATTTCTTTCTCTCCCTCTTCCTCTAAAAAGCAATGACTATATAATATAAAAAGTCCTTGGGTAAGGATAAAAATGTCTAAAAATAGTTATAATACTTTCCTATATGTTATATGAAAATAAATTTCAAATACATTAAATAATTAATAACTATATAAAGAGGAAAATAAAAGAAATCGATTGTAGGACAAAAATATGTAATTTTTGTTGTTAAATCCCTGGGGTGCAGAATTAAAACTTAAAAAGTCACTAAAACTATAGAAAATATTCAGGAAGTTTTTTAAGAAATTAAAAATGGAATTGCCAATGACCCAACAGCTCCACTTCTGGGACTATATCCAAAGAAATGTGAAACACTAATTCAAAAGAATACATACACCCCCATGTTCATTGCAGTGTTATTTACAGTAGCCAATATTTGGAAGCAGTCCAAGTCTCCATCAGTAGGTAAGTGGATAAATGCACCATTGTGTGGTGCATTTATACAGTGAAATACTACTAAGCAATAAAAAAGAAATAAATCTTATTTTTTGTGAGAGTATGGATGTGCCTAGTGGGTATAATGCTAAGTGAAATAAGCCAGTCAGAAAAAGACAAATAGCTTATGAATTCAGTTGTGTGTGGAATCGAATGAACAGAATACCTTTGTAAACAAACAAACAAAATAGAAACAGACTCCTACACAAAACAGACTGACAACTGCCAGAGGGGTGGGGAAGGGGTTGGGAGGCTGTGAAATGGGTGAATAGATGAAGCAGTAAAGATTGGTAGTTACAGAACAATCACAAGGATGTGGATTGCAACATGGAGATTAGAGCTGAAAATGTCAAGATAGTGGGGTATGGGGCCCGGTGGGTGCTCAGAGTAGCAGGGGACCACTCTGCAGAGAGCATGGTTTTCTGGACACTTGGCTCTACATCTGAAACTGGTGCAGAATGGTATTGCATGTGAACTATATTTGAAAAAGTACATATTGATATATTTGTACAAAAACTGAAAACTCCTGCCATTCTTCAAATTACTATAAACCAGGTAAAATGAGAAATGATAATGGGGAAGCCTATTTCTAGCCTGTATGATAATCTAAATATTAACACTTTTGATACTAAACAATTTTATATATAAACTTTTAAACTATTTATAGGAAAATGAGAAAAGTGACAAGGAAAAACATTCACACAAACACAAAACATCAATGCTCAGCTAATATTAGACACTGTTCAAACTCACTCATAATGAAAGCAATTTAACTTAAAATTTGGTTATTTTTTACACATTAAAATGGTGAAAAGTTAAAACTTATATTCCCTAATAGTGAGGGTAATATATTGAAATACTAGGCACATCTTGGTGGAGGTTTAAATTGATGTACTTTGTAAAGTCTTTGATAATAGCTATAAAAATATAAAATCCATCTATGCTTTGACCTAACAATTGGACTTCTAAAAATGTACCTTGCAGAGGTACTCACTAATTTCACAAATATGTGTATAGAGAGGTTCAGTGCAACACTTTTTTGTAATAGCAATGCTAAACAACAGAGAAAAAAGGCATACATCAAAAACCAAAACCCTGCAAACAACTTAAATCCATAAACTGATTAGATCATTATGTTGTGATGAAAATGAATGAACTAAAATATTTGTAATGTGTGAAAAAATGTGTATATATGAATGTATGACTATGTAGTTAAAGAAAAGCTAAACAACACTTAGTTCATACAACATCCCTGATAAATAATTTTTGAGAGCCTCCAATTGCCTCCAATTTGCAATCTAACCTTTAAGGCCAACCAGAAATTCCTGCTCCCATCTCTCCAAAACTAACTTATTCAGCTACAAGGACACCCAATGAAAGTCTCTTAACTTTCCAAATTTTTGCCTTCTTTAATGTACCCAGAGAGAAATGAGAACACGATAATACAAGCAAATAGACTGAGTGAATTATTTATATTGAAAAACATGTGAGTGTTATAGATCTGTGGATGTTATTTAATGGCAAAGATGTCTAAGCAGAAATCTATAAATAATTGTAGTTTTAAGTATACAGCTATATGGGTCAAAAAGTAAAATCTGTCAATTCTATCAATATATTAATTCTGCTGAGTCTTTCTCTACAACTCAGTTAATTTCTAGAAGGCAAAAGTTTCCAAAGGTGGACGATTACAAGAAGGACGGTACTTTCAAGCAACGTGTGCTAAAATGCCTTCTTCCAATGACCCAAGAGAACAGAATAGAATAAGAAAGATTTGAATCTGGAGGAATGAATCATAGGGAAAGCTGGAGGGATGTCAGTCCATCCTGTTCTGCCTAGGGCAACCTCAAACTGGAAACTTTTAAATCCGTGTCTTACATTTGTCGAAAGAATAACATTATAAGAATGCATAATGCTGAGTGAAATAAGTCAGTCAGATGCTTAGCATGGTGCCTGGCACACAGTAAGTGCTCAGAATATGCTATTTTTGTATTCTTTTTTTTCAATGATCTGTTTAAAGATTGCCATCATATATGGAGTATCTCTGATGTATTTTATTCCTACACCTAGCACTTATATAGACTCTGAAACATGACAATTTGCATACCCTTGGACACTGTCTTTTACTTTGTGCTGTTAGGTGTCCATTGGCCCTGCCTATCTTCCATAATATTGTAAATAATTCTAGGGGCTGTACACACTCTTCTCCTCATTTTCTCTTAGCGGTGTCTATTATTAGGTCCCTACGCAACACATGCTCAATGAATGTTGTTGCCTCAGCTCTCTGGCAGCCAGATAGATGCAGCACTTCCAGGTTATGGTATTTACTGCCTGCGTCATACAACTGAGTAACTAGTTAACCAGCCATCCAAGGAAGAAAATCACAGGCTGATCAGAACTTATGGTAACAATTCTTGTGGGTCGATTTCTGAATTCACCTTGGCCCTCAGTGTGTTTGGCCCTTCTTCCACGAGAGATACTCCCTGGCTACGTGTCATAATTCCCCTTCAGTGCATGGGCTGCTGTACAAATGGAGGCAATGAGTAGGGAAGAAACTGCTTACTTTCTCAGCTCGGTAAATAGCACGCCAGGATATATGACGAAACAGTCAGAAAGTTTGCAGGATCAATAAAGGTCCCGTTTACCTGGATGTTAAAGAAATTAATCTGTATGGGGCCATTAAAGCAACAGAGAGAAAAAAAAATCACTGAATCTGGCTCATGCTTAATTTAATTTGTACTTAGTTAATCCCAGTTAATAAAATAAATGAGGTACTACTTTTCCTCATGAATAAAGTTCAAGATGATTTTGTAAGGAGCTGAGACCCATCCTAAATTATCGTGTCAAGGAAGTAAATGGGATCACAAAACTGGTATTTAAAACCACACCTACCGTGAGCTGCTGCTGGGTTTTTTGTTTGTTTGTTTTCTGTTGTTGTTATTGTTTGGTCGGATGGTTGGGTTTGCTTTCCTCATTGGTGGCTCTGGAAGGTCTCAATCGGGAGGGATTTCAGGAGGCACTCTAGTCACAAGAGAAGGACTGAGGGCTGAAAAAAAGACTGAGGCCCTTGCACATGTCTGAGCAGAACAAGTACCCTTTTCTGTGCTTTTTGGATGACCCAACAGGAGGCATTCTTATGGAGAACCCACTTAGCCAGTCATTTTCACAAGCTAGAGAATGTGGGACACAGACTTTGACAAGAAAGGTGTGTGACTGTTATTCTAAACAGTTGAAGTAGAAGCAGATAGCGAATTACTTTAGGAAAAAGCTCTTTACTGTATCATTTATAAAGTTAAGTTGGATGAAATCAATTCTGTTATCCTATAATTCTTTTATTGTTAAAACTCACCACTGTTAATGACTAGTAAGATTTTATAAAACTAAATTCTAGCATGGTGGGGAAGAGCCCAGCTTAGAAGCAAAGCTCTGGGCTCCACACCTAGCTCCACCTCCACAGCTGTGTGTCCTTGGACAAGCCCCTCCCCCTGGCTACGCTTCAGTTCCATCATCTGCAAAATGGAGACAATGCTCCCTACTTCCTGTTCACATCTGGCACCTTCTAAGTACTGAATGTTAGTTGTCAGAATTAAGGGGCCAATAGAAATAAAAGCAAAGGCAACTGAAGAAGGGAAAAATCCATACTTTATGAACCAGAGAAGACTCTCCCAATCAGCATTATTTTTTACATAGCACATTTCACCCGATACAACCAACTGCACATTTACATTTTGCTCTCAATATTAAAATGTTCATTTAATATTTGGTAATTATCAGCAAGGTTATTGTAGTAGCATGCCTTGAGAAGGAACCTTCTCTCCTTTAGTCCCGAAATAAATAAATAAATAAATGGTGTGCCTGATTAAAAACTCTTATCACTTCACCAACAGACACTTCTTTGAGTTCTCCTTTTAACTGAAGTGAGGTCACACCCCTCTGTTTATGACATAGCAGAGGGTTGCCATGGAGATGATAACTTTATCAGCAGCTCTGCTTTGCAGTGACTTCACAGCAAGGTTACCAAGAAGCAGATGGGCCGTGAAGGAGACAAACCCCCTTGTCTAAACACAAATAGCATTGATAATTAATTAGCTGAAGCAGCAGGGGAAATTATGAAATTGTTTGAGAGCTAAAAAGATTTCTATTTATTACAGATTCAATAGTTCTGTTCCTCTTGCCAGCGAAAAATCACATCCCTCCCCACCTTTGAATATTACAAGTTATACTGAATAAATATCACACGAACTGCTTTGAGTATGCTGGGGTTCATTTCTAGACCCATTGACTTCTTGGTTAAAGCAGCAAAATAAGTTACCTCTTGTGACTGTGTTTTTTTAAGGTCCGAAAAGATTGTAAAACAGAACAAAATAAAAGTACCTCAGATTATTGAGATGATTAAAGGATTTCAGTGTCAACATAGTTTAGACTTCTAAAGGCCCAATTTGAACACACCAACCCTCTATTTGAAAATGTTTCCTTTGATGATAAAGTCCTTTGTATTAATTTTCTAGGGCTGTGATAACAAAACTCCACAGACTACATGATTTAAACAACAGAAAGCTATTTTCTCACAGTTCTTTGAAGGAAAGAAGTCCAAGGTCAAGGTGTGGTTTCTTCTGAGGCCTCCCTCCTCTGCCATCTCATTGTATTCTTACAGGGTCTTTCCTCTCTATCCAAATTCCCTTTTCTTATAAGGACATCCATTGGACTGGATTAAGGCCCACCCTCATTTTAACAATCACCCTTTTTAAAGCCCTATCTTCAAATACAGTCAGATTCTAAGGTGTGTTGGGAGTTAAGACTTTAACATATAATTTAACTAGACTGTAGTTCAGCCCATAGCAGTCTTACTTTATCATTTGGATAACTATAAAATACCTAGCACCACATGCAAAGTCTTTCCTAACTAGATCTCCACTCCTTTGGTAGAATTTGCCTCCAGAAATATCACCACAAGCAGCAGACAGTGAAAACATACCAGGTGTCTGGTTCTGCAAATACCCCCCATACACTATATTTGCCTCCTCTCTTCACTTGCCTTATACACTTCTCCTCTGTCACTTTTCAGATAATACCTCCTCTCTATGACTTTCCTTCCCTGACTCCTAGTCCTCTCTGGTAGAGTTAAGAATTCCTTTTTCCTCTGTACTCTGCAATAACTTACTAGAGTGCTTTACTTAGGTCGATTTTTGTGTTGACAAAAGTCTCTTTCTCCTAGGAGCTGGGTGGTCCGGCTTACATTTTTATTAATGCTTCCATCACCCACATTTTCCTCAGTGCACAGAGCTTTTAAATGTTTTCTGTATGCTTGCAGACAAAGCACTTCAACATTGTAAGACAAAAAAAGAGTGCATACTCTAAAAAAAAACACTGCCCATGGGAAACTATAAAATGCATGGTTTGACAAATATATGTATAGAAGGGTTTTTGTTTATTTATTTTCTTTCAGATGCTGGTCATCTACATGTCTGGGCTGTTCCAAGAATATATTTTGAGTCAGGCTCACCACTCAGGGTTCATTCATTATCTTGCACACTAGCTCTGCTGATGACTCTGTCACGTGTGAGTTGGGGTTAGAGACTCCACTGAAAAGCTGCGAAGAGTCCATCACCCCAGAAAGGCAGTCCCTGGCATCAGTGACAATCAAGAAGTGAATCTTGTGCTCCACCATTCTATCCACAGTGCCTTGCACAGATAGACGGAGGTTAAGAGCTGGGGGTCACCTCCTCTTTGCCAGCTCATACCCTCAGTGCTCAGAGTGGCATCATGTCCAGGACCTTACGGGCTCCTGAAGCACAGAAACTGGCTGGAGCCATTTGAGTCGCCCTGCCCTGCCAACCAGATGGGAGGAACTCTGCTGCACGTACGTTCTGTGACCTGAGATGCTAAAGTGACAAGTGGGTCCTCATGGAAAAAGCAGATGATGGCCCTTCTTAAAATGTCCTATGTACGTAAATTAGAAAAAGATCATTCTGATATGATCAGTCCAGAGTGAAAATTTAGTTAAAATGTCATCCTTCTTTATTTAGAATTGGAATATGAACTTGGTGTGGTAAAACTCAATGTTGCAAACATCTGAAGCTCTAATTGATAGCTTTATGACTCGGAATGGTTAAGATTGGGAGGAAAATTTATTATTACTTATTAACGTTATATGAAAATATGCTTGCTGTGTTCAAGTCATTAAGCTAATATTATTCAATGTCTCCCACCTCAAAAAAAAGGACAGAATTATTATTCCTTTACTTTACAGATGAAAAAGACTTAACCTTTGGCCTGAAAAAGTTATGCAGCTTTTTTTGATGCCATAATAATCTAGATTATTTTAGTTTTCTAAATAGTAGTTGTGTCCCTACCATTTTATGCTTTATGCCACTTTCTTTAAGAAGTGTTTGTTAAGGAGAAATGAGAACATCATTCATCCCTTTTTTTTTTCATATATAGTGCCCACTTGTTAGGTAATCTCTGATGAAAGCACTTTTTTTTTGCTTGTCAGTAAAGATAGCAGGGCATGGCTCTCTTAAATGGGACCTTGGCCCCCTTTCACCGTCTCATCTGAAACAGCCTCTGTATCTGCATTCTTGCTAGAAGCACCAAGGAGATGATAAGAGATAGAATTACTTGTCTAGTGGTGTTTTAAATTATGTGAATAGCTGTCTATCTGTAAGAAGAGTGTAGCCATTCATTCTTTCTTCAGTCAGTAGATGATAAGACTCTGGGAAGGGAGCAGAACTTTGAGATAATTTAAAACGAATGACCTACAGATCAAATGATTTATGCCCCACTAACGGCTTTTCTCTGAGAAAATGACTAATTTCCCAAGCTTGAAAAAAGAAAAGAAAACAAAAAAACAAATGTTAAAGATGAAGTGAAAAACATTCTAGAATCAAAAAAGGGTGTGTTCACTGTGAGCCAACTGTAATATCTTTAACCCTCCTGTTCATGCACATTAGAGAAAAAGAAGATAAAAACCCAAACTACATCTAATGTATTCACTGGGTGATTTGATTTTCATGTATTTGGGAGCTGGCGAAGCACGCTCGCCTCTCTCTCTGTGTGTAAGCATGGAGGCGGGCAATTAACCCTGCTCCCTTAAGCAATCAAATGTGTTTTCTGGTACCTGACTGGAAGCCACCTCGTGTGGGGCCCTATGCTAGAGACCTGTGCTGGGCGAACACTGACGCAAAGAGGGTGACAGTTGGGAAGATTCGAGGTTTCTTTTCAGAAATATATGTATAAAAATAATTGGACTTATTAGGGAAACAAGGTTGTTGGAAAGATTATTGAAATGATATTCAGGAAATTGTCTTCGTGTGAAATGCAGAGATACGGGGAAACAGAACCTTAGAGAAAGATAATAGACAACATGTCAGAGATCGTAAAGATTATTACGGTTAGAAAGAAAGTCACCTGCACTTCTTCTAAGAAGTAAACCCAACTTGGGTGTCTCCAGGGAGATCTGATCTATCTCCTCAGAACCCTCTCCCCTAGTCTGTTACAAATGTCATTCAGTTCTAACAATCAATCCCTCTCTCTGTCTTTATGCTGAAATGCATTATATTTTTTGTGGCTGAAATCAACGAGAGCGCTGAGGGCTCAGAATATACAGACCCACTGTGCTGGGTGCTGTCTGCCTCCTAATCCTTATTTGGGTTGGGAAGATGGGTGGGGGTTAGCAAGACTCTTTGCCATCTGGACTGGTTTCTGCCCCTTACATCCAAATAATATTCTTAAAATGTCACTATCTTATGTCATAATTCCAGAATGTCAAAACATTTTGAAGAAATGCATAAAGTCCCCCAGAGGTTTTTTTCCTTCCTTAAAAAAAAAAGTTGAAGTTGAGGGCCAAATGTTATTCCTTTCCTTGTCATTTCCACAGGAGAATTCTTTTCCTCTTTTATTTCTTTGTTGGTTGTGATCATTAATAAAGTACTGATATTAAAGTCATAAGTATATGAGCCAAATATTTTTTATTTTTCTGGTTTAAATTTTTCATACATTCCTCTTGTATTCCATTGTTATGTGTGCATGCGTGTGTTTTAACATCTTTATGGAGGCATAAATAATACACAAAAAACTGGGTATATTTAATATATACAATCTGATAATTCTGATGATATGTATATACTTATAAAACCATCACTACAATCAAGGTAATAAAGTATCCATCTTCTCCAACAGTTTTTTTCTTCTGCCCTTTTTTAAATGTTGTTGTTTGATTGTGTGTGTGTGTGTGTGTGTGTGTGTGTGTGTGTATGGTAAGAACATGTAACATGAGTATCTCTTTTTCTTTAAAACACACCTCCTTCACCTTATCCTAACTCTCCCGCTTGCCCTTACTCTTAGCAAATTAAGACATCATTTAAATTCTATTTTGTAGATTAATTATCTAGCACTAAAAGTAACCATGAGAAGTACCAGTTCAAGGGTTGTCTCTTAAATAGCACTTGGTACATTGGGATTTGACCATAGCTAAGAATTGTGAGGGTACAGTCCCACTCACTTATCCATCCTTACACTCCACCAACATGTATTCAGCATCTATTATGTGGCAAGTGCCTTGCTATCTCCGGAGACTCAAAAATTAAGATGAGACTCTTGCCCTCAGCACATTTACTAAAATGGGATTTTATGTATGGAAATATATCATTTGAAATAGAAACTCACTTTTTTGATCTGGTTGCTCTTTTACCAGGCAAGTTACCAAACTGACTGTGATCAAGCAAAGCACATGGTCCTCTTCTTCAAACTGTGTTCCTCTCCATCGGCCCATTAGAATCTGCCCTTGATTCTGCTGCTCCAGGAACCTTTTTCACATCCATATTCCTTGTTTTCATAGTTTTCCTCTGAGTGACTGCTCTATCAATTTTCCAGTATAAACAATAAGAGAGCTGCCATCCCTGAATTTCTGAAATCTAATGCTACATCCCTTACCCATCCCGCTCATCAATCAGAGTGGTAATTTCAGCCTAAGTATCACAACTTCTCTATCATTTCCATCTTTTACAATTTTTTCATAGCTCTTTAGTATGCTTTGCAAAGAAAACTTTAAGATGATATAAAATAAAATTATATGGCAGAACATATCACTCACTGTCAAATTTCATGTAAGTTGGTAGCAAGGGTTTTTTGCAGATGACTGCTTCTTAATATTGTAAGAGAACACATGGCTTGAGATCTTTGACCAATATGGCTTTTCCAGTATGTGGGTTTACAGAATGTCGAGTCTCTAAAACTTTAGTCCACTTTCACCAACAACTTTAGTTCTTGGACTGAGAAGATTGTGAACCATTTTCTGCCTCTGGCCATGGTACGTGAGCATACCTGTAAGGCCAGAGAAGAGGACTGGTGCCCTAGTTTATTGTTGTCTTCACTCCTGTTTTCATAATTTCTACTTAGCCATGTAGCTGCTCCCCTCTCTCCACTTCTGGGGGAGGCCAGCAGAAAGAGGATGATTAGCTGTTATTCATTACTCACCCTTTAGAAGGGACAAAACAGACAAGTAGGCTGGTAGTAGAGGCTTTCTACTCCAAAAATGGTTCACTGACCAACACCATATTCCACAATATTAAGGCCTACCCAAAATGTATTAATGAGAAGCTACACATTAACAATATCCCCAGTGATTCATAGGCACGCTCAAGTCAAGGTGAATTCCAGAAGCTCTGGACTAGAAGATGCCTCTATCCAATCACAAGAGACCAAGAAAGGAAGTGGCTCATAAATTGAGATACAGAAACTCTCCCTTGGAGATTAATATGGAGAAAATGGTGTAGGACAAAGAGGTGAACCTGTGTGTGTGTGTGTGTGTGTGTGTGTGTGTGTGTGTGTGAGATATGATGAACAGGCAGGCAGACAGACAGACAGACACACACACACAACTCCCTTGCCTAAAACATTTCAGTCCACTCTGGATTTCAGTTGCTAGGAGTTACTCTCAACTGGCTGCTGTGCATATCTGGTATCTGTATCCTATCTGAGATAGTCACAGATTGTCCTAAGCAGCAGGAGAATAATTCTTAGGTTTCTTCCTTAACCCAAACAGTAGCGTTGGTTGATGGAGCTAGTGTTCCTGACATTGCCCCTCACCGGACAAGGGGTAGGGAGCTTACTGAAAGAAATTCTCCTTGTAATGATTTGAAGCAGGAATCCAGCCATGCTATATTTCCATAAGTGACACTCCTCTCTGTTGATCATTTGGGCATTCTTCTGACCGTATCAATAAACACAGAACTGTTGATTTTCAGAGTTAGCAAACAGTAAATGGCCAGTTCAATTTCTTATCTGAAATTCCTGCCATAGTGTAGCCAGTCATTGCCCAACTTATTCTTGAATAAAATACATGAAAGAAAACTCGAAATTCATTCTCATATCCATCAAGCATTCAGTGACATTGCAGCTACCTTGCTCACTATTTGAGAATGCAACATTCCCTCAGTGACACACAGGGTCCTTTTCTCAGTTTGGCATCCTTCTCTTATAAGCCTTTAAGCTTCAGAGTCCTAAAGCAGGGAGGGGAAATGTCCCTTCATAAACAAATCCTTTTGCCTGAGTAAAAGAATATACAGTAATCATAAAAGTAGTAATTAGAGCCTAGACTGAGATACATCTTCACACTAATAATAACAACAGTAATAGTAATAATAATAACAAATACCCTTGAGAGTTACCATTCTAGATGAAATATTTGCCATTAATATTGTTATTGTTATTATATTACTGCTAATAGTGATGAAAGGTTCCTTGCTAAGAGACTGGGCTTTCAGGGTAAGACTGAGTAAACCTACTTAGGAAGGACTCTCCTGAAGGTAGTTCTTCAATTAATAAAGGAGACTGACAGATCTTCACAGTCCACCACCAGGTACCAATTGATTCCCTCGCTTTAATAACTGTTTAAGTTGCTTTCGCGTGCTAATTATGTCATGCACATTGTTGGTCTCTGCCACTTGGTGACAAAGCAGATGGCATTTCAACAGGCCGAGTGGCATTGCCCGCCTGCCCCACATGCCTCCTGCTCTCCTCCTGTCCTCAGCCTTCTCCATCCCTGCCCTGCCCTGCCCTCTTCCTGCCTGGAGCCATGACACAGACCTGGCTGCTTCTCTCCCGGAGAAGCCTTGCCATGACAGTGAGAGAGTAAATTGCTCAGACCTCTAGAGCAGCATTTGCAGGAAGAAAGAAACATCCTGTCTCATGACCTCCCTTTGTGCTGAAAGAAAATTCATAAGCTTACAGCATGAGTTATCATGCCCTTGTATAGACACAGAATTAGGGGTGTAGAAGGAAAAGGAAACAAAGTGATCTACAGAAAAAGTCCCCAAAACAGGAGAAATTTTAGCAGGGAAACAGAAGGTGAGGAGGAAAAGGGGCAGTAGAGTAAACATAATGAAAACACCAGAGTGGAAGAAACCATTGATTTGCAAATGCTAGAGCCTACAGTTAGATCAGGGAACCCCAGGACACAGACACAGGGACACGGCTGAGGGGTAGATGTTGGCAGTCTCCACCCCACCTTGTTACACACAACTGTTCTGTCTGGTCTTTGGGCATGCTAAGATTTTTGGCTTCTTGCTTAGCTTTCATCTTTCTGCCTCACCATATGAAAGACCTATATAAGGAAGTGGCACACATGGTGGTTGAAACCACTGAACAACAGTAAAACAAGTCTTTAATAAAAAGTAAAATCCCCAAGTGTATTGGGTATATGCAGTAGTAGTCTTTAGGTGCTATTCTGCCATTTGGGAGGAATGCCCCTCACACTCTACGTGAACGATCAAGGATCATCACAAAGTCCCCACTTCTTACACGAAGCCTCCTATTCCTAACTGGAGGACGTGGAGACCGCTCCTCCATCACACCTGGAGCTCTTCCATTTTGCACTTGTTGGCTAGCCCGGTGGATCCCTCACACCTGAACTGGACCCTGAACGTAGTCTGTTCCCCCTCCTACCACTCTCCCACATTGATCCTATGGACACATTTTACTGAACTTCACGCTTCCCTACCCTTGTGCCTTGTCTCTGCTCTTCCTTCTACCAAAAATTCCTTTTATGTTGTGCTCAGTCATCAGACATCCCATCCTTTTAGTTCAGCGCTAAAACCACTTTCTTCCTAAAAATGCTACAAGATATGTATGATCTCTCTTTCTGTTAATCCCAATGACATTTATATCATACGGATACATATTTAATTTTTTGGAGAGTTTCAAAATTTTTGAGAAATACTTTCTAAGTCCCCATAGAAGTTAAAAAAAACTTTATTACATATTTTTCCCATTACCATTTAGTCTCTTCATACTCCCTTCCCACTAGCAATCACCACACTCTTGTCCATGTCCATAAGTCCATTTCCCTTTTGGCTCAAACTCTCCATGCCCCAACTTCCCCCACAATTAGCTGTAACCTGCATAGTCCTCTTTTCAATTTTTACTGACAGGCGCTAACAGCTTTTTCTGACTGCCTGCATGGGCACTTCGTAACAGGTTTACATCCCAAACTTCATGGTGATCTGAAAGGTGGAAAACTTGGTCAGCTTGGACTTTAAACAGAAAGTAGTTTCCCACTGCAAGGACTTTAAAAATCCCTTTGTCCTTCCCAGAGAGTGTTACCGAACAAAGGGTCCGAGGGGGGGGCAGTACTTGGCCCACCGAGGGATGCCCAAAACTGCTACAGAAAACAGGGGCCCCTCCCAAGGACAATACTCTAATATCTATAGGGTTCTTCTGTCCGCCGCCAATTGGAAACACATCTCTCAATGCCAGAGATTTGTGAAAAGGAAACAAAATGTTTATTTAATGCTATTTAGGCCTAATGCCTTCCTTAAAATATTAAAGTCTTTAAGGATATACACCTACACACACACACACAGCGCTCCCTTCTCCCACTGTCCCAACTCCGGGTACCGTAAATCAGGAAAAGAGCACACGTCCGTTTTCAGGCCGCTGGCACGTGAGCTGCGTCGTCTGCCTGTCCAGGCAGGATCTCCAATTAATCCAAAGTCATGCGGCACCTTCCACTGGCAAGAGTTCTTTGTACCAAGTTCTAGTCAAAGTCTCTCCTGCTTTCCAGGCTACTCAGCCAAAGGGAGCACGCCAAAGCCGTGTGGGCCTCTTCTACCAAAGCCGCGTCTTTCTTCTTCACCTGGCCGCAGGGATCTCCATTCTGGCAAAGTTGCGTGGTTTTCTCTTCCACCTGGCCAAGAGGGGGTCTGCACTCTGCTGAAACTGCATGGCTCTCCCTCCTAATGGCTACAGGGGTCTACATCTTTCTAAATAGCGTGACTCTCCCCCTCATCTGGCCAAGAGGGGGTCCTCACTCTGCTAAAGCCACATGGCTCTCTCGCAGGCACTCTCTCCGAGAAGCAGCCCCAGTTTCCAGCCTGGTTAGCTCCTCACTTTTCTGCTAAAGCCACATGGCTCTCAAGCAGCCCTCTCTGAGAAGCAGCTCCCAATTCTCTATTCTAGCCTGGTTTGCTCCTCACTTCTGCTAAAGCCACATGGCTCTCCCTGGCCCAAAACTTGGCCACAGCTATTTAACATATCTATGAAACCAGTTAAAGGTTATAGATATGTTAAATGACCATTCCAGAGGTTAGCTACAAAACTGTTGCTATGCAAAACAGCTCTCAATGGCCCTGCTCCATTCGTCCCTTCCCCCAACTGACACCTGGGGGGGGGGGGTGAGGACATCCTAATATTTCCTCCAATATTTCTGTACACTTTGAGTTCCGGACACCATTCCAAATCTTTTCTGGGCCCCCCCTTGGCTGCACCCTGTATCAAGAGGACAGAGAATGCTGATTTTATCAGTGGGAAATAAACCAGCAAAGAGAAGACTTGCAAGAAGAGTGTGGAGAGGCATCATGCCACCCAATCATTTCAGTAACTAGGAAGCAGACAAAACTGGAGGAGAAGCAGGGCCTGAAGAATTTTGTTTGCGTGGATTTGACACATAAAGATCGCAGTGTAAGCAGGTACTGCTGAGCCACAGCTCCACAGGAAACTAAATAGCGATGATCTAAATGGGGTGTTGGGAACCACTCTGCCTGGTTTCAGGAGTGGTAACTGCCCCCCATGGCTAAGGCTGAGCGACCTCCAGAATGCAAGCCACTTAGGAGACAAAGCTTGTCGCTGGTGGCAAGCGCTGCTTCTGCTTCCTCCCCTGCCTCCAATGCATGGTCAGTTAGTCAGAGATGGGTAAGACCCCTTGTAGGGGCAACCTAAGCCAGACACAATCACTTGGGAGGCCACCATAGAAGGACTGAGGGGGGGTGCTGCAACAAAGAGGGAGTGATGGATGGACCCTCAGCACCCCCCGCCCCGCCCCACCAGGCTATTCTAACATAGCCTGAGTCCCCATTTCCATCTGGGAGAAGCACTTCCTGGCTCTAATTCACTTAAGCCTGAAAACCTGTGATGGGGAAGGCAGTGTAGCCCTTTGCCAGCTACAGTAAGATCCGAGGTGATCAGGCCTAAGAAAGAATATATAAAATCCTGTGAAACCTGCTTTGTTTAGAATGCTCTCATTTAAATGATAAGGGTCCAAGCCAGAAGTTTGTTCCTCAAAGTTTTATGGCTCTTTAGCTATCTGACCCTGACTGAGAATAAGCCCTCATAGTTCTTTGAATGCTATCTATTGTTTGATCCTTACCTGTATTCTTGTGCAAATAAACCCAATAAAAGCCCCTTGAAGAAGGGGCTCTTGGCCCTTCTCCTTTGAGATCAGCCTCTTTTCTTCCCCAAGCAAATCGTGTCTTGGTAGTTTCACTTTTACCACAGGGGGACTTTTCGGGCAAAGTTGCCCCCACAATGAGGTATGTTAAAAGGAGAATGTTTGTAGAATTGAAGAGTGAACACTTTAGGATGATGCTCAGTTACTAAAACACAACTTATCTTTCAGGTGTTTACTGGGTGCCTGGCATTGATTCTGGAACCAAGCAAGCACATTTTAGAGGTAGGATACTCTTTGTGGGGGTGGGGTAGAAAAAAAGAAATAAATAACAAATCGAGAATTCCACAGAAAGAACAATGAGCCAACAAGCAAACAAAAATCAAAAACGAAAAAGATCTATGAAGACTGCAAAAAACTGTTTCTATTTCTAATTGGCAGAAAACCTCATTCTCACTGCTTTGTGCTACCGCGGTTTCTTGCTTGGGTTAATTCAATGCTCTACGAACTCGCTTGCCTGCCCCATCCACAAGCACATGCTCCACACAGCCAGAGCACTTTTTCTGAATGGAAAACTATTTCACATTCTCACAATCCCCACCTACGCCCTGTCCCACTTCGTCGCACACCCGGCTTATGCATCTATTTCCTGAGCACTTACTTCTTCAGCCTCGCTAGGCACGAGGGGTATAGAAATAAACCAGTAAACCAGGACAAGCTGGGTCCCTGTGCCCAAGGATCAGTTCCTTGGGCCCTTGGCCCCCCCACAATGAGGGGTCAAAGCCAAAGTCTTTGATGTGGCATACCAGGGTCACCACTTCTGGAATTTTTTTCTCTCTAGCCTCCTATACCTTTCTGCTTTGGCTTTTATACTCCATTCTTACATTCATAAGTAGATTCACTTCTCTATTAGCATTTTCCGTACTTTCCTTTGCCCTGTCTTTCTTATGAGGCTTTTTGAGTTGAAGTACCTCCCCAACCCTCCCTGACATTCCCCTAGCTAACTGCTAAGCCTTTCCAGTCCATATACTCTTTATCACCTATTTTCCCTTTGTGCGTCTGCTACCTACACTAGACTGATAGCTCCCTGAGAGAGACCCGGCGTTATTCATTGGTAGATAACTCCAGTACTCAGGGCAGTGTCTGATTTATGAAGGTGCTCAATTATCATCACTTGGGTGAACTAATTACAGTTTGACCTTGGTTTCTACTAGACTGAGAGAAATAGATTCCAAATTGTACCTGAGAGCAGGGACATTGGTTGATGACTATCTCCAGCTTTGTGAATACCAGGCACTCAACAAATATTTATTTAATGATTTAATAAAATGATAAATTCAACCCCCCCAAAAAAACCAGTACTGTATTAAAACTATGCCTACATAACCACAAGTGTGATTAGAAATGAAGCTGGACATGAAGCATCCTTTTGCCCAAGTAGAAAAACAGAACATTCTCATAGGCGATTATTTATCCTAAGGAAATGTTATTAATTTTCTAATCCTTTTGTATAATCCAATTTTCCTTTTCCACACAGGGCAGAGTAAAGGCGCTAGAGTTGAAATTATAAGACCCTTTTTACATTTACATCTGAATTATGAGATGCTACATCCACCAGCCTCTACCAGAAGTGAGGCCGCATTAATATTAATGTGTGCAAGGGCCTGCTGCACGGCAGTGGGATGATTTAAAGAGGAGAATAATCAGGGGCTGCATCTTAGTAAATAAATCGAGGGTCCAATTTGTTTAGTCTTTCAGCCACATTTTAAAAGGGAAATTAATACTCTTTTCAAAAAGCAAATCAATACAGGCTCTGAACTGCTGACTTGGTGACTTTAAAATAGAAATTTTGAACTCCTCTTGTCCCCAGTAGCCGCCTAGCTAGTCTCCCTTTTTCCAGTACCTCCCCATTGCATTACAATATATAGAGCTACAGGGATACCCTCCAAACATCACTTGTGAAGTGTTAAGTTTTTGCCATCATGCACCTGGTACCACCTGGGGATTGTGGGGAATCAGACCATGGAAACGACTGTTTTTTGTCTCCAAGGGGTTTATCATTCAGATAGGGAGAGGAAGCTCTCTTAGATCAGGTATCCAAAGAATAATAACAATAAATGTATTCTAAGATACTGTGTTAAAAAAGTATTTTGAATATGTAATTTCTACCCTTGCAAATCTCCCAGAGTTTTCCCCTGTCACCCATCCCTTCAGCCCCCAGTGTAAAGGCACTAGACACTTCATACATCTCATTGCACTTAATCCTTACAATAACCGTAAGGAGTTTATAATACTATAAGCATTTTATAGTGAAAGAACTGAGATGCAGTTAAAGGACTCTTGCAAGATCCTACATCTGGTAAGCAGCAAAACTAGTATTTAGAGTTTATTTCTGGCTAATTATAAACTTCTATTTTTTTCTACCATACTCTCTCTCCATCAGGTATCACCCTATCATTTCTCATTATTTCCTAACAGCCCTCTTCTACTGAAATCGAGTTGATCTGTTCAGCTTCTCTGGAACAAATTTTGCTAAACCATGTTTTATGTCTTCTCTTGCCCACCCCATCACCATGAAAAACTCAGAAGGTGCCAAGCTCAGCATAAAGATTCAAAGTGCAGTATCTGAAAGTCATCAGTCTCATATTCAAATTCTAACTTCACCCCATAACAGGTGTACAGCCTTGGATAAGCTACTTTACCTATTTATGTTTTCTATAAAATGGAAAAACCATAATAGTACCCACAAATTTCATTAACTATCTTTGATAACTAATGATAGTTACTATACTTTCACTGGTAATTTAGGTATATATATATATATATATATACATATATATTCCTAAACATACCTATTATATATACATATTATATATATAGTTCCTAAACATTCCTATTATATCTATCTATCTATCTACATATATATATATATATATATATATATACACACACAGTCCATATATATATGGGTCCTAGACAGCCATTGGATTGAAGGTTCAAAAATAAATAGTTTGAGGACAGAACTTTTATGCCAAACCACCTTGCCCAGCAAAAGATAAAATAATGGCAATGATTTAATGGTAGAGAGAAAATAAAATTTGTACAGTTCTCTCATTTCGGAAGTGAAAACACTGAAGACCCCACAAGGTAAAATAATTTGTCTGAGTTTATACATCTAATGGATGGGCTTTTCTAGAAGTCTAAACTGATGCCTTTGTCTCATAAGCAGTTTCCGACAGTGGTAACTCATCTTGCCCATAAATGTTCTCCCACACTCTGACTGCAACTTGAGGCTCTAAATAGCTCCGACCCACTCATGTGTTCCATTTTTGGCCATCTCTCCATTGGTTAAAATGCTGGTTAAGTTCTTGGTAAAGACCAACTGGACTTTTTTAAAGCTGGGTCTTGAGATTTTTTCTGGTTTTAAATCATTTCAAAGTTTACATGTAGAAACACAGTTTCCTTGTATTCCATATAAAATAAATATTTTAATTGTGAGCAAAAGGTCTAGTTCACCTCATTTCAATAAATACGGTTCTAGCATCAGATGCTAGATATTGGGGATAATAAGGTGGATCAAATAGCATGGCCCCTACTCTCTTAGGTTTCACATATGTCTCAGCTTGGCAATTCTCTTTTCTTTAATTAGGTTAGATTAATTAGACAAAAAAAACATTTACTGCTTAAATATCAATACATTATTCTGTCTAATTTACGGAGAAATAAAGGATAAGGTAAGATTTTAGCAGTTTAAGTGTCCCATGTATTGAGAAACTCCTTTTGACACATACTTTATTTCATAAATTTAGCTTTCCCCTTCCCCATCATTTTTCTTCTTGGATAAAATCTTTGCATTGAATATATACCAAGGTTGTGAGATGATGTGTCAGCTTCTATTGGCTATAGAAAACACACACACATGCACATACACTCTCACATACACACTCACAAAAACACACCCTATAGAGCAGACTATTTATGTCTTAGAATATATTTTCTACATATAAGATATTGTAACATTTGTAGAATTTAGGATCTAGTGATAGTAGGGCTTTAATACTAATACTTTTTAAAATTGTACTTTTACAGTGGTTCCAATTTCCCCCCATTGCTCTCCTCTGTTATGCACACCCTCCCTCACCCCTCCCACAGTCAGTTTCTACCTTATTGTCCACGTCCATGGCTTATTTATACTTGTTGATTAATTAGACCTTTCCCCTTTTTTCTTCTTTTATCTCCTTCCCCCTCCCCTCTCATCACTGTCAGTCTGTTCCTTATTTCCATGCCTCTGGTTCTATTTTGCTCATTCCTTTGTTTTGTTCATTAGGTTCCTCTTAAAGGTGAGGTCATACGGTGTTTGTCTTTCACTGCCTGGCTTATTTCACTTAGCATAATACTATCCAGTTCTATCCATGCTGTTGCAAAGAGTAGGAGATCCTTCTTTCTTTCTGCTGCATAGACTTCCATGGTGTAAATGAAGCATAGTTTTTTTGATCTATTCATTTACTGATGCACATCTAAGTTGCTTCCAACACTTGGCTATTATAAATTGTGCTGCTATGAACATAGGGGTACATAAGTTCTTTTGAATTGGAGTTTTATGATTCTTAGGGTATATTTCCAGCAGTGGAATCACTGGGTCAAAAGGCAGTTCCATTTTTAGTTTTTTGAGGAAATTCCACACCGTTTTCCACAGTGGCTGCACCAGTCTGCATTTCCCACCAACAGCACAATAGGGATCCCTTTTTTCCACAACCCCACCAGTACTTATTGTTTGTTGATTTGTTAGTCATGGCCATTCTGACTGGTGTGACGTAGTATCCCATTGTCATTCTAATTTGTATCTCTCTGATGGCTAGTGATGTGGAGCATCCTTTCATGTTTCTATGGTCCCTCTGCATGTGCTCCTTGGACAAAGTGTCTGTTCAGGGCGTTTGCCCATTTTTTAATTCATCTTCCTAGTATTGAGTCATAGGAGTTCTTCATATATTTTGGAGATCAAACACTTGTCTAAAGTATCATTGGCAAATGTGTTCTCCCATACAGTTGTTGTTTTTTTTTCATTTTGATAATTGTTTCTTTAGCTATGCAGGAGCTTTTTCATTTGATGTAGTCCCATTTGTCCCTTTATTTTTCTTGTCTTAGGTGATATATCAGCAAAACTATTGTTGTGTGGGGTATCTGAGACTTTACTGCCTATGTTTTCCTCTAGGATTTTTATGGTGTCACGACTTACATTTAAATATTTTATCCATTTTGAGTTTATTCTGGTATGTGGTATAATTTGGTGGCCTACTTTCATTTTTTTCCATGTACCCTTACAGTTCTCCCAAAAGCATTTGTTGAAGAGGCTATTTTTCCTCCATTTTATGCTTCTGCCACCTTTGTCAAATATTAATTGAACATAGAGGCATGGGTTTATTTCTGGGCTCTCTATTCTGTTCCACTGATCTATGGGTCTGTTCTTATGTCAGTGCCAGACTGATTTGATTAGAGACCTTATAATATAATTTGATATCAAGTATTGTGATCCCTCCTTCTTTTTTCTTCTATCTCAAGATCGCTGAGGCTATTTTGGGTCATTTCTTGTTCCACATAAATTTTTGAAATATTTGTGCTAAATCTGTGAAGTACATCATTGGTGTTTTAATAGGGATTATGTTGAATCTATAGATAAATTTATCTTCAATATTTTTAGTGTAGATACCGTAATAATGTGTCACCACACTGATTTTTTATTTGTTTAGTCCTTAACGATCCCATGCTAAGGACTTTATATAATATCTTGTGTCATCATTACACATATATAGGAATTATCATCCTTATTTTACAAATGAGACAGGTGAGGCTTAGGCTATATGAACTTGACCGAATTTTAGTTCTATCATATGGGTTGTACATAGTAGGACTAAAATTTGAACCCAGGTTTGTGCATCTTCCTAGTCTCACGGAGCTTTTTTTCTACTAAGCAGGGGTTCAAAAGTCTTCCTTGAACTGCTGAATGCTGAAACAATAGATAAGCAACCAAAAATGCTACATTGTGAAATAAACTTCTAGGAAAGTTTAGCAATTACATGTGGAAAGAGCGGGAGCGGTTGAAACAGGATCCCTTGTGAATAGGCCTGTATAGATTTGTAAAGACCCTGAAGCCATTTTGCAGAAATTGCACCAAATGTGCAGCAGTGAATTATGAAGGCGTTTTGAATGTGTTTTTATTGTTACAGAAAAGGAAATAGAATTTTTAGTTATAATTCATCTAATAATGCAATGTAAGTTTTGGCTGTACGGAGATTTTATCATGTGGGGGGTGGGGGGGCAATAAAAGTATCTCAGATTCCCCTGTACAAACTTCCAGGCTTTATTTTTGACCAAAATAAAATGCCATTTTTTAATGTGGGGAACTGGGATACTAAATGCTATAGACCCCATGTACAGTTCTCCCAAGCCAGTTCAGGCTTTTCAAAGACATCTGGCTTGACAATTTAGTGCTCCCATCACCATTATTAGCTTAAGGAACCTGTGTACACATACACAAACACACCATTTTGAGAGAGAAATTTTGAGAGAGCTATGTAGAGAAATTCACTGGTTGTTCTGCACGTTTGCTTTTCAGAGAATGATCCACAGACCAGCAGTGTCAACATCAGCTGAGAGCATATTTGAAATGCAGATGTTCAAATTCTAGTCCAAATCCAATAAACTAGGATCTGCATCTTAATACAATCCCCCAGTAGTTCACACACACAGTCATGATGAAGAAGCGATGGTCTGTTGGCCAATTGGCGAGTTTCTTCCCACGAGTACTAAACGGAGAGTGATAAGCTACCAACAGGAAGACCTACAATGATTTCAACCACTTGTTGATTTTGCTGATGCCCTGTATACCGTGCAGCCGAATGGGGAACTGAACTAGAGCCCTGCACGTTTTCTTCACATACTTTGGAAATGCAAGGGCCAAGGTCACTTTCTGAGCTGGTGATGGTGGGTTCACTTAGGATGGTCGTCAGGTCCTCCATTATGCACCATCAAAACGTGTCCATTGTATTCTTTAAGGTGTTCATGTTTACAAAGGCCTTTCTAATTCCTCCTCCCACTCTAAAGGCTTTTTGTGTGTGCACATCCACGCACTGCCTTATTCAAGTGTGTTTATTTCGTTTCTATGGCTTCGTATTTATCTCAACATGATTAGAACCTTTTGGTGTCAGATACATTTTAATCGATCCTTATTTAATTCCAAAAAAGAAGTGAGGGGATCTGGAAAAAATATATTGAAAGAGATTAACTTACTTATTTATTAAAAATTTTTTATTATATTTATTGTGGTGACGTTAGTTAATAAGATCATATCGATTCCAAGTGTATGTTTGTATGATACATGATTGTATATTGCATTGAAAGGGGATTTAGAACCAAGTCGACTTTGACCTTCATTTCTTTGTCGTTTATTTTATTTTATTTTATTTTTCCTGAAGAAAAAATATTACTGGATTTCCCCTCATTGCATGAGGATTCCTAATCTTTCTTCCTGGTGAAAAATCAAACTGTGAAGGGGATTCATATTTGAAAACAGAAAAGCATAGCTCTGCTCCACTGAGCCAGAGCTGGTCAAGCAGATTCACCATCACTCCTCATACCAGGGTTTTAGCCTGGTTTGTCAACACTGCAGCTGAGCAAATCTTGATGCGGGGGACTAAGAACTCCACCTTTGCCTCCCATACTTTTGTTTCATTTACATCCCTATCTCATGAGCATCACTTCACAACGCTGAGGGTAGGGATAAGACATTCAGAGTGGAATTCACTCAGAACCACAGCATTTCTCCTCGTTTTTAGGTCACAACTGAAATTGGGATTTAATGTGAAATTTGCCTTGGGCTCAGCAGATGGTTCCCAAATATCACAAGCATTAGTTTGCCTTCTGTACATTGACATGGTTATGACAAAGTATAAAACTACAAGGAAACTCATATCCTGTCCGGATCTGTGCTTGTGCTCTGTCTCTCTCCCCCTCTCCCTCCCCTACCCCTCCCTCCCCTCTCTCTCTTCCTCCCTTCTCTTTCTCCCGCTACCCCTCTCTCTCTCTATCTCCTATTCCTCCCATATTTTTCTTTATATCATTTGCCACTGAAACACACACCTTACTGTTTCAGCCCGTGCAAATCATTCATGTGATGATCAGTGGTGAATGTGGATGAGAAAAGTATTTCTCTGCTAGACTTAGTGGGCTCAAATCATGTTAATTTCTCTCTCTCTTTTTTTATCCTCCTCTGCCTATTGATTTCAGAGAGAGGGGGAGAGACAGAAAGGGAGAGAAACATCAGTGTGAGAGGGAAACAATCTGTTGCCTCTCATATGTGCATCCCAATGGGGTACCTTTCCTAGGCACCCCAACCAGGGAGGAATCCAAACCCTAGGCATGTGCCCTGGCTAGGAATCAAACTGGCAACTTTTCAGTTTATAGGTTGATGTTCCAACCAAGTGAGCCACACCAGCTAGGGCAATTTTTCTCTCTCTCTCTCTTTTTTTTAAAAGCCCCTTTAAAACTTGGGCTGAAGAGTTAAGCAAATTGGATAGTGGATTTACTTACTCTGATGTATCTCTGATAATTCTCATCTTTAAATCATCCTGCATCTGCATTTGCTACCATTATGGACATCAGTATTAATGCTCCACTCAGCAGGGATTTGACATCCTAGCAGGAACTGGTAGTGATAGCATTTCACAATTCAGATATAAAAATTAAACACTCCGTGCTAGAAGAAGTGCACAATAGGAGAATAGATCACACAAATATTGACTGAAAACCCTTCAAAAAGCCAGCTTTTTCCAGCCAGAGCTCCCTTAGCAAGGAATTGCAACAATAACAGGTAAAGAGTGGCAGCCCAGAAATTCACTAAAAAAAAAAACTATAAAAGGAATAGGAGGGTTCCAGAAAATTTTTCGCTTTGGGGGATCGTCAAACAGATCCTCAGTTGGTACACAAGGAAAAACTGCTCCTGCAAACCCCATCCAAGACGATGCTTGGGCAACAGATGTGTGGGAGTCAGTGGTGCTCCAGTCAGCAAGCATTGACATCATTAGGTGTGCAGGCAATTTGCCTCTCATTTTCACTGGTGGAGAAAGATCCCAATGATCCCATACATTCATCATCTGTGCCAGAACCTTATTTCTCTTTTTGTCAAAAACTCTCCTTTCATGTTGTTATTTTGTAGGGAACCTAGATTCTTCATTGTGGAAAAGCTGGTTCATCAGTCTCTTCATATGATTCTTTTCTTCTTACCAGAAACAAGTAGTTCCCCACATTTGACAGATACAGAACTTGGAAAGAATGATCACAACTAATTATAAATAAAAAGAAATAATTACTAGAATAAAGTAATTAAAACAGCTACTTCACCATAAATTCAACACTAAGTCCATCTACTCAAAGAAAGAAAACTGTCCTTCCTTCATTGCCAAGTCTAACTAAAGCCGTCTCCTTCTGCCAGCTATCTGATACCATTTCAGAGCAGGATCAAATAAAATGAAGAAAAAGCAGGAAAAACATTGTTCTCTATCAACTCTCCTTTCTCTCCCAGTGTTTGTATTTTGGGCTTTTCTGTTATTCGTTTTGTTTTGTTTTGAACATCTGTTTACACCTCTGTTAAAGAAGAGAAAGTAGCCTGTTGTCAATTCCGGCCAAGATCCTGTTTCTTGGTCACCTCTTTTATGATTTAAGATGGTATACTTATAAAAACACAGTTATTTTCTATGGAAATTCTGAGCCAATGTCTACGTCCAAAGAATTACTAGAGAATTGGATTGTGAGGAATTCTGTAACTTATAAACCACGGTTTTAAATGAGGTCTCTTTTCTTAAAAGAATATGCTATGACAGATGTTTCCGCAATGTTTTTTTATTTCTCTCCCTATGGATTCTAAGAACAGGTAAGTGCCTCTTGCTTGCAATTCCACTTATTCTGGTAATTTCTGTCCTAATCATTGCTAAAGTGATTTTTCTAAAGAACCCAGTATACATTGTTTCTTAAAAGTGTCATTTTTCTTCTGTTTTATTTTCTTCTTTAAAGTAGGTAGAAAACGTGGTTTTTATTCCCAATGACTCCAGGGCCTTAAGCAACTTGTTTGTTAGGCCCTAATAGCAACAGAGCACAGGCTGAATTTTAAAACTTGCAACAATTTCAAAGCCTGAAAAGCAAAATTAAAAGTTAAAAGAAGAGACAAAAATAGGCTTTCCATTAGCCTGTTGCAGAGCTGTATAAAAAATACCATTACATCTCCGCTGCTTTTTTAGCTTAGCTGCTGTCCCCTTTAAGAGAATGCTTTCTAACCTGTCTTTTCAGCCTGTCACAAATGAGAAGCCAGGGACCCAGGAAGCTTACCATAGCTATGGGCAGTGTTTGTGCTAACCACAGCCAGGGAAGCAGGCCAGTTCCTGGAAGCACTGCAAATATTCGTGTGGTTCAAAGAGGGGCAAGGCAATGTCCCTGATAAGGAGGAAGTCCACAGAACAAGATGGACAAAAGACTTCACAAAGCGTATTAAAATAAAACAGGATGGGTAGGGGCAAAAAGAGACAAAAGAGGGTTTGAGTTCAAATATGGATTTACATTTTATGGACAGACAGTTTATTATGCCTGCAGAGATGAAGCCCTTTTATTCTTTTGGCAAAGCACAGTGAAACTCCGGACTTCAAACATGCTGCAAGATGCTCGTCGGGCATCTCGATGCTGGCCTCCTCCCACCACTCACCCTGCCCTATCGGATGCAGCCCTACAGTCCTAGGGCACCACAACAGATTGCTCACCACCCGGATACTCTTCTGGTTGGGAAAGCAGAGGAGAGAAATCTTGGTGACTCTTGCAGAGGTAGAGAGGAGGAAAATGTAACAAGGCCACACTTACTGGGCTTATCTTGTACACTTACAGTTTCTTTTCTTTTGTTCAATGGCTTTGTGAGTGTGATGCTTTTAAATAATGTGAAAGGCACCATTCTCCCTATTTAATTGGCTTGGTAAACTCTGCCCCAATTTCAAGGTAGTAAGCATCAACATGGAATCTGAAAGGCAGCACCCAGTGGGCATGTTTTGCTTCCACAGTGATGCAATGATATGGGAATATACTAGTCTTATGAGTTCACTTCTTTAAATAATGCTGGCCCCCACACTTCCATGCAGGCATCAGAGGGGCAGCTGTCACTTTAGGAACACAAGGGGCAGCTGTCACTTTAGGAACCTGTTCAGGGGCCTCTTCAGCTGCCATTTTTCTTTGACAAGCACAACCATCTTTCCCTCAGCCTCCCAAAGGTGTCCTCACTCACCACCATCACAGTCCTGCTACAACAGTAGTTATAGGTGTTTCAGTGCAATTTGGGAGCAGCAACCTCATTCATGGAAACAGCACAGAGAGTAGTAGAAACATGCATAAATTTCTCATCTGCAATGGGATTGAATGAAAGCAAACCCCAGCTGGGTTTTCAAATAAAGAGTCCCAGATTCTTTGTCAAATAGTCTAGTTCCAAGGTCTACTAGGAAGGTGTATCAGCACTGAAATTAAGAACAAACTGACGGTAACCACAGGAAAGATGGGTGGGGATAATGGAGGGAAAGGGGGAAGGGTTGTCAGGAATATGTGTAAAGGGCACATGAATAAAACCAAAGGAGGGTAGGGTCAAGGGTGGGAAGTGGGGATGGCTAGGGTAAGTAGGGGGAGTTGTGGGGAGGAAATGGAGACAACTGTTCTTGAACAACAATAAAAATGTGAAAAAAAAACCAAAATTAATTTCAAATACACTTTCTAATCCAGAAAAGAAAAACAAAAGAATTTTCATTAACACCCAGTGGAAACAGTTCTGGGTTTTAGAAAAGGAGTGTGTAAGGTCAGAGAAAGAAATGGTAAGCAATGGGCTAACCAAGGTCTAGGTCTTTCCCCATGCTTGGAATGAATTAGAATAAGGTTTTCTTGTAATAAAGGTCTAGAAGAGCTCTTTGAATGCACTGGGCTTTGCTTTCACTGTTGTTTGGCATACCCATAAGTCTCAACATAGCTCAAGTCAAAACGGAACACTGAGTTATTCACAAATTACGCATTAACTCATCAGGGAGACTGTGAGCATAGGCTTCCAGAGCCAAGAACACTTGACCTCAAATCCCAGCCTCAACATTTACAAACCTGGAGACTTTGAACATGTTACTTACTTACTCTTAGTATGTTTTCTCTTCTGTAAATAGAGATAATTATAATTCCTGTCAGGGATACAGTATGAGTTGATACAGTGCCTAATAAGCTGTTGCATGGTTCTTTGATATTTAGAAACTGCTCAATAAATAGTAGTTGAAATTAGCTAGAGGTTTTGTCTCATATTTTCTAACGTTAAGCCAACATCCTTAAAAGTTATAGCTAAAAATCTTATATCCTACCACATTATTTCAATATTTAACAAATAATGAAAGGGTGGAAAATCATGTCAATTACAGTTTTCTTATGAAGCTATTTATTCACTGTTGAACTTGACTCTTGATGTTTTTCACCAGAGAACAATGATTCTGACCCTAACCTTCCAACCAACCAATGTGTACTGTGGACTTCCAAACAGTCTACGTATCAGGCACATTACATAAAATATAGGGCTCACACCCTAAAAATCTCCATATGTACTAGACTGGGAGTAGCCATCTCGCTTTGGCTCCTGGAATCTCAGGAAAAAGTATGTTCATAAAATGAACAACCTTAGGAACATCAAGGGTTTATGCAGATAAACTATATACACATTTTACATGATTCAAATGATAAAAGTCATAGTATAGTAATTTCCACACAGCACTTTCCAACTGGTTCATTGCAGTTTGAAGAATTCTGAGAAAGGACTGAACCACCAACGTAGCCGTTTTTACACTGGGCTTTCTGAAGCATTCAGATTTCAGTAGGAGTGACTTGGGAGTTGAAACAGAATAGGGGGCTTGGTCTCTATTTCATTCAAAGTAACTCTTCCTCTTTCATCTGCTTCATATACTAGGTTCTGATTGAACTGACTATAAAGTGGGTAGTTCTGCTAAAAATTGGTCAAATGAACAGTTTGGAAAACACAGTATTAAGAAGCTTCCATTCCGAATGTTTTTTTAAAAGACATCTCCAAAGCTCAACTGTCATACAAAACTTACAGCAGCTTAGTGTTTCAGCAAAGTGTCAAGGACTACTTCAAAGTTAATGCTGAATCCCACCCACTCTACACATAGAATTTTCTGTTCCTCCCTGCCCTAGGAAACTTCTTACTCAGGGTAAGAGCTAGTAATGGGCCCTCTTGCAGAGACATGTACTGTACTTCAAAACAAATCACTATCCACATTAGTGTATGTGTGTGTTTATGTATATGTGTGTGCCTATGTATGTGTGTGTGATAATAGGATTGGAGGAGAGGGTAGAATCCAGGTATAAAAATTTGATGTAAAAATTATGTGCATTAAAATTGATTTTGGGGGCTTTACTTCTCTTTTAGCCTCATTAGCTCTTCATAATGACTTCTTTTAAATACCAGCTTTCTCAGACGCTGTTGTGAAGACCAAGCACAAATTCTTTTTTAGCTTTTCTCTATGCTTTGAGTTTTCATTCTTTCCTTCATGCATCCAACCATTCAATAAACATTGCTGAGTTTTCAGAGACTGTGAAATGGTGAAATAAATAGACTTGTGATAGTCCACAAAGGTATGATTGGTACACACTTACAGGGAGGGAGCATGCAGAAACAGAATGAAAGCAGGCTCTGGGGTCAGACCAGCCATAGCAGGAGTCCCATTTTAGCAGTTATAAATTCTGTGAACTTGAGTAAGTGACTTTTCTCCACCGAGTCTCAGTGTCTCATCTGCAGAGGGCTTCATAATATCTTCCTTGTACAGTTCTGATGATTACATGTGGAAATACATGTTCAGAAACTTGCCCATTATGTAGCACAAAATAATTACTCAACAAGTAGTAAGAATGATTTTCCTTGAAGGGCAGCTCAAGGCCATGAAATATCACCATGTCCCTGTTGTGATCCCACAGAGGAGTACTTAGTTGGCAGTGTGTTAGTGCAACTCATACTTGGCAAAAGGCCCTAAAGCAGTCTCCATCGCTCATTTCTTAATTCTCAGGAACAACGGTATTGTCTCCAAGCATTTATTAAAGTAACAGAATTCTAGCTTGGTTTAGAAACATACTTACTTAGTGTAAGTTGGCTTTTATTATGGAAGTGAATACATGTGAGCCCAGATGTAAAACAGAGAAGTGTTCCCAAATACTCTCTAAACACACTTTCTAAAAGCATGAAAGATTAATTTAAATGAATACTTTTCCCAGTAAAGGAGCAATTTTCTGGGAGTGACTAAGGAGATTTAGGCCATCATCATCAAGGTAACAGCTAAAACACTGAAGCAATAATGACTAAATGGTACCTTGCGTTATTAATGCAATTTCTGAAAGGGCCTACCTCATTTTGAGGGAATGGCTATCAGACAAAGCCAATTTGGCTCCATAATACTTTGCAATTACTGCATATATTTAATGTTTGAGTCTTTAGAAGCTGTGAATACATTTGGTTTATTATTTGTTTTTTCTGGTATATCAGTTTTCTATTACTGTTATAACAATGATCACGATCTTCATGGTTTATATAACACATCATATTATCTTAGAATTCTGTAAGTGAGAAATTTCACATGGGTCTCACTGGTCTAAAACCATATTGTTGGTAGGACTGACTTCCTTTATGGAAACTCTACGGGAGCATCTGTTTCCTTGCCTTTTCCAACTTCTAGATATTGTCCTCACTCCTTGGCATTTGCTCCCCTTCCTTTATTTTCAAAGCCAGTAATGTTGCATATCTCTGAGGCTCCTCCCTTTGTCCATCTTCCTCTGACCACAGCCATAAAGGTTCTTCCCTTTTATAGGAACTCATGTCATTAGGTTTGGCCACTTGGATAATCTAGAATAATCTTTCCACCTGAAGATTTAGAACCATAGTCATATTTACGAAGTCCTTTTTGCCACTTTAGGCAACACAGTCCCAAATATTAAGTTTCAGGATACAGATGTATTTAGAGGGTCATTATTCTGCCTACCACACATGGCCCTGGAGGAGTGGGCTCTTATAGCTACTATTAAGGACATACCACTGCAGTTCTTTTGAATGCTCTATGGTGTACAGACATTAAAGAAGATGTGAATATTTTAGAAAGCTCTACTGCTGAGTAAAATAAAGCAGTTGGACTAAAAGATTACTTGTTATCCTTCTAGTTTCAAAGGCTGGGGTGCCTTAAATCTATATAGATTAAACTCATGCACTGCTCCATGAAAAATGTGGATGATTCAGATCTCAAGGCAAATGAAAAACTCAGAACAGGTGAACTAGGAAAAGAACAGAAAGGGTACTAGCTAGACCACATGGATTAGCCAATATCATGATCTCTGCACTGGCTAGTCCCCATGTGCACTGTTGTGTTCCTCTGGCACTGTTGCTTTTTTTAAAGGAGTGATCAACACATTGCAGTGAGTCTAGAGGACGGTAATCAGGAATGTGAGAAGTCTCCCCAGTGTGAAATACAGAGGAAGGAAGAACACAAGTCTGTTTTGGAGAATGGGGTGAAAGGAGGATATGATAACTGCCTTTAAATATTTGTCCTTATTAGAGACCAGTGACTCTTACTCTGTGTAGCTCTAGGGAGCCAAGGGTTGCTCAATGAGAAGAAGGCGCAAAAAAAGGTCCACTACAAGAAAGAACTTTCCAATAGTAAGATCTGGAGCAAAATGGAAGCAGCTCCTATGGGACAGTTAATTCTATATGATTAGATGATGAGAATAGAGATACTGAAGAGGTATACTGAAGATACTGAAGAGGTGATTTCCCTGTTGGCAGGAGCAGTATGTCATTGTCTTCAAGATTCTCCCACAGACTTCTAGAAATATTAGGAATCTAAATGCTATAAAGATACTATTTCCATTCCTAATAAAAACAGATGGAGACAATAATGATATAGAATGTGTGATTTAGGTTACATCTAAAGAAGAATTGGGATTGAGAAAGGGTAGAACAGATTTAGGGATACACAAGCAAAGACAGTCTCCAAATACTTTAAACAAAAGAGTTGGCAGTTCATCATTCTTAGGATTACAAGGTATACCAGAGCCATGACTTCAGAACTGCATCAGTGTGGTCTTAGGGTCATCCCGAGTGAGTCAGTTGCTTCTAGAAACAGGATGGTAAAATAGAAAGACTAGGGATGAGGAGGAAGCAGAGGAATTAAGGTATACCATTCCCTGCATCCAATTTCCATCACAGTATCCCTTTAGTGCTCCTCATAAAGTTCCCTTTAAGGCCGTGGTAGGGAGAAGTTAAAATGTTTTAAAGAAAGTAATCTACTGGTTTAGAGGAATGTTAGGGATATCTAGACACAAAAGTAAGGATTTGACATGAAGAAGATTTAAAATCCTTTCTCCCATAGTTCAGAGGTTTATTTAAAGGATTGGTAGTTTTTCAACTTGTGTAAATTTCTGTATTTGTTCACGTCTTGATATTACACCATTGGGTATAGTTCTGTGGCATGGCCTGATGAAGATGCAACACATGCATTTTTAATGTTTAAACTGTTCACAGGCTGTATTTCCAGGAACTCCATTGACATGCTTTTTGGAGCCTGGAGGCTTCATGCAACTTGGATAAAAACGGGCTGCTCCACAATATAACACTTCTAGATAAATTCATTAGCACAGTTCCTAATTGCATGGTAGCCAATAACAACAAACTTTTGTAACTTTTTAAAATTAAAAAGAAATACTTTTCAAAAGCCAAATGATAAACTAGAGGAAAAATGCTTACAGCTCATCACAAGAAGAAAACATCTCTAATAATAATTCCCAGACATTGATAAGAAAAAGGCAGCCAACGGAAAAATATATACTATCTGTATACATGGCAAGAGCCCTTGCCATGTATACAGACAATTAATAAAAAATAAATACAAACCACATTTAAATATACAAGGAGATACGTAACCTCACTTTTTAAAAAGCCTATTAACTTGTCAAAATTCAAAAGTTTGATAATACAATAGTATCTTGGTGAATCTGCAGAAATAGATATTCTCATATATTCTTGTACTTTCTTCCATTGAAGGCTCCTTGGAAGTACCAAAATTATAAATAAATATACTCTTTGACACAGAGAATTAGTTCAGAGAATATCCTACAGATATATAAGCATATACAAAAGATTTATGTATGAGGTTATTCACTATATGGTTGTTTATAATCACATAAAATTGTAATAATCTAACTAGACTGGCTAAACAAATTACAGAAATCCATATAATGAAATAACGTGTAGCTGTAAAGATGAATATAGCAGCTTTGCATGCACTGATATAAAATCTCTAAAAAATCTTTCAGATAAAAAAAGGTAACATGCAAATCATTATGCAGAATATTCTAGATTTTTATGTAAAATGTACCAATAATATGTATTCATGCTTGTGTTTATACATACATCAAGAAAATTTGAAAACATGCATACACATACTAACTAAATTGCTATTTGTGATTGTGTAGAGGAAACTAAGTAGATGGGAACAAGAATAAAGAAAAAATTATTTTATGGTGCTATACTTTAATTTTTTCTACATGAATATTTCATCTCTAATCACCTTTTCAGAAATAAATTTAAAAAATAACTAAATAGCTAGCTTCTGACAGGCCAAGGCTCAAATAAATAATTATTTACTTTTTTAATGTAGCCTATTATTTAAAAGAAATGTTGAGACACATGAAAACAAGATTGTTATATTAAAATAATACAACCATAAATCCATGTTGATGAATGAGAAATTAAGTATATATCAATCTCCTTAGTTAATGTGGATAAACTGCATAACCACCAGTTTAATTCTGAATGTTCAGAAAACCAAAGAAAAATGAAAGAAATAATAAAGTTACCTAATTTTTACCATCTGATAAAATATAACCTACCATATTTTTCATAATCATTACAATGGTCATAACCTACAATTTTCTAGAGATGGAAACATTAATAATTTTATGAAATTTGACAAAGGTCTTTCCTTATCTTTTAAAAATTATCATGTAGTAATTTCAGCAATAGTTTCATAGAGTATGACAAAGCACAATTCACACTAAATAAACATGATCTTTTTTATTAGATAAAATGGTCATAAAGCTATTTTAGTTAATTAAAATAGCTAATATTTAATTATCACCATGAGCCATGCAATGTTAAGTGTTTTTTGTAAATTGTATCTGCACAACAACCAGGCACTTAGTATATCCTCTTTATAATATTGAAGAAACAGGCTTTAAAGTTGGGTAACTTGACCAAGAGTACACAGCCATTAGTGCCATTAATGAAGGACATAGAAGCTGAACTGACAGGTGGAGGCACTGCCCCTGACCGCCATACAATGCTGTTAGTACCAGCCCAGCAATGAAAAAAAAATCCAGTGAAGAGTCATTTCAAGGACACTCTCACTAGAGTCTGAAGTGCAGTTATTGTCTGTTGCTGAAGAAAGAATAAACCATATGTTTTGGCTACCACACTCTCAGTTGGTTGGCAAGGTTAATATTCCTTTTTTTTTTTTTAAGTTTGAAGGTTGATTTTATTCAGCTGGAGGGCCATCTCAACAACTGGTTCCCTCTGTAGGTCTAGCACTGTGACAGATTTGTGTGGCATAGAGAAGGTACAGAGTCGTAAATTGGGGCAGCTGAAATTTACATACTTTGAAATAATTAAAGAACCATAAACGAGAGTACATAATCAAGGGTGAGATTGCGTGGTATCACAATTAGGAGGAATCAAGGAAGGAAAAGGATGAGTCCTAGTTAGAAAATGCACTATAAAGTGATGGGTCTTGAATTAGCCCTGAAAATTAACAGAGGCAGGGGATAAAATAAGAAGCTAAGAAAAGATTGAGAAATAAGAGTGGTATTTTCAGGAAACAGTTAGGAAGCCAACAGAGCTTTCATGTTAATTTGTGTGTTTATGCATTACTTTATTCTTATTTCATTTCAATAACCTACTATATGTATATACTCTTCTAAGCACATGGAATACAAAGAAGAGCAAGGTAAGATCTTTATCCTTATTATCTGAAGATGAAGAGTTTACTTTCAGCTGGGGTAACATTTGTGCATGTTGAGATAAGGATGGCATTTATGTTAAGATAAATAACGACAGCAAAGACAGGAAAATTCCCAGTACAGATGAGGAATGATGCATGTGGACAGAAATATAAAAGGTAGTTGATAAAAGAAACCTGGGAGACAAAATTGGAAAGGCGGTTTGTTCCAGGTTATGAAGAGTCACAAATAATATAACTTGGACATTATAATGCATAATGACAAACATAATAAAGGCAAAACCAAGGTAGTAAATTTGAATTGAAATAATTTGGAAATAATCCATTGAGGTATGGAGATAACTAAAGAAACAATATAAAAACAAACTTATACTTTGGCCAAGATGGAGGCATAGGTGGAAACATTGTGCCTCCTCACACAACCAAATTTAAAGTCAACAAAGTTTCAGTAACAAAAATGCAGCCAAAACACAGAAAATTGAACTATACGGAAGTCTGACAACAACGAACCATTCAGCCAAACCGGTAAGAGGGGCGGAGCTAGCAGTGGAGCAGGGCCGGGCAGGAAAGATCCGCCGACCCAGGCACACAGGCAGCCATGGACAAATCCCAGGTGTAGGGTAGCAACAGGAGAACCCAGTGAGGGCACAAGGTGCAGGCTGATCCCGGTCACACTGTGGCACACAGATAAACCAGTGAAGGAGCAAGTAGAGACAGATGGCCCAGGCCCCAGTGGTGGGAAGCAGCAGAGGGGACCGCCATTGCCCCTCTTGGACCCCACCCCCACATACAGCGTCACAACCCAGCGACTGGGTTGCCCTTTCCTGGTAAACACCTAGGGCTCTACTCCTCATACCTAACAGGCATGAACAGACCAAAACACAGCTCGAGAAGAACTCAAATCCCCAGAGCCGATAACTCTAAGTGACCAAGAAATAGCCAACCTATCAGATGTACAGTTCAAAATACTGGTGATCAGGATGCTCACAGAACTGGTCAATTTTAGTCACAAATTAGAGGAACATATGAAGGCTAAACTAATTGAAATGAAGGGAAATGCACAGGAAACCAATAGTGATGGAAAGGAAACTGGGACTCAAATCAAGGGAGTGGACCAGAAGGAAGAGAAAAATGACCAAACAGAAAAGAATGAAGAAACAAGAATTCAAAAACATGAGGAGAGGCTTAGGAACCTCCAGGACATCTTTAAATGTTCCAACAATCAAATTATAGGGGTACCAGTAGGGGAAGAGAAACAGCCACGAGTGGAAAACTTATTTGAACAAATAATAAAGAAGAACTTCCCCAATCTGGCAAAGGCAATAGGCTTCCAGAATATCTAGGAAGCTCAGAGAGTCCCAAAGAAGTTGGACCCAAGAAAGAACACACCAAGGCACATCATAATTACATTAGCCAAGATTAAAATGAAGGAGAGAATTCTAGAAGCAGCAAGAGATAAGGGGGCAGTCACCTACAAAGGAGTCCTCATCAGACTGTCAGCTGATTTCTCAAGAAACGTTACAGGCAAGAAGGAGCTGGAAAGAAGTATTCCAAGTCATGAAATCCAAAGACCTACAGCCAAGATTGCTTTATCCAGCAAAGCTTTCATTCAGAATGAAAGGACAGATAAAGTGCTTCTCAGATAAGATCAAATTCAAGGAGTTCATCATCACCAAGTTCTTATTATATGAAATGTTAAAGGGACTTATCTAAGAAAAAGAAGATAAAAAATATGAACAGTGAAAGGACAGCAAACTCACAGTTATTAACAACCACACCTAAAACAAAAGCAAACTAAGAGGACAGCTGGATCAGAACCATAGAAATGGAGATCACATGGAGGATTAGCAACAGGGGCGTGGAAGGAGGAGAAGGGGGGAGAAGGTACAGAAAATAAGTAGCATAGATGGTAGGTAGAAAATTGACAGAGGGGAGGGCAAGAATAGTAGGAGAAATATAGAATCTAAAGAACTTGAGACACATGGACATAAACTAAAGGGTGGGAATGGTGGGGGAGGGGTGTGCAGGGTGGAGGGGAATGAAGGGGGGAATTAGAACAACTGTAATGGCATAATCAATAAAATATATTTAAAAAATAAAAAATTATAAAAATATTAAATTGTAGAATTTAAATTGTATAAGGAATAAAATAAGGGGCAAAGTGAGGTCAGGGAAAATGTCTAGGAGGCATCAAGGAAAGCCAGGACTAATGTCATAGCAAGTAGACTAAAGTTAAAAGGATTGATAAGGGAAGTCATTAGGATTACTACTACTACTACTACTACTAGTACTACTAATAGTAATAATAGAATTTGTGATTGTCTATAGATTATGAAAGACTGAAATGTTTCAAATGCCATTCCCAAGATTTAAGTCTAACTCTTGTCCGACTTTATAGGTGGACAAAAATAATGAAGTGAAGAAAAGGAGCTTTTCTTGAACTAAAATAGTGAGTGTAATCTTACATATCAAGGGTGCATGTACTTTGGGTGAAATATTCTAAAGTATTAAAATTTATCTAATCTGTCATTAGCTGCCTTATGAAATCTTCTACATTTCACACTTGGATTGAGTTTTCTACTTTCTAAATCTTATGTTTCACCAGGTTACAATTTAATATGAAAAGAGAAAATAAAATTGAGAGTGACATTCTTTATTATTTGTTTTTTTTTAAAATATAAATGATGATCAGTCAAATTCAGTACAGAGGCTTAAATGGATTACCTGAGAGAACCTGCAGAAGTGATCACAGTTAGAAACATTTTTCGAGAAAGAATAAAGACCTTGACAGAAGATCCAACCGTCTGTGTGAAGTCCGATATAAGAAGAAACATATGTTAACTATTGTGCCTGGGACTGTGAATTTTGACAATAAGGTCAGGTGACAGCTAAAAAATCCAGGTAAGGAAAGGGAATTTAAGCTATGAATTAAACCCAGTTTACGTATTGGTTATTAACTAGCTTCGGAAGTAAGTCCTAAATTGGTCAAAAACAAAGCAAGAATTTTAGGCACTTTGCAATTATCTGGCAAAACAAAGCTGGTACCACACTCAATTCCACATGTTCTAAGACCTAGAGAAAACGCACTATGGGCCAGAAAAGGCTGTTCTCTCCTCTTTAGGATTCAAGACCCAGAGCTGCTGCTTCAAGATCAAGTAAAATCCAGTGGCAGTGCAGCATCATTATCTTGAGTCAAAGGAAAATATTCAAAGCCCCGGGGCTGGTGGGGGTGGGTAGGGTGGGGGTGGCGAAGCATGGGATAGAGAAGTTTCTGATAATTACTCCAGATCTAATACTGGGCCAGGACAAATGGACTGAGAGCTAAAGTGTGTGTAGCTGGATCAGATAGAACCTTGGGCGCAGACGAAGTGTGGTATGTCGGGCGCAGGTCAGAGCCAGCAGTGCCACTGCAGACACGGAGTTCAAGAATTAAAAGAGCTCTTCTCTGGAAACATGTCTGCTTCTTTACGGTTATTTCTTTCACTTGGGGCTTTGTTTTGTTTCACTTCTACTTTCTCAGTAAACTTCCCCTTGAAAAATTTCCACCTTGTGATTAGAAAGCTGGAGGGCACAGGCGAGGTGATGGCAGCTGCCATCTCAGCTGGGTAGCATTCCCTCCCCTCTTTTCCTTCCCGAGCAGCTGATGAGGCTGCCGCTGAAGCTGCCGCTGAAACAGACAGAGGCAAAACCCCTGGAGGAGAAACAAGACAGCTGTGATCACTGGTTCCTTGCTGCTTTGGGTGTCTTATTACTGTAAAGCTGCAGTACTTTTTAAATATATAAATGCATATATTTACAAATATGCAAAATAGTGAAAGCATCACTGGCTACTGCAGTCTAAAACAACGATTGCTTTTGAACTGAAGTATACACATAAACTGCATCTAACAATTGAAGATATTATGTATAAACTACATACAAATGGCAGTTCTAGAATAATGTGTTCTAACAACACTCTCTGCCTTTAGCAAATTTCATTCAAACATATTCATTTCTGATTGTATGTGGTGCTGAGAAGGAACAAACCTCTCTGGGTGCTTTATATCCCACAGTATAAAACATACTGAAATAACACTGAAAATAGTATTTCCTTTCTTTCCTTCACCTGTTGTGCAGTGTTGGTATGTGTCTTCATCCAAATCAGAAGTAGCTAGATTTCAGTGTTCAGGCAAGGGATTACAGTATAGTTATTTCTGCATGCTGGTTGTATTGTATTTTACTCTGCCACAGAGCCAGCCTCCCACTAATCTCAGTGGGAGTGTTGCCTGAGAGAAGGCGGTAAAATTAAGCCACATAGTTTACAAAGTACCTTGATCTTTATTTTTTTTAATCTAATGGATTCATGTTCCATTCTAGAGTGCTATGACTCTTCCACACTGTAAATTTTCATTGACTTTGGAGATAATGCAGGACATGGAAAAGATCGGGAAAATCCAAGCAAATTGAGGCTCTAGCCAATATCATTATCCGTGAAGGAGCAAATGTTAATGCCTTTTTTTAAAGAGCAAAGACTAATGCATGTCTTGACTATTTGCTCCACTGAGAAATTGAATACTGAGAAATCAATCTTGTAGCTTTATGTGAGCTGAGGTTTATGGAACAGGACTGAACCAAGCTGATATTGTCAGATTTATTTTGCATATAACCTTTTTAATCCTACAAATATAAAATGGAACATTGAAAGTATTCACTCTTCAATAAAGACTTTTCTATTGCTTAGAGAAATAGTCAATAAACATGATATTCTTTCTGACTCAAGATAATATTAGTAAAACCTCTTGAGATTTATGCTTTCCTACAACCTTTTGTCATGGCTTCATAAAATAATCACAAAATACTTAATAATAAAAATTAGATGCTATATTAATACAATCAATAAAAATCCCATGTCATTTTATGTGCCATTCTCTTGCTGAAGAAGGGGACCTAAACATGATTTTTAGGATGGCATAATGTGATAAAGGAGTCTAAGAAAGAATGTCAGAATATGTTACCTGAAAAGAAAAATCAGTCTTTGTTGGTGTTCAATAAGGAAAATGTGAATTTGTGATACCATTTATATCCTTCTCAAGAAAGACCATTATATAAATGATAAAGGGCTTGATAATTACAGGGGATAGCTCTGCTATTTAGAAAACTGAAAGAGGCCTCTAACATAAATAATTAATAAACACAGCTCTCCTCTGAGAGTTTCAAGTATAATGTAAAAGTTGGACAAACTTTTGTAAAATTATATCCACATAAAATATTTTCATGGCTTTCAGCACATGGAGATATAATTAGAGCCAAGGCAAACTCCACAGACATACACAATGAAATTGTTAAAATTACTGAAGATTAATTGGGGAGTTTTTGTGAAGGCTTTGAACCCAGGTTAGAATTTTGAATAAAAAAAAACATAATGCACTGTAAAAAATTCTTGATGTAGAGATATGACACATGTCAAAGGTCAAAGTCAAGAATAATGAATTCAGATTTAGAGGTCAGCTAACAGATTTCAAGATAAAAAAATAAAAGAGGTAAGAAGAGAAAATTGGTAGAAAGCTGTCTTAAAACTCAATTAGGCTAATAAATCAGTAAGAAACAGGCACTGAAATACTTGCTGAATACATTATTATTAAATATATACATTATATTCTGTAGATGCAGTTCAAATCTACTGGATCCATATCATTTCCCAGATGATGTATTCCTTGTTTCACATATATTATCTCTTTTGGCCCTTCCAACACTGTGAAACAGTATTATCCATACTTACAGAGGAGATTACATTAATAAAAATTAAGTAACTTTCTTATGGCATTCTGATTGGATATAAGAGGCAGTTAAGAAATTCAGTGCTATTACTAGAGAGTGACAACATTACAATGAGTCTAGAGGAAGACACTCTTGTTACAACTGGGCCAAATCAGAGAAGAAGGGAGGCTTGATAAAAACATCTTCTGCGTTTTTAATATGAAGTGAGTGTTGTGAACTGTGGCTGGGAAGGGTGGGTCTGAGACACTGCAGGGCAATGAATGAGCAGACACGTTGACCACTAGTATAAGCAATAATTAAAGCTTGTACACTGGCCCTTAAGTGATCATACAGAATATGTTTTCTCTAAAAATATTATAGTATGATACCCCAAAGCACAGGTCCATAAGTCACCTTACCTAGGTTTGAGTTTTGACTCTTCCAAGGGCAAAGTTAGAGGTCTATGGCAAGTAATGAGCTTCTCTTATCATGAGTTTTCTAATTGCAAAATAGTCATTACCATTAATAAGTCCAACCCCCTGGTGCTGTTTTAAAAAATTAAATTAGATCTTACTATAATGCATAAGGCCTGAATAAAATAATGTGTTCAATACATGTCAGCTATTATTGGCACATTATAACTTCAAATCTTCTACTCCTTCCTGTATATAAAAGCCTTAAAAAAAGACAATCCATTCCTTCTTTCAAATTTTATTTACTTATTTATTTATTTGCTGCTCAGTTACAGCTGTACTGCCTTTTGCTCCATTACTCTCCCCTGCCCCACCCACCCCCATTCCCACAGCCAACGCCCCCAGCCTTCTGGGTCCATGAGTGCCTCTATTTGTGCTCCTTGGCTTGCCCTTTCCCCTCTTTCCTCTCTTATCCCACTCCCCCCTTCCCTTTGGTCACTGTCCATTCTTCCCTCTCTAAATTCAGAGCCTTTCAATGTTTTTGTTATGATAACATAACAAGAAAAAAACATACATCATGACCATGTGTGGACACAGGCTCATATATGCGTGCGTGCATGTGCACATTGTACAAAATGCCTTTACTAATTGCCATAGAATGTTATATGTTATATTACATTCTCTTCTATCTCTTTCTTTTTCAAACACTGGTTCTAATTCAGTAAAATGATTTTATGACTCACTGATAGGTCACAATCCAGAATTTGAAAAACATTTCTGAATTTTGTCTTGGGTTAATCAAGACTATATATAGCAAAGTCATGTATCTGCATTCCATTGTCTGGCCTCCCAAAGATTTACTTTAATTGAACTCAGGTATTATGCTTTTGGGCTGTTTTGACAGGCTTATAAAAACCAGCCTTTTGAAATTGAGAAGTATATGCATTTTAGGGATTTTTAGGGTCCGTGGGGCTTTTGGGGGGCTCATTTATGAAAGCACTTGTCTAGACCTTACATGTGGTGGTTTTTTTAATGGAAATTATAGATCACACAAGGTATCGAAATCAAATCATCTAGACTTCCTAAGAGAAAAAGAGGCAGGAGTGAGAATAAGATAGAAATTTTGTGTATTGTCTTAACCATTGTCTTCATGTTATTATCTTATATTTTACACACTTAACTTTCCATTGCTCCAATTCCTTTCCTTATTTCATGATATCCTAAGTACTTTAATTATTTGTTNGAAAAACATTTCTGAATTTTGTCTTGGGTTAATCAAGACTATATATAGCAAAGTCATGTATCTGCATTCCATTGTCTGGCCTCCCAAAGATTTACTTTAATTGAACTCAGGTATTATGCTTTTGGGCTGTTTTGACAGGCTTATAAAAACCAGCCTTTTGAAATTGAGAAGTATATGCATTTTAGGGATTTTTAGGGTCCGTGGGGCTTTGGGGGGGCTCATTTATGAAAGCATTTGTCTAGACCTTACATGTGATGGTTTTTTTAATGGAAATTATAGATCACACCAGGTATTGAAATCAAATCATCTAGACTTCCTAAGAGAAAAAGAGGCAGGAGTGAGAATAAGATAGAAATTTTGTGTATTGTCTTAACCATTGTCTTCATATTATTATCTTATATTTTACACACTTAACTTTCCATTGCTCCAATTCCTTTCCTTATTTCATGATGTCCTAAGTACTTTAATTATTTGTTTTCATTATTAGTTTTTTAAGAAATGGTATAGCTGCTTGGTTCAAAATACCACAGTTTAAAAAGAGTATATATATATATCTCCATCCTTTTCCATCCAAGTCATTCCTACTCCCATCCAGGTCTCCTGTCTGGAATAAAACTATGTACTCAGTTTCTTGTGTATCCTTATATAGATATACAATATCTCAGGATACATAAATGCAAACTCATATATCTCAATAAAATTATTTATGAGCTATCTACTAACTAGCCAGCCATTTCTCTTTCCCCAAAGTGTTTATGTATGTAATTCTATATTTAGTTAATCTATGTAGAAAGTTATTCCATATCAGTATGTGGCTTCGTCAGTATTTTCCGTGATAATCCACTATGGATAAAATTACTTTTAACTAATCCTCTACAGTTGTATGTTTAATTTGTTTTTACTGTTTGTAATTACAAACAATGTCGCAATGAGTATACTTATCCACATGTCATTTAGTGTGTGTCTAAGTACATTCCTAGGACAAATGCCTAGAAGTGGAATCTATGGCTGATGGATATGTGCATTTGTGATTTTGATAGACATTGCCAAATTGCTCTCCACTCAGGCTGACCAATCTACCCTCCCCATGGCAACTCTGATAGTATTACTCATGCTTCTGCACACCACTATCAATCATCTCTTAAAACCATGTGCAATAAATACATAATTAATTAATTTCTTAAAATAGAAATCAAATTTGGTTTTACGCACAATAAGATTTAAAAAGTAGAGAAACATTCCAGTAATTATATATTATGGAGAAAGAAAGATACAGAATAAGAGAAGGATTTGGAATAAGCAAACTGCCAACATAAAAATTATAGTCAACTTAGAATGGAAAAGTTCACTGGATAGTTTGGGATTTCCAAAAGTTCACAGATGGATGGGTGATAGATGGATGAATAAATGGATGAATGTATATACAGATTAGTAGATTAAAAGAGCAATAGGTTTACATGTCAGTAGATGATTCAGGGATGCCCAGTTAGTGGTAAAGAACAAGTAAGCAAAAGGAATGTAAAAGGATGTGTTAATAAAAATGTGACAAAGTGTAGGGAAGCACACATTTCCTAGGTTAAGGAGAGTAACACGAAGGAGAAGACTCTAATGGAAGAAAAGGCCATGATGGCTGTACATAAGAGGACATTTCTGGGAGTGGCCAGGGTGACAATGTTATAATAGAAGCAAATAAAGCCTCAGGGCAATGAAAAGAACAACAGGCAGATTTCCGGAAATCAGAATGCAAGGTGTTTTGTGGATGCTGACTGCAAACGGTGTGTTGACTCTCCAGGAATGTTTTATGTTACAGTTACTTCTTACTTGATCAAACTGTATTTTCTACAAAAGTAGCATATAATTAAATAACAAAGAAAGGATGTTCTATGGAAAGGCAAAGACTTCCGTTGCCTTAACCCTCGCAGATGTGTGATATAATTAACACAAACTTCCTTAAATATCTTGTGCAAATGAAGCTAAATTGCTTATGGAATGTGCCAGTTTGGAACATGAATAGGTTAATTAAATACCGCGTAGTATTTATAAATACAAACCTTTGGTTAGCACAGTTAGAATATTTCTTCATAGCTATAGAGTCATATTGTTTTAGTAGTTCACATGTCTTAGGAAGTATTGACCTATGCACACTAAAGTATTTGCCAACATAGAAAAAAGATAAAAGAAGAGCAATTAATCACTGTAGTATTTTTATTAATATTTTAAAATATGTGCATATATCATTTAATCTATTGAGAGAATTTTCAAGTGAAAAGTAGTTAGAAGAAGACTAAGTGTAGAGGAGATACAAGATTAACTGCAGAGAAATGAAAAGTAGGTAAATAACAAAAAGGAAAGATAGTTGTTGGCAAGGGGAATCAGAGGGCACGTGATAAATTGCTGGGTAATGAGGAACAAACAAGGCCAGCACTGGATGTCTAGAAAACTCACTGTGCGAATAAAGGCCCTGAAATTCTTCTCAACTTGGGAGCGTCCAGTGGGGAGTAGACACTGTAGTGGGGAAGGGTGCAGGTGAGGCGCATGGGAACTGACACACATTATCACAGCGACATAGAAAACAGAACATGTAAGAGAAGGCCCTGTCCAAAGCTTTCATTTTGCAGGAAAACGGAAATCCAGAGGAAGAAAACAATTTGCCACTGTCATTAGACTATCTTGTGGGAAAAATGGAGCGAAATCCTAAGACTCTAGCAGGGAGCTGATTCTCTTTAACCCCATGCAATCTTCCCACTTCCCAGAGACTTTCCTGAAGCCTCTCCTAATTCAACAACAACCTCTCAAGGACAAATGCAGTGGCTCAGTCTGTGTAAAAACTGAAGTACAAGACCTTCAAAGAACCTGAAGACAGAGAAGAAGCCTTTTATTCTTCACACAGAAAACTGAAACCCAGGAACTTGCTATTTGCCTACACTTAGCCAGTTAATGGGAAAATTAACAAAGTATTTCTTTCTTGAATCATTATCCGATTGCTCTCATTTATTTCTTAAAGCTGATATGTGATAGATGTGTGTATACACACACATATACACACATACATACATGTATATACAGGTAGGGGTGGGTAAAAGTAGGTTTACAATTTTGAGTATGTGAAACAGTTTATTCTTGTATTATTATTTATTAATTATTGTATTATTTACAATATAAATAACCATTAACCTATTTTTCTATATATATTCATATATGCCCATTTTGACTATATATCTATATCTATCTACATATAATGATAGCTAGATGCATATAGATCTATAATGATATGTGATCATACACCACTTGGCATTTTCTCCTTAGTTGTCCCAGGTGAACAATAGCAATTGGTAAATTGCTACCAATTTACTAAACCTCGAGAACTATAAGCACACCAATAGGGATTACCTGTTGACTCCTGGATTACCTTATAAACTCCCAGGAGTAAGGAATCATGACTTACATGTTTTGTCATCCTGTCCCAGTGAATTCTCAGGCTTGCAGTCACCACATAAACTCGGCCTGTTTAAAGCTTTGCGGACAGGTGGCTGCTTATCTCAGTCCTTGGGCATGATTCTAAATGAAAAGCAAACTGTTTCAAACGGTCTCATGTTACTCTTCTCCGGAGAAAGTAATGGCATTTCTACATTCGGAAGGCTCATTGACCAATTAGATGCTCGCTTTGAGAAATGCCATTTGATAAGTTGTTTTTATACTAATTCATAATCTGCTTTTCCATCATTCTCTTTTCTTGCATTTGCTGTCAGTTTAAGCTGGCCCAAGAGAAGTGACTTTTACTATTTGCAGTTTCTCTGTTTTTTAATCAAACGGTGGGTGGAATCAAGGTTGGCTGCTCTCTACTGCATCCAAGCAGTGATTTTTAGAGGGTGGAAATGTCAGCCTGCCTATTGGGAGCTATTCAAAAGCCAGCTGGAGCTGCCTCTAACACTCTTAATTACCATTTTGTATTTTAAATGCCTCAGCCAATGTGGTCTCTTAAAATTAAAAGAAAAAAGTAAGATAAATAAGTTCAGGTAAACAAAAGAGAAAAGAAACCCAACAGAATATACTTTGTCTCCAGACTTCACCTGGTAGAATAAACATAGGAAGTCAACTGTTCAACTGCACAAATCACTTTTTCCATTGAGTTCTTCTTTTGAGGATTAATTACCATAACGAATTGCTCAGCCCTCAACCTAACTTTAGTTGCCAAGAGAGACATCTATTTGGGTGGGGCATCCAATTGTTTGGAAACCACTCTGCAAATAAAACCTCATAATCCTCAGCATTGCCAAGGACTTTATCAAGGAAAAAGCCTATTTAAAGAGACTGAAGAACCTTGTTGGATCCTATGCAACTTTCCCATGAGTCCTCAATTTTCAGGTTTTGCTTCTAATTTGTTTGTTTTTGACCCCACCCTTTCAACTTATTTTATTTTGCTCAGTTTTGGAACTCCTACAGTCAATAAAGTTATAAACATAGCTGTCAATGGGATACAATTGAGCCAAGGATGTTGTGCATTTATACCACAGGAATGTTCACGACATTGTGACACATGAAACATAAAAATACTCAAGAAGAGTCTGCAAACATACTGTTGACATTTTTGGCTTTCAGTTTATGGTAGCCATTTTTAAAGTATAATTATAATCATAATAAAACACTATCACAAGAATTCACTGTTAGAAACTGTAAAAATTACATGTATAATTGTATTAGATTATTTTCACTATATTTTCCTATTTTTTATTACATGCTTAAAATATAATTAATTTAAGGCCAAAGCTGCTTTAATTTGCATTTCTAGCATAAAATCCCTATCATAACAACACCATGGAAAATCCACTTCTTTAGAAAGCTTCATAGGACTAGCTGGATGACAGGAGATGCTAACTATAATGTTATTAAATAAGTACTGTGCTTTATTCAGTGAGAGAGGTTTATGGTTTTCATCGTACTCCTTAAAAGGACCTGTAGAAAATGAATTGTGAATCGCCTTTATGTCAGGAGGCAGAAGAGGTATTGCTGGTGGTGGTGTTCATGTGTGTATGTCTGCTGACATATGTGCATCTGTGTGTATGTGTATGTGCATTTATGTGTATCTCTGTGTCTGCATATGTTGCAATATACCAACTGCCCATTCCAAAGAACACTTACTTTCACAACATATATTGTGCTTTGAGAGATCATAGAGTCTATCCTTACTTATTTATAAAAGTCTTTTCTGTAGTGAGTCTTAAGTTTACGGTCATAGAAGAAAAGCAGTTTTATTAATGCTCCATCAAACTTTATTTTAGATGAAAAATAAAACTGCTAATTTTCCACACTTGATTCCAAACAATATTTAATTTTTCTCAGATATAAAACACACTCTTAAAAGATGGATGCACCACTTTTGTCAATATGGGCACAATGGGGATCAGGCTCGCACGACACGAATTTAGAGACCTTTCAACGACTGTCTGAGCAACACCAGTGTCATGGAAATACATATACAGCTTCCAAACATGACTGCTTCGAAGAGGGTAGAGCTCATTAGAGTATATAAATTCTGTTTTGTGTCAAAAGGAAAAAGAAAGGCCTCAGCCATTCTAATTTATATTCTTATCATGTATACAAGTGAAGGAAAGGGAATCATCATTCATTTATCATATTCATTTTTTGATAAATATTTTTAGCATAAACTATGTGCCAAGCATTATGGTAAATACTAGTAACAAGTGGTTGGTTTATCACTTGGGACCATCTTAAAAAGTTTATAGAGAGCAAACAATTACAACAATGAGTGCATAAAAAGGTATAATACAGTTTTGAGATAACAATACAATGCAATACGAAAGCAGAAGACAGCAGCACCTAACACAATTAAAGGGTCAGAGGAGACTTTCTGAAAAAGCAAGATTTAAGCTGAGGTCCAGCCATGGTATTAACCACTTTGGGTACCTTATTTTATTTGATTTTCACATCAGTTTTTTGTCTGAAAATATGAATTTTTATTTTTATTGTTCTATTACAGTTGTCCCATCATATATTACAGTCTCTGTTTTATAGATGACAAAACTGAGGCTCAGGATAGTTGAGTAATGTGTCTAAATGCACACTGCTTACATGAGGCGCGATTAATATTTCAATCCATGTCCATTAAATTCTTAAATCAGGCTTCTCTGCCACACTATTTTCTGAGAACGCTGGTGTCTGGTAAATCATGCTGCACTTACTTGCTCAACCAGCAGGGATCCCAAGTATGTTAAATGTCACTCAGTTGACATTGTCCAATGAAGACAATTGGTGCCAGGGGAATTTTTAAGATAATCCAATACTAATCAATATTATTTTGGATGAGTACAAATTGGTAAATTGATTCAAATCTTTCTTTTTCATTGCAGAAGTCAATTTCCATGGAAGATACGGATCCCACAGGTGCAATAAGAAGCAGCGATCTGGGGCATGGTGAGTTATGTCACTGACTTTAAATGGATTCTTTGGATGACTTTATCTCAACTCTCACACCCAGAGACTGCCATCATTATTTGACTCTCCCCCGCAAATTTGTCATTCTTCTCCAGATGAATGCACATTCCAACAATCCAAGAAATTTCAGTAAAACATACACATTTTATATGTTCACTTCAATTTTACAAATATTGATTGAGTCCCTTCTGTCTGCAAACCATTTTGCTAAGCTTTGCCTCTTACCTCCAAAAATAAACCTACCAGAACACCTTAACAACTAAAGGAAAATAATGTAAGGGAGGGTGATTTAAGTACCATCATAACAAAGTGTCAGAAGGGATGAATGGAGGAAATAAAGTATTTCTGGTAAAACGGGGAGAGTAGGCTGGGGAAAGATGAAGCTCCCCTAAGAGTATAATAGTATGTACACACAACAGGCAGCTCTGGGGCATTTGGGGGCACACTGGTGCAGAATGGCTGCATTTGACTGAAATACAGGGTAGCTGAGCTGGTGAAGGAAGGAGTTGCTAATGTTGTAGAGTTATTATGTGAAGAAAACTGGGAACCTTAAGAATTTTGAGGAAGAGATTAGAATTTTTAGAGATGTGCTTTACAAAGATAAATTGAATGAAAATGTGTAGCACACTTTTGATTGAAGGGAAGAGACAGCAAAAGATGAGAAGAGTTTGGAGATTATTAAATATCAACAATGTGAATGAAAGAACCATGCTGATAACGTGTACTCAACATGGTTCGTGCCAATTGTTGGGGTGACACACTAGATTTCTCACACCTTGGTTGTGCTAGTGTAAACTGGTAAAAACATTTTTAAAAACTTTTTAACTATACCTAATAAATTTGAATTTATACTTACGATATAAAAATGTAACCCCTAGGCATATCCTGAATAAATGTGTATGTAAAATAAAAATGTTCATAGCATCTATCATAGTCCCAGTGTTTTTCTGCCTCCATGCAGTACAATGGTCTATACGGAGGGGCATGTATAAATAGGTTGTGGTGTAATCCACACTGGAATATTATATAGCAGTGAAAATGAATGAGCTGCTACTACAAACAAAAATGTTAATTAAAAGAAGTCAGATACAAATGAACATGCCAAGTATCAATCATGTCATTCATATAAAATTCAAACAAAGGTCAAACTAATCTATTGTGTCAAAAATCAGAATGGTAGCCTGTGAAGAGGATGAGTGACGATAATTGGGAGAGGAAGTCCTGGTCAAATACTTTTTCTTGGTCTGAGTGGTAGTTACATGGCTGTACTCTTTTTTGGTACACATTTCTGTGTGTATTACACTTCAATTTAAAAGTTTTTTTTTAAGTTTAAAAAAGTAAGGGAAATAGGAAATATTACAGAAAGGTAAAACTGTTGCAGATATGAATTGCTAGTGAAGCCAAGAAGTTTAGTCATTTCAAGGTTCTTACTTCATTCAAGATGGTCCAGTGCAGCCAAATATGTAACACTTTAACCTTGTCAAACCAGAAATCACTCTGGAAGATGGAGAAGATAAATAGGAAATACAGAATTATCTTTTGCTCTCTCACACACACCCATTTCCTTAAGGGGTAATAACACAGCATGAATACCCTGTGCATTGAATTAGTTTTCCCAGCTATTTTAGCAAGTATTTGTTTATGTAATTTTTTCTTTGTTGTGCCGGTCAAAGAACAAAGAAAATGAACAAAGAAAAATGAACAAAGAAACTGATGGTCTAATGGAAACATTCTAAATATTTGCTTTATTAAACTATAGATGCTATTCTATTCTGGCATCCTCATTTTCATTACAGATAAACATAATGGTTATTAATGTGTACGCACACTCATTATTAAAACAATCTACAGGGGCCCTGCTTGACGGTTTCACCTTGTTTTATAGGCCAATTATAAATGCATTCACATGATCGGTGTGTATTTTTCCTAAATAAATAGGTAAAAGGAATGAAATTAAACATTTTAATAAAACCTTTTTTGTTGTTGTTCTGGTTCTGATTTGTTATTTGACAACTATGTGGAATTAGGGCTAATGTACTCTCACCCTTGAGCTGCATTTTGCTGGATAGGGGCTGAGGAAAGAGTCTCAAGAGATGACCCACTAAGGGCACTAGTACCAGAATTTTCAGCAGAAACCAAAGACTAACGGGCACAAAAGGAATTAAGTACCCTCTCATTACAATAGATAAATTTCTCAAAGGCAGGTCCCCAAGCACCAAGGGACAGACTGGCAGCCAGTTTTCACACCCGGGAGCAATGTCATACCTTCACTGTGGATAGAAGATGGCCTTTCTTCTGGATGAGCTGCTAACTCCTTTCCCCTATATTGAATCCACTTTTACTATTTAAATGCAAGAGCCATTAATATAACAGGCTTGACATCCAGGGTATGATTAAAGTGCTATGGCACTAATGTATTTTTTCTGGAATGAGAAAGAATTCCCACTGAATCCGAAGGGTCCTCACAATGTATTTCTAACCAAGCTCCTAATACTTTCGATTCAATGCAATGTTCATTACAGTGCATATATCCATACTAATGAAGGGGAGTAATGGCATATGCAAACCTAAATTCATACAACATATTGGTATACTTAGAATTTGGGTGTATGTGATATAGTGTTAAGTCATACATAAACACACACAATATACACAAGCCTTGGGAGTGGGGGATTGTTATCTGAACTATAATAGCAGGAAACAAATATCCCAATCAAATTCTTGCTAATTCTTTAATCACTGTTATATCCCTTCTCTGTGTGATGCAGAAAACCTACCCAAGCCATGCTAACCTTCTTCATTTTCACCTTTCCAATACTGAGGGAATTAACTGATTGTTTTGTTTTAAAAGGCTTCCTGCAGGGTTGTAGACAAGCTAGGTAAATAAATATAAGCATGAGAGAACAAACTGTCTTTCCGTGATATTATATCCTACTTAATTATGTTAATAGAGACTCTAAAATAATTATAAGATACTGTTCTTATGTATGCCACTCTATTGATATAAAATGTACTTCCCTCTTCTAGGGCTTCATGGAATCTGCACTATAGGACTCTATCTAGTTTTTCCTCTGTCTTTTCCTTCTGAATATTTAGCTGGCTTGGTAGTAGGCATCAGAGAAAAAGTAAACTAAAGGATGTTAAGAAATCTTTAAAACTGACACCTGCACTATTGTCCTTATTATGACTATAACTCAAGAGATGGGAATAATTTATCTCTGGCCCTTTTGGTGAAGTTAGAGAAAAAGGAAACAATCAGGAAGAAAAAAATGGTGTTAAACAGTAAAACCTAAATTATTCTGTTTTTCTTTTCAGCCTGAAATGTGCATTTCTACTATCTCTAAAATGGAATCCATTTAACCTCTTTCTAACCTCCAGCCGATCACTTAGTACCCTATATACTCACAGCTTTAAAACTTAGCAAGAGGAAGAGATATGAGAGAAAAGGAAAAATGTACTATTCATTCGATTGAGGGTATGTTGTATCCCAGAAACTATGTCAGGCACAATCTGTTTTGTTCATGTAATTTTCAGATTAACTTCATAGAACAAAGATATTTTTTCTTTTGTTTTAGTGGTTTCTTTCATGTATTTTTTAAATGTATTTAATTATNCTAACCTCCAGCCGATCACTTAGTACCCTATATACTCACAGCTTTAAAACTTAGCAAGAGGAAGAGATATGAGAGAAAAGGAAAAATGTACTATTCATTCGATTGAGGGTATGTTGTATCCCAGAAACTATGTCAGGCACAGTCTGTTTTGTTCATGTAATTTTCAGATTAACTTCATAGAACAAAGATATTTTTTCTTTTGTTTCAGTGGTTTCTTTCATGTATTTTTTAAATGTATTTAATTATTTTTCAAGTACAGTTTTCTATCTATTACTACCCCCCCATCCCACCCCTCCTTGCTCCCCCCTCCCTCCCATTTCCACCCTTCTTAGTTGGTATCCATGTATCCTTTACATATGTTCCTCTAAATCCCTCCCCTATTTCCCCTGAAATTCCCTCCCCTCTCCCCTCTGGTTGCTGTCCGCCTGTTCTGTATTTCAGTGTCTTTGGTTATATTTTGCTTGCTTGTTTGTTTTGTTGTTTACCTTCCTGTTAAAGGTGAGATCATATGGTATTTGTCCTTCAACACCTGGCTTATTTCACTCAGCATAATGCTTTCTAGTTCTATCCATGCTGTTGCAAAAGGTAGGAGCTCCTTCTTTCTTTCTGCTGCATAGAGTTCAAATAAATTAAAAATTATGTCCAGTTTCACACTGTTTTTTTAAATTTTTTTTAAAGATTTTTATTTATTTATTTATCTTTAGAGGGGAAGGAGAGGAAGAGAAACATCAACGTATGGTTGCCTTTCATGCATCCTCTGCTGGGAGTTGGCCTGTAGGGAACTGGCTTGCAACCCAGGCATGCGCCCTGACTGGGAATCGAACCGCGATCACACTGTTAATAGGTAGCAGAGTCAGAATTAGAACCAGGCTATCAAATCCAAAGCCCATGACTTTTCTAACACAATACTAAAAATTACATGTGCTTTATTATATATTACCATGTTTTATTCATGTTGTCTCTTTAAAATGATATCATATTGATTATTCTATTCCAGTTGTCTTCCAGTTGTTCTCCATGCTTCCTGGACTTGCATGCCTATTTCCTTCATCAAATTAGGAAAATTCCCTTCCATTATTTTTCAAATAGATTTCCAATTCCATCCTCTTTCTCTTCTCTTCCCAGCACACCTATGGTGCAAATGTTGGGATACTTGAAGTTGTTTCAGGGGCTGCTTATACTATCCTCACTTTTGGATTCTTTTTTGTTGTTGTTGTTCTGATTGTTTTTTCTTCCTCATGTTCCAAATAATTGATTTAATTCTTGGCTTTATCCATTCTACTGTTGTTTCCATATAAAGTGTTCTTTATTTCAATTAGCATATCCTTCATTTCTGACTGGATCTTTTTTGTGCCCCTGAGGTCCTCACTAAATTTGTTGAGCACCCTTATAACCAGTGTCATGAACTCTGTATCAGATAGATTGCTTATCTCCATTTTGTTTAGCTATTTTTCTGGAGTTTGACTTGTTCTTTCATCTGGGCCATATTTCTTTGTCTTATTATTTTGGCAGCCTCCTTGTGTTTGTTTTTATGTAGTAGGTAGAGCTGTTTTGACTCTGTGTCTTGGTATTATTGCCTAATGTGTACATGTCCTTCTTTGGAGGGCCCAATGGCAAAGCCTCCCCCATCACCCAAGCTGGATCCTCAAGGAGTGCCTTTTATGTAGGCTGAGTGTACATTCCTCTTGTAATTAAACATTGGTTGCTATTGGCAGATCAATGGCAGGGATTTACCCAGGCTCATCAGCTGCAAGGAATGGCTGTGGCCAATTACTGCCGATCTCCACCCTCTGTGGAAGATCAGCTGGGCAGGGGAAGTGTGATGCTCTGATGTGGTCTGTATCTGTCCACTGGGTGCAGTGGCCCTTGCGCTTCCCAGGTGATTCAGACCAAAGTAGCCCCCGACTATGTTTTGCCCAGGCCCTCCTTGCCCGAGCTACAAAGCAAACTGAGATGGCTGTTACTTGTGCTGGTCTTGGAGATTCCCAGGTGAAGCCAAGCTGTGAATCTAGGCTGGCTGTTGTGCTGGGCCTGGGGCTCAATGAGGCCAGCTGCTGCTTGTTGGAGGGGATCTAGGCAGCTGTGAAGCATGAGCCAAGACCAGCTATTCATATAGAAAAGCAGCCCAGGTGGGCCCATACATTGAGTGGGAGAGAGTCTCTGGGGATGTCTAAGGTGGGACAAAAAGTGTTAGCCAGGTTGATTGAGTCTCAAATATGGCACCAGCCTGCCAGCTCTGTGGGAGAATGGTTTAGAAAAGGGACAATAGCCTCTGCTTGCCTTGATGCCAGACAATTCAGTCTGGGCCGAATTGTCTTTCCCTGGGCTTTTCAAGCTGCCTTTCAAGCTGCTACCCTGGTGCTGGAGCTCAGAGGGAGTAGAGTAGGTGAGTCTGCTTCTTTAGGGGAAACTGATTGGGGTTCCAGGAGTTTCTTCCATTGACTTAGTTCCTGCTGGTTTTTGCAGTCAGAAATTGTGGGGACTTTTCTTACTGGCACTGGAACCCTGGGCTGGGGGTCTTGGTGTGGGACTGGGACCCCTCACTCTCAAGGAATCCCTCCTGAATTTTTATGTACCACATGTGGGTGTGGGATCAGTCCATTCTGCATCTGTGCTCCTCCTACCAGTCTGGATGGATGTGGTTTCTTTAATTCTGTAGTTGCCGAATTTCAACTCAATTTATGATGACCTTGAGTGATAACTATTCTATATTTAGGTTGTAATTCTGATGTGGTTTTGCAAAGAGGCGAATCTATGCCACCATCTTGACCGGAAGTTGTGTTATCTCTTAAGGTTATGCTCTCATTAAAATAATTATGCTCACCTTAAAATAAAATCAATACTTTATCTTAAAAACTTGAAGGGAATGCAGACTAGGGCAGCAATTGTGGAAAACAGTATGGAGTTTCCTTAAAACATTAAAAATAGAACCACCTTTTGACACAATAATTCTACTTCTGGGAATGTAGCCTAAGATAGGGGAGTAAAGTCATGTTCACCAGGGGCCACATCAGACTTGCTGTTGCCTTCAAAGGGCCGAATGTAATTTCAGGACTGTATAAATGTAACTACTCCTTAACTAGGGGCAAAGAGCTCAGCACTGCCGCTGGGTAGAAACAAGGTGCTGGGCCAGATAAAACAAGGCAGAAGGCCAGATTCAGCCCGTGGGCCTTGTGTTTGCCACCTATGGCCTAAGAATACCGAAACACCAATTCAAAAGGTTATATTCAGCCTTATGTTCATAGCAGTGTTATTTATAATAGCCAAATCTGGAAACAGCCTAAGTACCCATCAGTAGAGGATTGGATAAAAAAAGCTGGGGTGATCTACACAATGGAATCTTACATAGAAGTAAAAGAGAAGGAACTCTTACCTTTAGCAACAGCATGGATGGACTTGGAGACTATAAGTGAAATGCTAAGTGAAATAGGCCAGTCAGTGAAGACAAATACCATATGATCTTACCTATATGTGGAATCTAAGGAGCAAAATAAACTAATGAGCAAAATAGAACCAGAGGCATAGCCACATGGAACAGACTGACAGCTATGAGAAGGGCAGGAGGAAGTGGGGACTGGTTGAAAGAAGGTGAAGAAATTAGCCAAATAACATATGTGAATGACCCATGGATTTGAGGATTGACTGTGGTGGTGGGGGGATGCTGGGCTGAGTGGGCAAAGAAAGAAAAATCAGAACAACTGTAAAAGCATAAAAAATAAAACATAAAAAAGAAACAACAAAACAAAAAACATCCTTTTTAAGTCATAAGGTACATAAGTGTTTTAGAACACATTCTATTGACTGTATTACCTTTAATAAATTCAGACTTAAGTGAATGCCTTAATGTTTTCCTCTAATTAAAGTTAAGTACTTTCTTAGGAAAAAAAAACTTGGAAAACACAGTGAATTCAGCAGAATTTGTAATTTCTTTATTTCTAATGCAAACTACTTCAAATGAGTGGCTTTATCTCTGAGGTGATCGTTTGTCTAATGCAGTGTACAGAAGAGGAAAGGTGACAATGGTGATCACGGAGAGATCAGTGAACACGTCAGTGCTGGGACAGAAGATCGATTGTATGCATTGTGAGTTCTCCTTGCCCAGAACCCCAGGGACTCAACCGCAATCCCATTCTGCTTTCAATGCCTCCTTTTTCTCTACTTCTGAATAGCCCTTTATGAAAGTAGCTGTCCAAAGTTCACGTTGAACTGGCTCCAGCTCAGAGTTCAAACATTCAGTTGAGCTAAGAACCTGGAAGGGCAGATGATTATTCTTTTTTTCCTTTTTCATCTAAACCACTTGTGACTTCTAAATTAGAATGGCAAGATTTCCGATACAGTATTTTCTGCTTCCAGTCAAGTCAGTTAATACTGTAATTTACCATGGTAATGGTACCATTTGTCCCTTCTACTCTCACCCTGCATGCAGAAGGAGCAGTTTAAAAGGGCTTGCATAAACTCTGCTTCAACTAAGGGAGAGAAGGGTTGAGATTATAAATAATGCACTTTGCAGAGTAAATAATGCACTTTGCAGGATATAAATCAGCATCCTTAGATATCGACTCTGAAGACATTTTGGCAACCTTGATGGCATTGCCATTAATACATGACTATAAAGAGCATTGCTAAAGCCCTTAATGCTATATTTCATATCAGATGGTACACAACTACAGAAGTAAATTTTCACATTACTAAAACAATAGATCAGAATATAATCTGGTCATCGATTATTAAGGGTACATGCACAAGTAGAATTACTAGCAAACTGCATATATTTTTAATCTAAACAATTTTAGCAAGGAAACTTTTCACCCTTGAACTGCCAAAATTTAAGATTACTCTAATCATCAGCTCTCCTTTGTAGTTTTCTCTTTTAAAATCTGCTTTTGTTTGCCAGCCTAATCAGAAATCATGAATTGCAAATTCAAGAAAACACAAAAAGACAATGTAAACTTTGATCAAGTGTTTCTTTTTGTAGAATTCCAAAAAGCAGTTTCAAGTCTTGCAAATTCTCTGTGCCAACAATGATTAGAAGCCCAGTAGCTGCCACAGTAATTGCTCCATAATCATATCTCTAATACCGGACCTGGTTTATGCACACAATCTATATTCTAATAGCAGTCAACAGGTCACAAGTTAATAAAAATACCATTAGTGTCCCCCTGTGACTAAGGAAGAAAGATATTCATCTTCCTAGGCCACAGCGGACCAATATAATTTCCTTGGCTGTTAGTATAATTAACTGTGCTGGCCTGTGGATTTCCCTGGAGGACAGTGTGGGCATAGGATGACCTTGAAGGTGGTTCTCGATGGTACCGTGCCAGTGGGGACAGTATCTCAAGGGTTCAGGTTAGCTCTGAGTCAGTGTCCTCAGACAATATCTGCTAATGTATCTGTGCCAGACACCAAAAGCATTTGCACACGGTTTCTGTTTTCCCAGGAACAGTTGCACATAAACAGAGCAACTGGCAAAGTTGTGAATTTGACTCATTTCCTTTGACATCTCCAGTCTTTCTCCCCCCCGCCCTTCTAAAACAAAGACTTCCAATTTTGTTTTCCTGTAGATACGAAAGTTCTCCCTTATCTGATTATCAAACTAAAATTGTAAAGACAACTTTTAAACTCTGAGCAATGTTCCATTGCATTGAATTTTAAGTCCTCTTGTGGTTTTAAATTTTGAAAATAACTATTTAAGAAATGAATAGAAAATATTTCTATTTCTCAATAAAAGATGACAGATAAGGATTTGAGGTCTGAGAGAGTTGAGGAGCATTGCCTCTTATCTCTGAGATGCCTCCTACTGACCCTCGTAGTAAATCTATTCAGTTGACGTCTGGAGCTGCACCAGGGATAAGATATCAGGAAACTCATTGAGGAATCTACACGTATGATTTTTCTTTCTCCCATTAACCATGGTTCTACTGTTTTTATAAGTAGAACTTTCAGTTTCTTAATAAAATAGGGTCAAGACACAAAAATGCAGAGAATATTATAAACACACCTGCAGCTGTCACTTGACTTTCCTTATCTTAACATTTTGCCAGGTCAGCTCCTGATCTTTTTCTCTTACAGATACAAACGACATTTCTTTTCCTCCAACCTGAGAGGTGCCACCATCCTAAAATCTTGCTAATGGTACAGTGCTTTCACTGGTAAGCAACCTATAGTTTAGTTCTTTGTGTTTTTAAAGATTATAAGTGATATCACCCTAATTAGAGAATGAACTATGCCCTCCCCCGACAAATTCACCAGTGGAAGTCCTCATCCCTAGTATTTTACAATTTTGATTGTATTTGGAGCTAGAGCCTTTAAAAAGATGATTAAGATAAGAGGCTTTTAAGCATGCCCTAATCCAATCTGACTATTGACCTTATAAGAAGAGGAAGAGATACCAGAAAAGTGCACAGAGAAATGGCTATGTGATGTCACAGAAAGAAGGTGTCTATCCGTACCAAGGAGAGAGGCCTCAGACGAAACCAAACCTACTGAAGCTTGACCTTGGACTACTGGCCTCCACAACTGTAACAAAGTAAAATGTCTGTTGCTTAAGACACCCAGGCCGTGGTACCTGTTAATGGCAATCCCAACACACTGACAACTTCCTTCAACTTGTTTTTTCTTTCTCCTGTTTCCATTCTCCCCTGTGTTGCTATGTGTTGTATTACTTCCCTTATTTTAACAGTTAGTTCGCTGTATGCATGTGCCACATTGATTCATCCCCTTTTTCTCTGATGAACATCTGGGGCAGTCACACTTTTCTGGGAAAATAGGCCATGCTACATTAAACAATGGACAGGGTTTTACTACCTATACAGATAAATCTAAAGGGATTTTTTTTTAATATTAGTTATAGGATACACATAGCTTCACCACTGAAAAATCTTGTCTAAATCACTATCAAACATGTTTGTAACTAAAACCCTTCCTCCCTGAAATATACTTATTTCTGCTTCTTCACATTCTCAACAAGACTAAGTGGTGTTAAGACTTTTAAATTATTTTTCTGATCTGATGGGTGAGAAATAGTAGGCATCTCAAAGTAATACACTGCATATCTCGGAGCATCTTTTCATGTTTATTAAATTTTCTAATTTCCTGTCCCCAAAACTACCTACCCCTAATATTTGCTCATTTTTAGTTGGGTTCATGTACCACGCTTGTTTTCACTGGTATGTATCTGTTTATGTACTCTACCACTTGATCGTTGTAGGTTATATACAATGGCAACAATCTCAAAGGTTGTGGTTTGAATTTTAACTTGTGAACGTTTTTTCTTATTTGAGGGTAGTAAGAGTAATACAAATTATGATTTGAAATGTTTGTGTCTAGTTTCAGAAATCTTTTCATGTATCAGGCTAAAGACCTACATCTTTTCTAAAGGTTTTCAAATACTGCCTTTCAGAATTTGTCCCTTACTCACCTGGAATTCAATATAGGGTGGGGGAAAAACTAGATTTACAGTCATTTGTATGAAAAATAATATAATAATTAATAAATACTAATATAAGAATAAACTGTGTGTTGTGCACTCACAACTGAAAATCTATTTTATCCCACCCTGTACTGTATAACACAAGAAAGATCTAATATTAACATTTGTCTATGTACCCAGTTGTTTCTGCACCATTAACTACATAAGCATGAAATCCATCATTACTTCTCTAATTACCACCTCATTTTCCAAATACCACCTCATGCACTAAATTTCTATTTAGTTGAGTGTGTCTTAAAGAAGCTAACCCACTTACCTATTTGCTTTTCACTGAGCCAATGCCATTCTATCTCAATAACTATAGATTTATAATAACTCTTGACATTTGGAAAAGCAAGCTCTATTTTCCAGAATGCCACCTACTCATTCTCCAAGTTGTATCAGGTATTTTTGGAACTTTGCATTTCTCAATATATTTTAGAAATAGTTTGTCAAATATAGTAAAAACCTTATTTGGTATTTGATTGGAACTGTGTTGAGCTTAGCTTACTATATTTATATTATTCAATCTTTCTATTAATAGATACATTATATATTTCCATTTATTTATGCTTCTTCAGATCTTTCAACAAATATTTTTTTTTAATTTCCATCAGATTTTACACTTCCTTTGGTTGAGCTTTTCCTCAGATCGCTTATATTTTCTACTGTTATTATAAATGTTTTCTTGAAAATAATTGTATTTTCTGCTTGTACATGTATAGGAATGTTGTTAATTTTTTATATTGCTTTTTTTATACCTCGTGAACTTACTGAACTCTCTTACTGAGTCTAGCTTTTTTATTTGTAGGTAAATTCAAATAATAAAAAAAAAACAGTAATTAACCTTTATCCTTAGAGATTGTATTTCTTTTCTTACTTTATGGTATTGGCAATGACCTCTGAAAATAATGCTGAAAGAAGTGGCAATGGTGTGCACCTTCCTTGTCTTCATAGTTTAAATACAGTGTCTAAAGTCATAGTATGAATTTTGTAGGTTTTTGGTAAAGACCCTTCACTAAGTGTTGAAACTTTGGTGAGTCCTCTTGCCCTGTTGAGCAAGCAGCTTCAGGTAAGGCATAGCCTCAGGCTGCTGTTTTGTTCAGCCATCTTTGGCAAGCACAGGAGCTGCACCCCGTGTCCAGGCTGGACTCTGACTCTGGGCCCTCACTTCAGGTGAGGCTCTCTTGCACTGCTCTGTGCCCACCTGCGACTCAGATGCTTCAGTCTTTGTTTTTTCCAACCTTTTGCATTGCTTTGCTTTCTACTATTTCCCCTCCAGAGATATTTGTCTAAATTTTAGGTACAACTATAATAGTTAACTGTCTCATATCATATTTTCAGGATAAAAAAGATGGGTGAAAGCATGAACTTAGAACATTTAACTTGGGAGTTATTCCCATCCTGCCACCTCTGCGCCTCCCACCTCAGCCTCTCGGCACCTGCCATGCTAGGAGCCAGGGGATGAGAGGCTCCTGAGCTCGTATTTCCAGCTGCTAAATGGGGAGATCGGAGCTCAAACCTCCAGCGTCTATGATACATAATCCCTGATGATAGGACAAGAAATCACTCTTCATGTACCTTGATCTCAGATGTGTCAGTATGACTGAAGGAACAGAAGAGAGATAAGGAATAAAGAAATAGAATGTACATTAATTTCAAAAAGACAGTAGACTTCAGCCAAGCAGCAAAGCATGGAGAGCAGAGGGGAAGGTCAGCAAACCCTAAATGTTTAGAATATCATTGAATCCCTGGGTCATTACATGTGTATATGATAAATAATACATGGCATTGGGTAATTTTCAACACTAATGCTGACTTCAGAATTACAAAGAGTGCCAAACATTATTATTTGGTTTTGCAGAACAATACATTTGAAAATTTCATCGTATTTGAAATTTTGGATCCTATTGAGCATGTAGCAGTCGATGTTCATTTGATCATAACAGCAGATGGTCTTTTATATGTGTGCAAGAGTCAAGATACACTGTTATGTGGAATGGTCATCTAGTGTATTGATGGAGGAAAAAAATCTGGAGGGAACGTGGCCCAGAGGCAAATACCAGGTTTTGTGTATAAGTTTTAGATTCTCACATTTAGCTCTGAGGATTAATATACTAATCTATGTATAGCAAATGAGCAAATACTGAAAATTTGGACCTAATTTGTTCTATAAAGTTGAGTGGTGAGGGAGATTAGAACAATTTAAAAAGCATGGCTAATATTTTCTCTCAATTACACTAATAAATTGTGTGCAAAAATGAAGAGACATGAGAGAAGAGATATCTTAGTTCATTTCAGGCTAAATCTTTGTAGTTGAGCATGTGGGGTTTTGTTTCTTTTTGAGATCTGGTCTGTATAAAAAAATGTACTACAATTTTTTCAAAATCATTGGTGAATTCAAACCCATTCCCCCATAATGCTATGTTATGAAGTAGGATTCCTACAACTCTTTCCTACAAGTTTCATAGTTTTATCAATTGAACATTGGAGAAATGGCTCTTCTATTGAATGTCTCTTAATTCTACAGTATTTTCTTATCTTCTTTAACATTACCCCTATGCCCCTCCCCCTTGAACACACCCCACCAATCACAATCACCACAGCAAAAGCTCTTGAAAATATAACAGCTGTTCAGTGGCTAAGAAGGAAGCAGATTCAAGAGCTTTTTCCTGGGTGGATCTCCTCCAGGACAGAGGTGTTTTAGAGTCAATATTTTGCAACAGAGTCGTGCACGAAAGCACTTCTGAAGCATCAGGGAGCTGCGAGCCAGCAAAATTCCTACAGTGCACAGCCACATCCACTCCCTTTGAGCCATGCTGTTTAATTCCTACAGCCTGCTATTCGGGTAATGTCAGAACACTAAGAAAATAACTGAAACGCTGGAAGAGGCTAACAACAAGTATACATGTATGTGTTGGGCATGGACAAAATGAGTGGTTTTATTTTAAAGTGTGTTGATTTTCAGTGGTTTCTTCACTTGGTTGCTCATAAATGCTATGAAGAAATAAATAAAAATGCATACAATAACTCATTAAAATGCATAAAGTAGACCATAGGAAATAATGGAGGGGCCACGGTAGTGCACTTTCTAGATAATCTTTTAGGACTAAGGCACTCACTGTCCCAGACATCTGGAGATTCTGACTGCTGATGGCTCATCGCTGGTTCCATCCCTATCTAGTAATTGCCACTAAAGTATATCACCCAAGGTTACACTCTTTTCCTGGGGACAACCTCCACCCAACAACCAGTCAAAGCAGTGATACAAAGGCCTGGTCCCCTTGCTTAGTTGGGACAAGGGAGCCATCCTAGCTCTAGAGCTCTCCATAGTACTGGCTGTGGCCTCTGTTGTGGCTGCACTGCTGCTCACCCTCACCCTCTGCTTAGCCTTGCATTTGTACTCCTCACAGTATTGCCTGCACGAGCCCTCCCCAAAATCTCCGGAGGTACTTCTCTGCCTCAGAGTCTCTTTCTCAGGAAACCTCAGCTAAGACTACTGATACCAGAAGTGAGCCCAGGGAAGCCTGTAAAACAGGATCTGGGAGCTAACTGCTCACTAGCCTATTGGCAATGAGTTCACTGTCTCTAGTGGCAGGAGAAACAATGATAGTCCCTGGCATTTGGTCCCAGTGTAATTGTTAACACTTTCTTCAGGGAAGATACACTATCTCAGGTATATGAGAGGTTTGGGAAAATAATAATTATAAGGATTATGCAATTAGATAACTGTTGCTAGAGACCATTACTGCCTTGGAGGAAGAAAAACAAAAGGCTCAAGCTGATTAACCATCAACAAAAGGCAAAGTGTCAGAGCCAGAAAGCATTCTTGGCAACCTGTGCCAGGTGTCCAGCCTCCTGGCATCTATGGGCCACAGAGAGAGAGGAATTGTCCTGGACAACACACAAACACACTAAATACACAAACACTAACAAAAACTGCTGTGCAAAAGGAAATTTAAGTAAAGTTACAGTTTTGTGTTGGGCCTCATTCATAGCCATCCTGGGCTGCACTTGGCCTGCAGGCTGTGGGCCGGACAACCCTGACTCTAGACTCTCTTCTTTGACAGGCAGACAGGAAAAGCTGAGGATCAGACCCAGGACCTAATTATAATAGTAGCAATGCTCCAGAGAAAGTTGAATTTTCAACCCTAGCAAGTCCACTACTGAGGCCAGGATTGGGACTCTGAGACTGAGGGTAAGAGGGACCTCTGGGTAGAGCTCTCAAAGACTGCATTTTCAGGATGCTCTAAGCTTCCAGAAGAATCCCATATGGTTAACTACTAAATTCTAGTGCTCATGCCTTGTTTGAAGACAGTGCAGAGGCTTGTATGTTGCAAGATAAGCCCTCTAAGAGTAACCACCACTTCTAGATGTCAGGCAAATTACTGGGATCGAGTTTTCACATAACCTGACCATGGAAGCACTTAGACTATTAAGGGAAGAAAGGAAATGATACTCTGAAGGAACCTTAGAATGAAGTGAACATGTACAGTAGCTGGAGTTGTATATACATGGTCCTGGATCTTGTGAGATCATAAATATGAAACAGGATCCTGAAGGTGCTGATCAATAAGAATGAAATCTAAAGTTGGATAAGGAAGAGATTATTAATATGATAGCTGTGGAAGGTGGTGAAGGCTGACATCAAAGCTCAGATTAAGTGCTGGCAAAACCACACTTGATTGCTTACATCTGCAAAGTGGATCGAGCCAGCTGCTGACAACAGCCAGAACCCATGGGGGTTGAACAGGAGATAGATAACCACAAGCTTCAGCTGAATGTGACCATAACTATTGCAAAAGACATATGTATTGGTTAGATAGCCAGGGAATGGGACAATCTGTGTCTGCAGTGTCTCCCTAAGTTTGCGAAGCATCCTTTAGCTCTATCTAACCAATCCCTATAAAATAAACACTGAGACCATGTTCAGGGCTCATTGTCTCTCCATCAGAGGAAAATGTCCCACCTGGTCCCCACTTTTCCTTAAACTGTCCGTGTTGTGTCTTTTCTAATCTCCCGTTGCCCCCACTCAGGTACCCCCACTCTGTCCTGGTCACAGCAGGTAGCATTTTCCCATGATATAAGATTTAACCTCCTAACAAGGACACTGGGAGACAAAGTTCTTAGGACAACTCTGGAATCTTGTATAAAGTGATGGTCCATACCAATTGAGTAGAAATGCTCAATCTCCATGATAAGTGGAAGAAAGGCTCAGAGAAGTGGGCATAGTAGCTTGGATATACTCTCTGAGGTCAGAAAGCCTACCAGATGACTCTATTCAATGGAACACAGTAATCTGGAATTTACTAAGAAGAAAGAAACCAGAATCGATAACCACAGTGGTGGTCCTTTTCTGTAAGTGAAGGCTGATGAGATGATATTAAAGATTTGGGCTCTCTGATAGCAACAGATATGGTTGAATCCCCAAATAATAGAGGCCAGGTAGAAGTTCCTAGGTAGAATCAGTATTTACCCAACCATAACTGAATGATTAAGTATCAAATAATTGCAAAGTAGTATGTGCTAGTACTGTAATAAATGGCATTGTCAGAATAGCAGCCAGGCCAGGGATGGGGTATGGCAGGGAAGTGGGTCTCACCAACACAGAGCTTCAGAAATGTTGAATAGACCATAATGTTCCCAGGGCCCACCCAAACGGGCAGCCAACAAAGGTATTGCTAAATCTATAAAACCAATACAAACAAACAACAAAAAAACACCCCAAGAATGTATGATCAGGTAGGTAGCTGAGGACAACTGCTTAACCCAAAATTTCCTATGGCTAGCCCATTTTTCAGATCTGAGCTAGTTCTCAGAGCTAGAACCCTCTGACTGAAGAAGGGGCTGGGTCTCTATTAGGATGGGTCCTGTAACCTAAATCTTACCTATGGCCTATAGCCATTTATTTAAGTAATAATACCCCGGGGAAATAGGGATACCCAGAGATTTCAAGGACTCTTGGACATAGGTTTAAGTTGCCATTATTATCCATTGATCTAAGATTCCAAATAGCCCTCATGTTAGACTGGAGGCCACCTATGAGCAAGGTAAGAAATAGAGTTCAGCCCTGGCTGGTGTAGCTCAGTGGATTAAGCATGGGCCTGTGAACCACACGATCACGGTTCGATTTCCAGTCAGGGCACATGCCTGGGTTGCAGGCCAGTTCCCAGCAGGGGACCCATGAGAAGCAACCATACATTGACATTTCTCTCTCCCTCTCTCCTTCCCTTCCCCTCTAAAAATAAATAAATAAAATCCTTAAAAAAAAAGAAATAGAGTTCAATCCATACTGAGTTCACTGCATATAATTGAAATGGACATAGTAGCTGATAAAATCTCCACATAGGTTCCTTAATATAAAGATAAGAGTTATCATAGTGGGGAATTCTATATGGAGTCTTTGAAGCTGTCCCTACCTCAGTCAAAATCATAAACCACTTTGAATAATAAAAAGAATGGCAGAATTAGGGCTACCCTTAAAGTATGCACAAATGGTTGTCATCAGATTTCCATTTATTTACCAGTTTGGCCCCAGCAAAATCAGAAGGACTCTGAAGAATAAGAGCAAACCATCAAAACAACCAAGAAATACCCAACTGCCGCCAATGGGCCAAATGTAGTAACTTTGTTAGATAGAACACATTAGTCTCAGGTACATGGGATGTAGCCATTGGTCTGGTAGATGTATTCTTTTCTGTCTTTAGCAGCAAGGAGAACCAGAAGTAGTTCACATTTATGTAGAAAAAAAACAGAGTATTGTAATTTTGCCACAGTGCCAGTTAAATCTTTCACCCTTTGTTATAAACACTCCAAAGGGACTTCGATCATTTAGACATTCCACACATCACACCGGTTCACTATTTAGAGTATTATTTAAAATGGACTCCATAAGCAAAAATTGTTTGAAGCTTTGGTAAGACAGGAGCCACAAACATTCAGGTATGTGCCATATCAGATCGGAGATTTTTAGGGGGCCCATCATCACGACCATGCCAGGACACCTCCTCCAAAAGAAAGACATCTTACAGCATCTTGCATCTCTCACTGTGAGGTAAAATGCCAGCTAAGCCATTTTTTTAATTTTAGGAAGAAGAAAAATATTTACACTGTAAAATATTTGAGCCATTTAACTGAGTGACATGAAAAACTGATAGCTATGAGAGGGTCTTGGAGCAGGAAGAGCTCCCCAGCAAATCTAGACTGCAGTGCCTGCAATCTCACCACTTAGACCACATGGCTCATCAGGCTCTGTGTATTACAAGTATCTCTCATGAGAAAACTACTTCTGCAGTTATGGTAAGCCTGATAGGAGAAAAATACAGACACCTAGGGTTTAAGAGCAAGGCCATTACACCTATAGCAAAGAACTGTACATCGTCTGAAAAACATTCTGGTCCCAGGTAGAAATAGGGTGCCTGGGGGTGAATATTAAGTGACTTGAGGCTGGAGCTGCCCATCATGAGCTGAGTTTTGTCAGAATAACTGAGTCATAAAGCAGAGTGGGCCAAGCAGAAATTCATCATAAGATGAATGTGAGGAATCTAGGGTCAGGCATAAATAAGGCCAGAAAGGCCAGAGAGTACAAAAAGGCTGCATTGAACAGGTGGTTCGGACATGATGTCATTCACCATGTTACATCAGCACCTCATCCTCAGTCTACACCTATGGGTATGTCTGGTATGTGTGTGTGTGGCTGGGGGGGTGTTGAAGCAAAGTCTCTTACGGCCAACAGACAATGACTGAGAAGGTCTGAGTTTGGCTCACAAAGGGGACACCACAGTATGTTAGTGCAAGCTGGGGTTCCCTTATAGTCCTATTCAGGGGTGAGGGAAAATTCTCTCATGGGGCAGAGATTTGGGTGGTAGATTTAATTATGTATTTTCTGTGAAAATAAACCTGACATGAAATAATTGTATACTGGGGATCAAGGGAAGTAGTGAATGACTTTAGTGGTTGTTCAAGGGCCTGCAAGGAGAATGATCAAAAGATTGAGTTCAAGGATATCTGGAGAAGAAGCATGTTGATGTGCTTCTGGGAGCCCATGGAGTGTGAAGAACTGAATCACATAATAACACTTACCAAAGAGCAGCTATGAAAAAAGAGGCACTAATGAAACCAAGCAGAGAGACCGAGCCAGTCACTTAACATTTGCCACCCTCTTCCATCAGTCAGTGCTGGCAGCATATGTGCATGAGAGGAGTAGCCATGGGGACAGAAATGGAGGCTGTGTCTGAGCCCAGACACCACAGACTCTCACTCACCAAATCTGACATGACGATTGCTATTACCAACTGTCCAAACTGCCAGCCACAGAGACTGATGCTGAGTTGCTAATATGGCACTGTCCCTCAAAAAGAGCAAAGGAGTTAGTAAAAGTTAAGTCCGGTAGGCCCCTTTTATTCTTCGCCTCAGTTGGGGTAAGTCCAAAGTGCCACCTCAGCTCCCAAGGTGGCATAGTCCTGTCTGCTCCTGCCTCCTTCATTCCACACAGCGGCTGTTCTGAGAGTGCTCCCAATAAATCTCCGGAAAGCGAATTTCTGTCTCATAGTCTGTTTCCCAGCTGATCCAATTTAAGACAGACGATGAGCCCAGGACTTCCCCACTGATGAAAGTAATTACCTTCAGAAGAGAACATTAATTAATAACAATGGTCATTTTCCACATCTGCAAATTCAGAAAAATGGTATTTCTTCTGATTTGAAATAAAAATTTTCTTTCTGCTCAAGGAGGAGCTGGCAGCAATAATTTGGAGAAAGAAATTATTTTATTCACCTTCTTTGAAATGACTCTCTGTTCTTTCATGACCTAGAAAGTCACAGAATTAGGTCTTAGTATGAACCCACATATACATACCAGAGCGCTTCAAGAAAGTGACACTGCCTTATATCACACATTATACATATTAAGTTAAAAGAGATTAGCTGTCTTGCCTAAGCTGGATAGCTGGGTTGGTGCTGAAAGGAAAGTCAGAAAATAGATCCAACAATATTTGGTGTTTCTCTCCGTCAATACACTACTCTCTTAACTTCTTGAAACCTATTAAAGTCTAAGTAAAATAAATCATTTGAATGAGGGTATTCCACCTATTTCTAAAAAGCTATTTGCTCAAATATTGTATCATTTTTGGAATATCTTTTATGATGTTGATATTTCCCCTTGGGAGAAGGAGAGCTGTAAGTAGGCTATCTTTTTGGGGGGAGAGAAGAGAGAGAAATCGTTTTGAAGTCTAACTTAAACAAAACTGTTATCAGAGAGAGGTCAGGAGGATGGGTGAAAAAATGAGGGATAAAGAACAAATTGGTAGTTACAGAATAGTCAAGGGGATGTAAAGTACAGCATAGGGAATAGAGTAGCCAAAGAACATATATGCATGACCGGTGGACATGAACAATGGTGTGGGGATTGCCTGAGGGAATAGGGAAGGCTGGTTGGAGGGGGACAAAGGTGCAAAACTTGAGACAAATGTGATGTCAATATCATAAGTAATAAAAATAATATCTTCTGCTAAAAATAAATGAAAAATAAAAAAAATATTGAAGCACCCATCTGCTCTCAATTTTTGTTTTTAGAAGACAAAAGTATTTTAAAAAGTCAAAAAGACCATTTATCTGGATTTCAAAAGAAAGAATTTCTGATGCTAACATGTTTCAATAGTCACAATCTGCACCATCAGGTCGATATTCTCAAATTAACCTAACTCTCTTGAATTTCAGTTTTCCTTTATTGCAAATTTTTTATTTTCAGCAACAATGAGAAATAAACCTGAGATGGTATCAGTATGTTCTCTGTAATACAGTTACAAAATTGAAATTCTATGTGACTTAGTTATAACTGAATTATCCACTGACAACAAGTTGTACATCTTTATATTCCAAAAAACTAACAAGATTAAGGAAATAAAATATACATAGCTGATAAATAACTTGGGTAGAATTACTTTCAAAGTCTATCACATTCTGGTTTTATCATAAATTGAAAAGATATCTAAAAATTGAAAAGTATATAAAACTATACAGAGTATAAAATCATAGCTTGACACCAAAAAAGAGTAGAGAAATGATAGAATGTAAAAGGAAAAACTAGCAAGGAATTATTTTTTAAATTGTGTAAATGAGAAAAATACAGTTTAATGGCAGAAATAAACTAAATTTTAAATAAAAAAGAAAGCAGTAATATTTGAAGAGCCATGATGAGTCTGCCTTCCTTAGAATAAGCATGCTTATTTAATGGTTGATATACTTGACTCATCATGAAAAGGAGGAAGGTGAGGTATGCTCTACTATACAAAAACTGAGCCAATGTGATTGTGCCAAGAGAACTCAACACATAACTGTGGTGCTATCCCTATGCGCCGGATGGCAGGAGAAAAGTTACCTAGCTTCTCTGTGCCTTTTTAATTTATTTGAAAAATGAAGCCAGGGGAACAGTTCATTGCAGCCCTTCCAGTCCTACAATTCGACAGAAATTCTTGCTTTCCTAGGCTTGTTACTTTAGGAAATATAAAATATTTAGTAATTTTAGAAATATTTATTGAGCAAAGACTCAGTTAGTAACTCTTCCTATTTACATACAACTTTATACTTTGACAAGTGTTTTTCACATTTTTTATCTCAATTAATACCCACAATGAAGCTGATGGGTAATTATATCTCCATTTTGTAAAAGAGGAAAGGTGTGCTTGCAGAAGTAAGATAAGAGAGGATCAGATTGCAAATAGGACTCCAAATTGGATATCCTCATTCTAAGGATGCTAACTAAGCTATCCACTGTGAAGAACTTCTTTGGAGGAGATTTCATGAGCTCTAAAAAGTCATCATGGCTCCGAAATTATTTCAGAATTCTCTTGACTGTGTAGTGGAGATCTAGGAGAGATGAGAACACTGAAAACCCAAGTTTACTTATATGCATATGTAGTTAATCCCATCTACTTATACAGGTTTGTATTTTTATTATACTTCCAAAGGTAGTTTAGATTTCAGAAAAGTTGGAAAAATTATAAAATCTATGTTTTAAACAGCATACTGTCTGTTCTATCTAATACCTATTCTCTGAAAAATTAAGATGTCTTTTGTAGTTCTTATCCATACCCCACCTCTGCCCCCCAAAAGCATTTATTTTTCAAAAACATTAGGTAATATTTACCTTAATTAATTCATGCTAACCTTAATGAATGCTAAAGTTAAACAGGACATCTGTAGTAGGGGATATTTCAAGCCTTTAATATGTTTCTATGCATTATGAATTATCTAACAGAAAAATAATATTTAGTATATCTCAAATTTATTGAAGCACTGCCTTTTTAAAAAATAAAATCTAATATCAAACTTCTATAGAGACAGTTTGAGAATTTTGTCTCCTAATATGGGGAAAAGACCTTATAAATTATTTATTTCAAAGTCTACATGTTATAGATGAGTAAACTGAAAACCAGAGAACTCTAACAATTTGCTCAAAGTCTCCCAAAACATGGCTTCTGACTAGAATCCAGATCTTCTTTCTCTCACTGGGGTGTTTTGTATTCACAACTGTATTTCTGTAAATTAATATGAACAGTGAAAATAGTTTTGCCATTTGATACATTGACACATATTTAGCACAGCCAAAGTCAATTTGTTTTTTCTGTTTTGTTTTTGAATTTTTTTATTTATTGATTTTAGAGTCGGGGAGAGAGAGAGAGAGATTTGCTGTTCCACTTATTTATGTATTCAATGATTAATCCTTGTTTTGTGCCCTGAGTGGGGATGGAACCCAGAATCCTGACCTACTGGGACCGTGCTCCAACCAGCTGATCTACCTGGTCAGGACTGGTTTCATTGTTTGTTTGTTTTAAGTGGAACATGAACTGATTTTTTATTTTTAGTTTAAATTATTTTTATTATACACGTTTCAGGTGCACAGTTCTAAAACACATCATCTGTACATTATATCATGTATTCGCCACACGAAGTCAAAGTAAATTTGCATTGATCTAAATAATGTATAATAAAATGTCTTTTAAAATCTGAGATATTCATTTATGACAGCATGTCTTACCATAAATCCAACATAATTTTAAATACTGTTGATTTCCATCAGGACAATTGAACTTTATAAAATAATTTAATGTTTTGTTTTCTTATATAAATGCTAGAATCTTTGTAAAGCAAGACATTTTAATGGTAAGGAGAAACAATCATATCGATTGAGTATCTATAGTGTACCCAGAACTTACCTTACAATGTTTTCCAGAATGTCAAGTAAGGTATCCTATCACATACTCAATTGGTAGAGGAGTAAAGATTTTAATGCAGTTCTGTGTCCAATTTCTTTTTTATGAAATGGGGTAATATCTAATTATATAAAATGTAATCTAAATTAGAACACTGTATGTACCATAAAGTGTTTATATACATATAAATTACTATTACTAATCTCAGTGGAGAGCAAATCTTAACAGTTCTTAATTATCTAATAACATACAGTTAAAGACAAATATCCTCACCAGGGATGAACAGTAAGAAACTTCCTGAATCATTCTTTTGTTATTTTTGTTCTAAAGGTTTGACATGACTTTTAAAGTTGCACTACAGGCCTTGGTCATATTTGTTGATTAAGCATGTGTAAAACTTAACATCTTTAATAAGAAATCCAAGATTTATGGAATTAAAAACTGCTTTGGGAAATGAAAACAAAATTTCATCTAGTAATGGTCACCAATGGCCTATAACCAAGGCAGCAACTGCTGGGCAAATAAATAAATAATTTGCTGGTTTTATCTGACTTGTAAGCAGAGGATTATCTAGCAATTTGTTCACTATTCTTATCTGCTCAGCTCTTTACCTCTCAAGTCCATAACAAAAAAGCTGGGTGCAAACAGAATGTTTTTAGGTTACAGTATATTTTAAATGGTCCTGGTGAGTTTTTTCTTACTTTCTCATTTAAATTCTGTTTATATCGACATGTCTTTTATTGTGTGCTTCCATAAAGTAGACATTAATGGATTTAAATACAGTAACTCCCCACTTATGCAGAAGACGCAGCTTGTCAGAAGTTTGACAAAGGCCTCAGAAAAGCCAGAAATATCTACCCCTACACCATGAATTAAGGCTTTTAGGATGTATTTGAAACTTTATTGACTTTTTAAATTTGAAATTCTTTTAAAGTCTAGTTTTCTAGTTTCTCCGCCTCTGACAGATTAGTAGAAGCAAACCAGAAAAGATCAGAAGCTACGTGAGGCAGGTAAAGCATGAATAGAAGTGATGGCTGACAGCCTCTCACTACACAGTCCAAAAAATGCTGTTCGTAATGATCGTCCTGAATCATAATATTAATGATCCTTGGAATTTTTGGGTTAAGTAGTGCATTTTAGAACAGTTATTCTCAAATGTGGTTAAGTTTAAGTAGCTGCAAAATTGAGTTCTCTGTGACTGTTATTATCTGTGTGTGTATGTGTTTGCATGATTGTCAATGTCTTGTCAAAGCAGGCAGCATTTACAAAGGGTCGTAAAGGTGAAGAAAATCACAAGAAAGATAAAAATAGAACATATAATTTGAAAAGAGGAGATATCATAATCTAGTTTTTTAGTGACTTGAAAGAGGTAAATAGTGAGTTGCCTGTGGCTGGAATAAGTAAGAGGGTAACCAGAAGCCTGACTCTATCTTCTTTCTTTTCAAACTTTAATTATTGTTCAAGTAGCTCCCTTCTCTACAGACTAAAGGGCCCTACATCAGGGTGTCACTAGGTTATTTATACATTACTACAATCAAAAAAGCCTGTGATGTGGTTTGGTTAGAAAAATAAAGGAAGAGTATGCTCAATATTCAAGACGGTAAAAGGAAGTCAACATTACATGCAAAAAATCCATCATAAGCAATATATTATGCTATGTATTTTTTTTACATCTCATTTCATCTAATTTTCACAGTGGTCATAAATCACCACCGTTGTTGTTATTCTTATTTCAGGTAAGAAAACTGAGAATCAGAGAAATTAATTACCTTACCAACAGACATACAGCAATTCAGTGCCAAGGCCACATTTAATACTCAGATATGCCAGGCTCCACATCTGTGTGCCTTTTATCACACCGGATCACTAGCTTGGGAGAAGGAACTCTGCTGAAGGAGAAGGGGTATACAAAAGTAAAGTATGGCTTCTCATAACAAACTGTACCTACTGCGAAATAATAGTGGTTTAAGGTCCTGAATAAGTTATTACAAATGAATAAATGAATGAATGTTGAGTAAAAATTATGTGTTGGTGATAATAATGACACACTATTTTTTAAATGTTTTTCAGCTAATCCCTTTACATTCTTTCATCTAGTCCTCCGTCCTCCATCTCCTTGGACAGCAGTCAGTCTGTTCCACGAATTCATGCCACTGTCTCTATTTTCCTTGTCAGTTTATTTTGCTTATTAGATTCCACGTGTAAGTGATATTATATGGTATTTGTTTTTGACTGGCTTATTTCACTGAGCATAATAATCTCCAGGTCCATTCATGCTGTCACAAAAAGTAAGATTTTTCTCTTTCTTTTTTTGTGTGTCTATTATTAGCCTAGCATTTATTATATGGTAGGCAACATATTTTATATAGCCTGTTGCTTAAGAATGATTATTCATATACAGAGTGGGACAAAAGTAGATTTACAGTTGTTCATGTGAAAAATAATATAATAATTAACAAATAATAATACAAGAATAAACTGTGTTTGACATACTTAACAACTGTAAACCTACTTTTACCCTATCCTGTATTAAAAATAAGAAAACTGTGGCCAAGAGGTTTTAACTAATTTGGCAACTATGACATAATTTTTAAGTGGTGAAGCTAAATGAACTAGTCTGTGCTTTCCCCCACTTTGGTATGGTGCCTCTCTAATAATCCAAAAAGGATTAAGTGTAGTAGAAAAAAATAGAAAGTTGCTTGAGAGTAGAAAATGAGTGCTTAATAATGTTAGAAGGAAACAACAGATTTCTCATCACTATATATAATCAGCTGTATTCGTCAACATCTATCTTTAAAAATAGAAGCACCATAGTGTTTCATGATGCCCCAGCAATGATATAATTGCTATAAGAAGGCAGTAATTTTAAAAAGTCTCTACTGTACACAAATGTCTGCTATTGTTATAATTTTTGTAATGACTTGGAATTTTTAGCTTTCTGTTTTATCCAAACCCAATGAGACCGTCCTTGGAGTAGTTTGTAACCTAGCCAAGATTATTAGCAATGAAAATAAAAACTACTACAAAATCTGCTTAAGATTTTCAAATGATGTGGTTGAGGGAAAGACTGGACTAACTACTTAGAGCTTTGGTTCTGGTACTGGGTCTTTTACTAATTCAGCATATGGCTTTGTATGTGTCACTTACAAAATCAGAGCCCCCTCACATGTTACAACGATGGGTCTAGCATTATACATTTTACTAGTCTGAAAAGACTGTAGACTATGATCAAAAGATTCACGCTTGAGCCTTGTTGCTTCTCAATCACGAAAACATTGATCAACTCAGATCCTTCGAGTTTAGTTTTTTCATCTATGAAGTTTTGCTATCTGGTTGGCCTACTTAATAGAAATGTGTTAAGGATTAAAATGAAATAATAAACTGAAAGTGCACTAAATTCTATAAAATGCCGTAAGTCACAAAGAATCCACACAGATGTCTTGCACATTGTAGACATATTAAATATTTATGGAATGGATAGCAGACAAGGGACCAGTATTGAATAAGGTTTAAGAGCATAGCCCCTGAGTCTGACTGCCTGGGTCTAAACACTGACTCCACAACTTAGTAGGTGATAAATTTGAATCAGTTATTTAACCCCTCTGTGCCTCTCTTTTCAAATGGAACCAATAAAAAGAAGGAAGAGATTTAGGAGCCGTCCTAAGAATCTTCTGCCTTTCAAGAGCTTGTGAGTATGTAAATGAAGGACGGTTAATTTATATGATAACAAACAGTTTGAATTCACAACCTGTTCCATCCCTAGTATTTCTGAGAGGATAAGGAAACTGAAAACTATCAGGAAGATTATCCAAGAACATAGCAAGCCACTAACTTCTTTCTCATTGCTCTATTTTTCTAAAACCCAAAGGAATACTGAAAGTCAAGGACATCATGAGAAGCAGGAGGACTAAAAAATAGAGTAGAATACATCAGTCATTTTACAGATTGTACTTACGACATATAGCATAATTGGACAATTAAACACATAGGGATGATGTTTTTTTCTCTGCTGAGAACACCCTTTCCTTTTTTTCCTACCCGATGAACCTCAGAACTTCCAACATCCATGAATCCATATGCCCCACTATAGATGTATTTTATAAAATACTAAAATTATCTTTTTACATGTGGATGAAGTCTTTCCATAATATAAGTTTCTCAAAGACAAGAACCATACTCATCTTCATATTCTTGAGATATTACTTGGCATACATTAGAAATTCAATAAATGTTTATTAAAGTAGAATAAATTGTTCTTCTACCAGATTAAATTACTATATCTTAAATTTTAAATAACTTTTTAAAGAAATCCAAAATCAAATCTATAATTTTCTTGATCAAATTTATTACTCATAAGATTTTATTTATAATTTCTATTGACATGAAACAAATATCTGCTAACCTTCGGAGTAAAAAATGCACATTCAGTGTATAAAATACTCTATAAAAGCTCTGAATTTCCTACCATTTTTTATAAACCAGTGATCTAAGATGTTGTTCTAGATGCATAACACAACTTCAGAGGATCAGCTTCTGTTGGTTAACTTTCAATGAGGCTCTCTGACAGACACCCCTGTCTTTCCTAACTGCCTGCTCTTCTCATTGTCCTGAAGCTAAGTTCCTTAAGGCATAAAACTGGAGTTATTTATTAACTAACTATATTCATTGCTCAGAATGGGCTCTTCTTACTGGAAAGGATAGGGTATATATTTCTCTGGTTTGATTACAGTGAACTATAAGACAGCTATTTCTGTTTTTCCAGTTTTTTTTTAAGTTAACTCTTTGGTTCAACCAAGAAAACTTTCTACAATGGTAGGGAAAACCTTCACCTCCCGAACCCTCTTTTACAGCAATTTGCGCAAGCCTTCCCCAAGATCACCTACTGCTTGGTTACTTTCAAGGATGATAGGCAATTTCATCACATGAAACCAGATAGAATACACTCCTGTTTATATTTTACATAAGTCAGAAAAACAAAATATCAAGCTATTAAAAAAATAAGCAGTTTATAATCTCATTTTCACTATAAACAGATGGTATTAGGACTGAATTTTAGAAGAAGTTATTTTTCTTCACTTTACTATGCATTGCCTTTTATCAACATTATATTATTGACTAAAACTTCACTTGAAAAAATGTATATTACTCTGTCCCAACTCTCAAATGGCACAAAATTAAGAATAAAAACAAGTACTATGTTTTCTTCCTTCACATTTGTATAAGATGCACATGAAGCAATGACACACATTTGGTAGTTTATGTATGCAATATTCTTGAATGTATAATACTTATGTGAGAATATATTCTTGGGTATAAAGGAATACATTTAAACCTAAAATATAAAAGTATCATATACTCAAATGAAATGAACATCTGCAGGAAAAGATTAGAGATAGCAAGAAGCTAGATTAAACAATCTGGGTAAGGTATAAATATAAATACAAAGTATAGGATTATGTATCCTTGGTTGAATAGGATAACGACAAATCTGGGCGCAAATAGCCCTCTTCAACCAAAGCATCATGGGTGCCTGTGAATCTACTTAAATATTCTCGCATTCATACTCTTGTGCATACTTAAGCCACTGATGGTTATACAAAATAGGACACACATTCTCCTGCTAAATAATACAATAGTGATTTCATTAAATTTGTCATTATTGAAAATTGTACTGTAGAAAATCCACCAGCCAATCACTTTCAGAACCATTCAATTTTCTCATGTCCATCTAGAATGAAAGGCTTGCTGCACAGCTGTGTGGAAGACTGTGTAATGACTTTAAATCTAGGACATAGACTCTTTTTGCATGTCCAATCAATTTGTTAGAAATCTGGTCCTGTGCTAATAGGGCTGTGTGCATTAAAATTCATTCTTTGAAAATTGTATCTGAACTGGATGCTGCATACAGCCTTTGAACTCTACCAACTTGATTTTGCCTTTAATTCACTTTTCAGAAGAGGTTTTTTTTTTTTTTCTTTGAGAAGGAGACTATTGTTTTCAGAGGCATAAATGGAAGGCTAGGAAGTGTTCACATACTGGTACAATGAATTCCTAAATTAGTATGTGTTGATTGTAAAGTAGCCAGATTCAAATACATAAAGTATACTGCCCCAATTTCTATGGAAGTCCATGCAGTCTTGAAACAATACTTTCTTACTAATTTTAGAATTATGACCACATGCAATAAGCTCTGATAACAATACCGCTTTAATGAAAGATGTGCTTGAAATAAGACTACCAGAGAAAGCATAAAAAGAAAATAAATGAGGGTACATACAGGGGAATCAGAAAATTTTGGTCACAAAAGAAAAGCAAGATGATGCAGTTCTCCAGTTTATACACTTAGCTAAAGAAATCTTTTTTTCTTCATTTTTCTCCATTAGCAAATTCATTGAAAACTCAAAGTCTAAACTAATTTGTGTTAACTGTCATCTAATATTATAACTGTCTTGGTTTTGTAATCTTAGGTTATAATTACATACTCTTGTTTAGATGTCATAATAATAATCATATATGACTGCAACATCCTGAACTCTGCATATAATCATATCACTCTACCTTGTTTTCATAATACCATGACACCATTTAAACTATAAACCAGTGTTTGGCATGAACCTGTTCAAATCATAACAGTGAATGAAACAAAAATATCATAGCATGATCACCATACCTCATGAAACAAATACTATAATTGTCACATCCTGATTATTCAAGCTAGTGAAGAGGCCAAAATATTTTATACAGCTATACTGATAACAGAAATCTCCTCTGACCAAGTTCAACCAAAGCCAGTTTCACCCAACTTGTAGAGGAAGGCCCCTGTGCTAAAGAGCGATCTTTCTTTCTTGGTTTCTAAAAGAGGTATGAAATGTGGTTGTCAGTTCTGTGACCAAGAGATAACTTTGGTCACCAGTTAAGTGGCTAAAGATTGAACCACCAGACATCAAGCAAAAGAAGGCAGTAAGGTGCTTTAGCTATAAAGTCCTTGAAAGCAGGAGCTGTATTTTATTATCTTATCTTTCTGCTCAACATATCATCATGCACATTTTTAGTTGAATTTATTTATTGGATTATGTAACTGATCACCCTGCTCAGAGTAGAATTTGCTCAAATCCAAGCTACAGTATTGGTATGCTCATTCTTTCAATCATTATGTGAAAAGGTAGAAAATCACTGTTTACTGTACCATCTGAATCCTTTGAATCCTTTGGAAAATAAAACAGGATATAAATAAATGCCTAAAGAGATGAAATTATGAAGTTAAATGTGCTTCTCATATTATTAGCTGGTTTCTCCCTAGAATTCAAGGTTACCAAAAGATATTCCTTTGTTTACAAAGAAACCTAGACAGTAGGTGATACTCACAGAATAAGACAATGAGAGACAGATTTTGAGGCATGTTTGGACATAAATCAGGGTTGAAAAGTGAAAAGAGATTTCAGAGAGAGAGAGAGAGAGCTCTTGCCAAGCTAAATTTGCTGACTCCTGTCTCTTCAGCATCTATGGATGTTTCCCATGATTCTCCCTTCCTTTCTCTAACTCTCACGGGCTTCTACATGAGGAAAAGAGCTCCTGAAGACTCACTCAGTGCTGTTTGCTTCAGCTCACTTCTATGAAAGTTACCAGGTGCCCCCTAAGATGGAGGGCAGCAAGCACTGCAGGAGCAGGTGCAGAGTGATGTGTGCTCCCAGGTTCGCTGTGCTTGCTCCCCTCTGCTCTGCTGCACCCAGAGGAGCTGTGGCGCATGTTACCTAGTGTAACATAAATTAACAAATAATTTTCTGAAGTATTTTCCCGTACGAATTATAATAAAAAAATTAAATACTCTATCATTGAGTTTCTGTTACTTTCCTACAAGGTAATAACAAACTATCTTAATGACTGGCATGATCCCACTCTACTTTTTTTTTTCCTGTTTATTTATTTTTTTCATTGATTTCTATCTCTAACCTAAAACAATTTCTTAGAGGCATAGATGTAACACTCTACTCAGGAAAGGAATAGGTGAATAAATTTTAAAAACTAAAAATAATTACTTCATAGTATCTCAAATTAAAATTATGGTTTAGGATTTCATTTATGTATATATTCTTATATTTAAAAATGATAATATTTTTAAAATTCTTTCATTATGAAGTTATTCAATATCCACTATGTCTTGCTTCCTCAAATATTGGACTCTTAAAAGTGGGGTCCATTTCTTATTAGCTTTGCTTATATTTATCTCTATCTTACTTCTAAATACATGTTTGATAGGAGGTGACTTATATTTCATTGAACTTATTTATGTTCTGATCAGCATGTAGAAACTTGGGACCATTTTTTAGAATACTAAAAATTACTGAGCATTGTATTGTTAACTCTTGTAGTAAGCTTTAAAACATTTTTTTTAAAATTTTTCCCAAGAAACTGTAAATACCTTCTCAGAAAATGAGTGATTTATTTTAGATAGAAAAAGAAAGGTTATTTAAAAAGAAGTTTTGGTAGGAAATCCCCAAATACTAACAACCCATCAAAATGAATTTTGCCACTGAAAATAGAAAAAAAATGCCTTAGGTTTTGGTTTAAATTGAGTCTTGAATGAATTGGGAACATTTATCAAATGATGCATTTAACATTTGGTATAATAATGTATCTCATAAATCTTTAACTCAATACTTTCATATATCTGCTTCCTTTCCTTCTGGTCTCATGAGAAGTGTTTTTAGACCTTACACTGTAAACTGAAGTGTTATATATGTTGAAGGGTTGTAAATAACATTTTTTATCAGTCACCAGTTCTGCAGAAGCTAATTTGGTAACCTAGATTGTATCACCAATAAAGTCATTAGAACATTCAACTGACATCAGTTAGATTGAAAGTCTAACAGATTAGAAGTATATTTTAAACAGATAACACTGCCAATAACATAAAAAAATAAGGTACTTCATAATCAAGAAGAAGAGACTTATAAAAAGAAAGTCACAAATATATGTTTACTTATTGCATTTATTTCATATACTACTTTGACTCAATTGTGTATCTGTTATTGTCATATCTGTTTAAAATGATATTTCAATTTGAAATTGAAATGCAAAGGATGGGCTGTAGAAGCTTTGAATTAGGATGTGAGTGGCACTCAAATGCAAATACATGAAAACACACAATTCCCGTAGGCCTTGACGTTTAAGCCTTATCAAGTTACAGTGAAATAAACAGGTGTAACCACACCAGAGAAAACAATAGCCTTGTTGGTTGCCCATGAGAGATGCTTCCTGTGTGTGGAAAAGCTGAAATATTACCATTTCAAGGATCCCTGCCTTCTTTTTTCTTCTAAGAGAACTCTGCCACCTACACAGTTTCTTGAGGATCACTTCGAAAGATATCTTTCACTTACCTGAAAGAAAGAACAACAAAAAAAACACTGAACATCATTTCATGGTGAATTTCTTTTTCCATTCTTAACTTTAAAAAAAAACCTACATTATATAATAGACATGTTTCTATAATGTTGCATACACACGGAAGTTTTATACATCAAATCCTACTTATCCCTTGTCCTGACATTACAGCAGTAAATTATTTTTTAAAAAATTTGATAGTTCGTTGGTTGCCATCCCAGATAAAATCATTTACACGTCTTACATAAACAAGTTTCTTGTACTAAAGAAAGCTATGCCTCAATATAATGTAGAGAAAGGTGGACATTTAATAACAATCATTTAATCAGTCTTTCTTTTATTTCTTCATTTATTCAACAAATATATATTGACCTTGTTGTGTGCCAGGCCTGGAAGGGATCAAGACACACTCACTTTAAAGACCCTACACTGCCTCTAATCATTCTCACAGGCAAGCTGCGTACCTGTCAAACAGGGCTAGACTCGGAAGTCCCCTTCCCCTCAGCCCCAGGCATACTCAAAAGTCTAACACAGAGAAGCTTTATCTTTCTTTGCCTCACAGATTTGTGCCCCGTTTTCAACAACAGTGCAAAATCAGGTTTTCCAGCCAGAGAAAACATGGTCCAAGACAGAACAGGGTAACTCAGGGACATAGCAGTAAAGAGCATTTTAGCATTCTGACCAGTCATCAGAAAGGACTTGTACCACCTAAGTAACAGATGTCCATACCCAACTCCTAGCAGTCCCCCAGCATCAATGCCACTACAGATAGCATTGTCCTCAGGCACCTTTCATGGTGTAGCTTGGCATTTCATTGGCCCTATGCTTAACTGAACTTTGACTTCTCCTTCCTCTATATGAGAACATTCATCTCTGTCTATTGTTGACCTCTCATTACGAGCCAGTTCTTGCACTTTTTAGGCTACAAACCAGATGAACCAAACAGAGCAGTCCCAGTTTCTAGCCTAGAGTTTAAAAAAAAAATCACTTTCTGCTTTAGATGAAAGCTGCATTGGTTTCCTTGGGGATTTACACTCCGGCAGTTCCTATCAGCCCTTGTATGTTGCTCATTTATATTGTATCTTAACATCTGCAGTGCACATTGGAAGTTCTTGGCTTTCATCCCACCCAATCTGAGTACAAGGAATAAGTTCCTTTCAGTGGGCATTTGACAAATGAAGCTGTTATCAACATACAGTAGAAGTTACTAGAGCCATCAGAGAAAGTTGCGACAGGGCTGCTGCCTCCTAGCCCCTGCGTGTAGCTTCCGTTTTGGTGGAGCCAATACACCTTCGTAAATGAAAATGATTAGGTGGGAACCACTGAGTGAGGTGACTGCTAGGATTGTGTTCAGAATGGCCCTGAGGACAACAAGGGATAGCTTCCATTCATTCTTAAGCTCTACTTGATTTGGGTGGAAGGTATGTGACCTCAGTGAGGTGTTTCAAGGACTTTGACTCATTTGATTTTAAAGTGAATAAATAATTTTTAAAAGGCAAGTTCTTGAAAGGTATCAAATAATAAGATTCCTTTGTAACACCCCTGGTTATTAAATGAATATGTCTTAAGAAAACTCTAAAACACTGTAAAATATAAAGTGTTTTTCTACACTTTATTACACTTGTCCTCATGTAGCCAAGAGCCAATGGTAATGTTAATAAATCTCTGTATAAAATAGGTGTGCATGTCTGTACTGACCGATGTATTAGTATTAAAACAGGAGTACACTGTATTATAAATTTTCACACTCATACTTGTGAGAAAGAAAAATGAGATATTGATTGCTTATTTGGATACTCATGTATTTGAATATTGGCTTTTCTTAGTCAGAAGTCTGGAGATTAAGTAAAGCAATCTGTGATTCATACTTTGTGATATACAAGCCTATTCTACTGTAATTGTATCTCTTGCCCAAATACTAACCATCTAATGTATAGTGACTACAGGCTACTATATTTCAATTTAGTCTGTAAAAGGGCTATAGTGAAGCAAGGAAAATAATAATAATGACACTTGATAATGACTTTCACATTTCAAAGCTGCAAGTTCTCCTGGGGCCAGTAATAGCATTACAAAAGGGCAGGCAGAAGCTACTGAAGGTGATTTTGAACAAGTCAAAGGAGAAGCAATCTGATATCCTGAAGGCAGTATTGTCAGGTGTTTAGATGGGTGTCACTGGAGTAAGAATTTCTGGGTTGGAAAAGTTACTTAAAATACCTAAACTTCAGTTTCTTCAACTCCAATATAGTAGTACCAATCCCTGTACCTACATCGTGATACTGCCTTGGCCATGCCTGCTCACTGGGACCCAGTACATGTTACCTATTATTTTTTTCTCTTGTATAATATCAGCTGCATGGTCTATGTTTTGTTGTGGAAAAATAGAAAAGGAAGAGGAGACTGTATATACAAAAGTTTTACTCTATGGCTAGGCATAAAATAAGCTGATTGTCCATCTTTTTGGCAATGGCTTAGGGAACTTGCTGGGGAAGGGAGGTGATACTGAAAGATGAGAATAACAATGATGCTTTACAGTTGCATGGACTTTACTGCTTCCCAGGCATTTCACAGGCATGCTCTCACTGGCTCCAATGATCAGCTTGGAAAAGTGAGGACATGCAGGAAAGTAAGGGTAGGAGCTTGTGTAGAATCTCTTAGTTCACAAGGCAGGGACAGCATTCTGAGCCTCAACACTGCTGGAAAGGATTATTAGTACAATTTGGAACACAGCACCTTGGCTAGAAAGTAAACTGAACAATTTTTTTTCAGGTTGTCACTGTAATGAAATGATAGTATTTTAGTAGTGTTGCAGTGCCAAGATTATTTTATTGAAAAGAGAAAGAAATGCTAAGAAAAAGCGTGACCACATTGCAGGCCAGGCTTGTTTCCAGAGCCTGGGGAAAAAATACAAATAGAGTTCTATAAGTTTTAATAATATTTTACCATTATAAATCAAGATAATAAGCTGATAATAAAATATATTTTATCTTCTCACCTTGATAATATATCTTCATAATGACTCTGTAAAACCAGATTAAAATTTTAAATTCTAATGCCATTTGAAATTGTATACCAGAACATAGTGCTAAAAAGAGAACTGACTCCAACTCAACCCCAAATTTGACCCCTGGACTTCCTCCCATTTCCTCTGAGCCCTGGCTCAGTCAGCACTGTGGGGAGACTTACATCCATGTGGCCACCCTCAAGCTGCACATCTAAACTTAATCTGTGCCTCATGCAAACAACTGCAATCATGGCCACCTCTTTGGACCAGACATGTGCACATGTAGTATAGTTTGCCCTTGAAAAAACAGACCCAAGGAAGAGTTTCTTCCAGACTCTGGAAGCAGACTCAGGGCCACTAGGGTTGAAAATTTGGGGATCCTCTGAACCTGGATTACAGCCTAGAGTGGGTGATATAGGCCCTGAATGAGCATAGCTCTTTGATTGCTAAAGGTTCCTTATTCCTTGAGGAAAGGTGTAGCTGGTAGGGGAATGATCTCAGCAGGGGTGTCCAACCTTTTGGCATCTCTGGGCCACACTGGAAGAATAAGAGTTGTCTTGGGGAACACGTTAAATACACAAACACATTAAAGATGCAAAAGAAATCTCCTAATGTTTTAAGTAAATTTATGGTTTTGTGTTGGGCCACATTCAAAGCCATCCTGGGTCGCATGCAGCCTGCAGACCGCAGGTTGGACACCCTGCAAGCATGGGACTCATGGAGGGATCCTTTGTACTGAGGGCTAAGAGTCATACTGCCCCATGCAGTTTTGAGTAACACCCACAGTGGAGAAGAAAATAAGATTTTCTAAAAATAACTGAGGTCATTATTGCTTTCCAAAATGTATATTGAACATCAACCCTAAAAGGCTCACCCACACATTTAAATTGCATCCCTACTGCCTCTCTCATTTTGTCATTGTTTTGCTTTTTACCCCCTTCTGATATTATAATTCTCATTCCATTTTCAGTAGGTATTTACCACGTGGGGAGAGACCATAATGAGGCAGCTGCTTAATAGTTGCAGCTAAACAAGAACAAGACAATTTAATCCAAAAAGTCTTCTCCATAGAATCGTTGAAAGAAGAAGAAGAATGTACCAAAATTAAAATTTGGCCAGGCATTGAAACTAACCCTGTTACTTTCTCAGATGTGTTATGGGATCATCAGCTGTTGTCCATGGTCAAGCTTTGGGTTTTAGGTTTCTTCTGAAGGAACTATGAGAATCCAAAACTACAGTGTAAGAAGCAAACAGTCCAGTGCTGATACATAAACATTTTCCCTGCAAAGATGCTTCTTACAGGAGAGCTCCCACTGGAAGTTCCACATAAATCAAAATCATTAATAAATAATATTATGTGAGTCCTAAATGGATCTAGTGGTCTAAGGTAGATTAGTCAAAGCTTCAGGTATTCTGAAATCAGATTTGTTTGATTTTTCTAAAGGCTCAATTTTGGGGTTCATGATAACAAAACAAAAGCTTTTCTAAAAATAAATGAAAATGAATCACTACTACCTTGGGTAAATGCCATTCACATTTTCTGAAAAGGACATCTTGTAAACTTAATGTAATGAAAACAACAACTGGGAAGTTTAAACTCAGTTAAGTAATCATTAACTATCCAAAGAGTTAATTGATTGAGTAGATGCAATTCTTAGACCTGAATTCAAAAAAAATGAAGGTTTTTAAAACTTTATTTTCCTTTCCTTTTATTTTATTTTTTTACAGTAAGCCCTGCCCACCCTGTCCCACTCCTACAGCTAATCCCCACCCTGTATTCCATGTCCAAGGGTATTTATGTTTGTTCTTTAACTAGACCCTTCCCTCTTCTTCCTCCCTTATCCCCCCATCTAGTCTCTATTTGTTGAAGTATAAGTGCATTTTTAATCAAATAAAGTCATAGATATGCTGTCAAAAGGAAGAGTTTGTCTGACCTATGTTATCCACAAGAATGGACAATATTGCCTACATGAATATTGTTAGCTTAAGGGATAATAAAGCTGTAGCAACTCAACTCTCTGCAAGCATCTACACTGGTAGGGAAGGAAGGAAGGAAGGAAGGAAGGAAGGAAGGAAGGAAGGAAGGAAGGGAGGAAGGGAGGGAAGGAGGGAGGGAGGAGATTAGTATACTTAAATACTTTAAGAGACTACATAGTTTTATACTTAAGTATCATTTCATTATTTAAAAACATTTCACCACTTATCCCATTTGATCCATAACAACCATCTGCAATACTGTGTCCAGGAAATATACTCATCCCTCGTCTTAGTTTTCTGTTTCATTTCTAAACCACAAATGGAGAATTGCTTCATTGATAAAGGAAGAAATATATGCAGAAACAGGACTTGACTCTTGTTTTCCCACTAAGATTCATTTTCTCTAATAGCAACCTATACAATTTACATGTAGAGCTAAGTAGTTTGTATGCCTTAAATTACATTTCTTCACCTGGACATGTTTTTATACATTTTTCTCCAAAAATTAAAAGATGAGACTCAGGAAAAAAAATTATTTGTTTGGCCAGTTATAAAAGCAAACTAGTCTGACACTTTTTTAATCCTTTTATTTTATCTGTGTTATTGTTATTTTCATCTTTTTTCTCAAGTTTCTCTAATTGACTTAACAGCACCAATCCTTTGTTCTTTCTTAATTTGTCTGTTTGCTTATTTATTTATTTATATCCATTAAGTTCTCCCAAAGAATCAGATGACAAATTCCTTATCTTTCACTGCTGTATTATACATGTTTCTAGTCCTAGTTCTTTAATTCTTTGTGACAAACTAAAATATACACAAAAGAGAGTGTTGAAATTTAAATAACACTGATATTTAGTAAAACTTTTCTCATGCTTCTGCTTGTTTATCATATCAACTAACATTATTTACGAGGTCTGTCCAGAAGGTACCCAGCCATGTAATATGAAAAATAGAGACATTTAGTAAAAAGGATACAAGATACAAGAAACATTGTACATAGGACAATGATGTTCCAGTCCCCTTCAAAGTAGGCACCTTGGGATCTCACACAGTTCTCTCAACTGCCATCAACTGCCCCATCATATTTTCCTAAATTTTATCAACAGTCTGAATTTTTTTCACTTTCAAAGATGATTTTAGTGATAGGAAAAGACAGAAGTTACCAGGCACCAAGTCTGGGCTGGAGTGGGGCTGAGGCACCTGGGTGATTAGATATTTTGCCAAAAATGCATGATGCGTGAGTGGGCACCTTGTCATGACAAAGCTGTCAGTCACCAGTTGCCCATGGCTGCAGCCTTCGGAATCATCTGAATAGTTTCCACGGAGGAATGTTCAAGCCCAAATTTGATGCAGGTTTGGTGCTCAACCTGCTCAGTCACTTTGAATGTGACGGCCACACAGTACACATGCTCACTCAGTGGCATCTACTGCCCCCACTGACTAGTACAGTGAAGTAATCATTGTTTACATATGTGCATTCCAGTCCACTCTCCTTGGTTTCAAGTTACATCAATGTCGTGCAAACTGTTTTCCTTATATTAATAATGGCTGAATTTTTCCAGACAGATCTCATATATCCGGATTTATTTAATTCTTCTGAGTGTTTTTCTAAATTTCATTATCCTTTCCTCATTGAATTCCCACAAAACTATTTAGTTTGCATTCTTTGGCACCCTCCCTCATAGTGACAATTGATTTTGTTTCTATTCTTTTCCTGTCATCACTAAAAACACTCCTACTCTACAGAAGAAGCTAAAAAAATTGAGAAACTTTACAAAATTCATACAGCTAGTAAAAAGCAGAGCTAGGAATTAATTCAGTTGCCTGGTGGGAACAACCTGTCTCCTGACCACTCCACAATTCTGCCTCTAGGAAACATCCTCACTCTTTGCCATCTGCCTTCTAACTTTTTTCTTCATTCCATCTACAAACCGCAAATGGGGAAAAGGCGGCGAAGCATAAAGTAGCAGAAGGAAAAGGGACTTATGAATATTTTCTGCAATGTTACGGCCATTGGTATGTGTGTAATAGAGGGAAGGCAATTTGTGTGCTTGTCCTTGGTGTTCTCCACCAATGAGTCTGATTTTGCACAGGACACAGATCAAGCCTTATCATCAAGGCCTTTTCTCACACCTTCATGTATCTATGATCTAGAAACTGTCCCAAGTTTAATTTCACTGACATGAAATTCTGATCACATTCAGATTTTACAGGCAACTAACGTAGCTTCATTTGCCGCCACCCCGAGAGACGAAGGTGCTGTGTGAGTTGCCCCTATAGCAGCTACATCATCTTCATAGCCACTGTGCTTCATAATTTGCTTCCCCTACTCCCTCTAACTTTCGTTTCCCTTCTTTTTTGCAGCAGGATGGAGGAGTAAATTACATTATAATCCTCTGCTCCATAAACTATATCAATTTCTTTGGAAACAATATTTAATATGGTAATTCTCCCTCTCTTTTCCTTAATCCATTACATTCTCTAACCTCAATCACACTGAACTTTGAAAGAAAAGAACTGCAAAGGCTTCTGGGTAGTGTCATTACATTAATTTGATGGTTCCAATTGGTAGAAATCAAAAAGTAGCTATTAGCATGGGGAATCTCTGAAAAGAAAGCATGGCACACCTTCTCCTCAGTCCTCCCCTGGACCTGCAGTCTACTTCAGCGGAGCTCTTTCTTTCTTGATTGGTGACCTTGACCTTATAGTCAAGCCAGCCCTGTACCTCTCTCACCTTAAAAAGCAATTGGCTGGATTGGACTTTACCTTTTGAACTTTGCACAGAACACAATAAAAAGAGAACTCTAGTCTGAAATTGGGTACTTCTCTGGGAGGAGTGCTCACCAAATGCTCTGAGAGAATTATTGGGATCATGCTTTGCAAAAGGAGCAGGCGGGGTGGGGGGAGCAGTCCTCCCACCTACAGGAAGAATCTGTAAAGCAATAAACAACAATGACCACAAAGAGCTGAGTCATAGTGCCGCCATTTTCGTTCTCTTACCCGCCCTGCTGCTGACCTTTCCTACCTATGTGCTTTTGTTAATAAGTCAGAGCTCTAGCACCTGTTCCAGGTGGCACCCATGCTCTCAGTCCAGGATCCTCTAGGAGCTACCGAGAATCACAGAATCACAGAGCAGAGGCCCTAAAAAGCAGTACGTCGTTCTCTCTTGGAACTCGGCTCTCCCTCTTGGCATCATCCAAAAAGAAGGGAGACTTGGCCGAGTGGATCAGCTTCCCTGTCCCTCTGGAGGTGGAGCTGACCTTGTTGTTCATGAGAAGCACTGCAATGAAACCCTGGCCCCCACGTATTTTCTTTAGACCCTTAACTGTGTTTTCACTTACTGCACAGTTGAAATAGGCCAGGAAAAAAGTATTTTATATAATTTAAAATCAATGGTAATGGTCATAGAAAATCATTTTTATTCTAGAAATGGCCATCTTATATATTCTGATTGCAATTAGGTAAAAATAAATAACCCTAATGTGTCTCAGGTTCAGACATACAGCCCAGCTTGAAATCTGTCCAGTAATTAGAGAAAAAAATAAAAAGAGAAACTATACACAGTTGATATTTTACTTTGACATAGCTTCTCAATTTTTGAGAGATATCACTGTGTTTAATCCATCTACATTCTCCCACATATATTCTGGCAAAATAACTGCACTATGATAGCAGACATGCATTAATGACCTAAATGTTGCTTAATACCACAGCACTGAAGTACTTTAGGCAATGTGGAGGGACAGAGGAGGCCTTGCACATTGTTAGTTCGTGTGTGTCATCAGCAGATTGAGAGCAGCGGAAGGCAAATGTGGCTGAGGTGTTAAGTCTCAAAACACCCGTGTCTATATTCATTATAATACTGATCACGGTGGTAGCTTTATCCCATGGTGGGCTTTTTTTGTTTATTTGGTTTGGTTTGCTTCCATTCGTTTAACATTTCTGAATCTAGAAAATGAGCTAGTTTGCTGTGGGTAACTATATCATTCAGCATAAAATAGAGTTATAGTAAGAGTAGGAAAGAGGATTATGAGTGTGCTAGGAGCAGAAACTAATAGAAAGCTGGATTTATGTGGAGCTTTGTTGAAAAGAAAGCTAGCATAAAACCAGAAAACAGCACAACTGTCAGCTGTTAAATACAGTTCAGCACAGGGAAGGTAAAACCCACCTCTGGGGCAGCTCAAGAATAATGCAGGCTACCCGAACACTCCCAGAATGAATTGCCCTGTCCACTCCCTCTGGCTCCCAGCACCACTGCCCCATGGAGGACTATCTTCCTCTCTCTCAGGAGGGATTACTGTATCTAGTTCACCTCTCTCTCATCTAGTCTTGAGAGGTTTCATACTTGCCCCGGTGACCTCAGCCTAATGATTAGTGCCAGTTCCTCATTTACAAATGCTGTGTAGAGCCCATTAATTTCACAATAAATGGAAACTCTTTCATGTGACATTCCAGGCCTTTCATAATCAGGCTCCACCCTTCCTGGCAGCCTCCGGGGGTCCCCCTGCCACGCAGTCCTACTGCAGCCATGGAAGACCGCTGCAGAGTTTCCCGACTTTCTCACCTTCACTTCCCTCTTCACAAAGACTTTTCTTTCCATAATGCTGTGTGGTCTCTTTCTTGAGCCTGTTGAAAACTTGTCCATTCTGACAGTTTCCATTCAAACGTTCCTCAGCCTGTGATGTCCCTGGTGCTTCTCTCCTGACCCAATCTCCATCACAGGCAAAGGATTTGCTCCCCACCCTATACTCCCAGAGTATCTTGTTTACATTTCCCAAAACGTCCCACTCTGCCTTCTCATCCCCTTTACGTGTAGGAGTTCATCTTCTTCCATTAGATGGCAAAGTCCTGAAGGGAAATGAATACAGTTAAATGATTTTGAACTCCCAGAACAGTACCTTGTACCGACCAGGTGCTGAATTAATGTTTGTAGACTCAAAGACTTCATTTAATTCCTTTCAAAGAAATAATCAGTGACTCCATTCTACCTATTCAGCAGTGCTCCATGCATAACAGTATGAATCACCTTAACCAATATATTATGCTACATCTGTTTGGAGCTTTAGAATTCCCCCAGTGTGATGGCAGAATACAAGAAAGAAAGAAACCTGCAGAAATGTCAGTGCCCCAAAGGCAGAGCTTTGATGGCATGGGAAGTCACTTGGGGATGTCTCCTGTTGTATTTCAACAGGAACAGGAACAGTAGGCTTTGGTAAGGAAGAGAAAGCTAAAACATCTCTAATTTTCCCGTTCCTGAAGCCTCCCTTGTTTGGCAGAATTTCTCGCTGTGTGGCAAGGCCTTGGGGACATCTTTCTCCACTGCTGCCAGGTAGCTGTTTTCACTGTGCCTGATGTCGCTTCCCCTCAGCCTCCCTCCCTCCCATCTGCCTGCCTGGCTACATGAGGATGAATTGACATTACATGCAAACATAGCAGAGGTTAGATGTGAGGCTCAGGTGCTTTAATAACGGAGCACATTCAGCTCAGCCCCTTTGGGGGAAAATAAAGCCAATAAAGATATTGACCAGGGGGACTGGTGTTATCTTCGTAAGGCACTCATGAAGGATCTCTAAAAACAATCCCCACAGTAACATTTGCCTTTTCATTCTCCACCTTGAATACCCTCTTCTGACCAAGACAGCTTTCCTTTCACCCACAGTTCGCTTTGGAATGCCATAACAACCAAAGAGTAAACAAGGGAGACAGAGAGGAGATAAAATCTTGGCTCTTCCACACACAAGGATTTGAGTCCAGCATTCAGCTGAATTGCTTAGAACCTGAGAATCCACTTGCAAATGACTAGGGGGAGCCCAAACACAGTTGACTGCTCACAGGTAAACAATCCATTCAAATTTTCTGTCCCAAATCTTGAAAGTGTCTTAAAATACCCCCTTTCATCTGCTCAGAGAAAATGGTAGTGTCTCTGACTGGAGGATGGAGAGTGGAAGAATGCCAAGAGGCATTCTAGAGGCACCATTTTCATGGTGTCTGTCTGTCTATTCAGGCTGAGATGCTCTTCCCTGCAGGTGTACCTGGCACAGCAAGAGTAATGAAGAAGGTCATTTCATGGCTAGAAATACTGGAAAATTTAAGATGGGGGAATTTTATTCCCCCCCACCTCACTTGTCCTATTTTTAATTTGATGCCTTCTAAGATAGCACTATTTTTCTCAGTTTGGAATTATAATTGTTCTTATACCAAAAAAAATGTGTGGTGTGTATTTATGCTATTTAGAGAAGAATGAGTTTGTAACATGTAAAGCAATACCAATATCCTTAAAATAAGATGGCAAGAGTCATATTCTAATTTACCAACAGGCAGTTTGCATATTGATTGTTTGGAGGTCTATTCCTCTGCCTTGCAAATACAAAATTCCCACTGAGCGCGAACCTGTGAACCAGAGGATCACGGTTCGATTCCTAGTCAGGGCACATGCCTGGGTTGCAGGCCAGTTCCCTGGAGGCCAGTTCCCAGCAGGGGACGCATGAAAGGCAACCATGCATTGATGTTTCTCTCCTTCTCTCCTTCCCCTCTAAAGAAAAATAAATAAATAAAATCTTTTAAAAAATTCTGTTACATTAAAAAAAATACAAAATTCCCTTGTGGTACTCAATAATTGCCGAAAGATACAATATGCTTGATTCTTAATGTACGATGTACTCAATCCTAATATGAGAAGTAAAAGAATATAATATAATTACTTCATTAACTATGAGACCTTCAACAAGCTAATATTTAATTTGACTGTCCGTAGCTCCTTACTTTAAAGTGAGGCTAATAATCATGACTAATTCTTTAGGTTATTTGGAGGTTTAAATGAGAAAGTAGTTATAAAGTACTTAACACATTGCTTGGTAAATGTAAGTGTCTAATATTCTACTATCCACAATATGACACAGTGTTTAGGGTAAAATAAGTACTCCAAAATTTTGTTGGAAAAAATAAGGATGCATGAATGAGCAAAGGAAATTTCACATTCAATAATGTCTTCAGGGGAAATATCCAGGATCGTGTTTCCCCATCCTCTCCCATCCTGTGTACTCTTGCTAACTTGGGTGGGAGAGCCGCTCCTTTCCCTTCCTTACTCCTTGTATGGTAATGAGGACATCTCCAACTCTACTTCATGTAGGCAGCTTGGGGGTGGAAATGGGAGGATAACATTGCAGGGGTCTCTACGGTTCTGGCTCAGGGTAGAATAAATAAGACAAATACTACTTTTGAGTCCCTGAAATTCTATAACAGAACAAGAGAGAGATGCTGGATATAGGAATAGCCTTCAGGACTCTAGAGGGAAGGAAAACATACATCTAGGAGGAAGAAAAATCATATGTGCAATAACCCAAAAGCCAAGACTTTGGGACACACATAGTATAGATGAGGAGAGAAGAAATTTTGTGAGATAGGGTCTGCAGAGCTGGGAGCAACTACAGGATGAGATTTGTCAGTGCAGTGAATAAGGGTTAAAAAAAGAGGAAGAAAATCTCCACGTGGTCAGGACTATGAACTAACTGCTCCATATCAGAGGCGGGATAAATGGCAAGAAACTACAGCCACCTGCTTGTACAGGTGGTCCAAGTGCGTTACATTACTAATTCCTAAGGGATAAAGAGGAGTTGGTGACATCTATTCAGGCAGAAGATGTTAAAAAGACACCAGGTCAAGGATAAAGCTGGGGGACAGGTTACACCACAAGCAATGAAGAACAAAGGAAAACAGAGTCCCAGTTGGAAGATCACATCATCAGCAAAGTTCAGTGAGATAGGAGACTCAGCCACAAAACTGGAGGGAACTTCCCTTTCACTCCAATTGCCTTGGCCTACCCCATCCACTTCCTCTTTCGGGCTTTGAAGATCAGGCCAAATGTTTTCTGCCTGGCCCGCAGAGCTCGAAGGGAATCTTCCTTCACTCCCTTGCTGCCGTACTCACCAAAGGTCCAAGGACAGGTTTCATCTCACCTCAGGGGATCATAGTATCCCTCAGTCCTGTGAGTTATGCTTCCCAGAAATCTTTTCCTTGAAAGTTTTCTCCTTCCACAAATGCATATTTTTTTAAATTAAAAACCAGAATTCAGCTTGAAGCTGAATGGTCTGGTGGTCTCCAGGTCAATGTATGTGACGAGGTATGAAGGCCCTGCAGCTGGGCCCACCCATCGTGGAGACAAAGGGCTTCCCTAGACAGGGATATTAGCTCAGTGAAGATTTCTCAGTTAGTAAGAGTTTAAATTTTTGAACATCATAATTATGGGTCTGATTGTTTAACGTATCATGTAAAAAATGCTATTTGCACTTTTGTACTTAAATTATAGAAGGTGACTGGACAATCTTTGCTTATCAGAAAGAAAGAAAGAAATCCCTGAAGTCAGTTCACATGTATTTGTAAGTAAAGTCTGTTTCATTTTGACATTTTTATGAAATAGTATGTGTATTGATGACACCACCTACACAAAGGTGGTGATGGGCACTGACACTGTAGTGCGTGGCTCAATTTGTCATCTTAAAACAGAACAGCAAGACACCTTAGAAACACATCCGCTGTGTATTATGTAAAAGAGCTGGATGAGAATTACTGAGATAGGTGATTTCTCCGAGGGAGGTTACTGGCTCCATGCTCAGTATTCTGAAGACTTTTACAAGACAGAGAAATATTCAGTTCACTGAACACCTCGCTGTGTCTGAGCTATTCTGTGTATAAAATGAAAACTATTCAAACTCACAAAGATGCTGAGGGAACTAATAAAATCCCCAAGACAAGAAAAAAAATGCATACATGGATACATGTTTGTGATTATCAATATAATTATGTATATATATATATGTACACATATACACATATACATAGTAATTAATGTGTATAATTAACATAAGATTTTTGTTGTTTTTACTTATCAGGCAAATAAAATTCATTTGTATCTGGAAATGACACTAACTGACCTAGGTATTAGTTTGACATCTCATGTGTGTCTGACCTTGGTAAAGCCACTGACCTTTTCTGAACCTCAGTCCCTATGATGCCCTTATGTGAAAATTCATTTGAAAACACTGTGTAAACAGCAAAGCACTTGATAAATGCATGTTTTGCTGGAACCTAAATGTATACAAAGCATAAATACATACAGTTTAAAGACATTAAGCCACAGGGGGATTTCTTTGCAGCACACAAATACCTAAATTTAGATTCCAAAAATTAGAACATAGAGGTATTCCAAGTAAGTGGTGTAGGGCCTTATGTAGCAAGTAAGAACATGGATTATATATGTTAGAAAAATGCTAAGTATTTCCTCTTTTCATTCAAGAACAAGCAGGAACTTCAATACTTTTAAATTCAGACAGGAAAAAGAGAGTGGAAAGAAAAGCCTACCAATAATGCATGTTCTCATGTTAATACATTTTCCGGTAAAAAAAAAAAAAGTAGAGCAGGCAGCACAGATAATGTTAAATCTGGATTAGGACATCAGGATTTTAATTTTCTTCTTTTAGCAGAGTTCCCAGACTCTTCCACACACCCATTACATTCCTGCTACCATCTCTGTCACCTTTCTCCTTCTTTCCTTTATATCTCCCTTCCTTTTGGCACTAGCTCCTTCTCCTACCTTTGCAAAGTATAAAAACTCATTACTGGTACACTCACGGAGCCTTCTAATTTCTGGAGTAACATGCCCATTTGATGCCTGTGTAGCCTCTCCAACAATCCTAATAATCCTAAGAGATGCAAAGAATTCAGGAGCTTTACTTGAGGTGATGCAGCTGGTGACAGAAACAGTATTGACATTCAGACCTGTTTGGCTTAGTGGCTATAAACCTTCCTAAACAGCTGGAAAGGAGAGTTCTAGGGGCATGGAACTGGACATGGGGCAAGAAGACATAAAGGAGACAAGTCAAATAAGTATGTACATACCTGCAATATTTTTTCCATGAGTTCCTAACCTCAACGTGGATCATTAAGAAATGTGTATACAGCTGTATTTTATTTATTTGCTCACCTCCCTGAAACTGTCAATAAAATTTTGTTGCATACGTGTAGATACATTTTTTTCTGGAAAGAGTTTTCATTAGATTTTCAAATGGTTCTATAACCTAAATATGGATAAGAACCACAAAGCTATTTGAAGGTAATGGTGATAAAATTTCTAGAATGTATTCACTGTATAGGTGTTAACACTAGGTTATTTCTCATACATCATTTGATTTCATGATGATCACAATTTTGATGGACACAAATGAAGGCTATTATCACTGAGTATAACTTGATGGTACATCTTAAAGTTTGGCTTGTCTCAACATGACATAAAAGGAATTGGAATTACTCTGAAGAAGGGACTGGTGTGAGATTTAATTTATAATGGATGTTTCACTTCAAATTAATATATTATACACTCCATTCAACATAAAGTATGTTGATGCACTTACACAGCAATAAAATGCATCTTCATAGGACTGCTTGGGGAAAAATTGTTTCAAAAGAATTAAAATGAGCAATTATTTTAGTCAGCTTTGCTTGGTGCAGCCCCATGTGCATGGTTCATGTACAGTGTTCTCCAAAGTAGAGTTGACCACACTATACATAGTTCAGTGATGTCCTCTAATATACTATATCCAGATAATTCCTCTTTCTATATTCATACACAGAGACAAAGAGATTCACATGCTATTCTTACCATGTCAATGCAGTGAGGTATAAAAAACCTAGGATTTACAATAGTACAGAATTAGCTGGCCATATTTTATAAAAGGAAACTCTGGAGATAGAATTCTCACCTGGAGATAAGATAAACTTGAACTTGCCAGACTCCCCACCCTTTTACCATAGGAAGATCAGGCCTGCTCAGCCCAAAGAGCTAGAAAGGGAATTAAGAGCTCTATATCCTTGAATTCTGTAAATAAAAAATAAACCTCTCATCAAATAATTTTCACATTTGAAATGGAGGTTCAGGTGAAAATATTAGAAACTAGATTTAGATGTGAAAGAGGCAGTAGAAATACCAGCGTCATCATGGTGATGGTGTGTTGAAGACAGAAAATGAGAGGAGCTTATAGGACAAAACAAAAATATCATATTGGTCAATTCATTCATTACTTCCCTCAACAACAATGTATATGGTCCATGTCAAGACAGATCTCCATGTGAAATGAAAACCTATATTTGCATAGAAACCTTTACTGTATGTTTATAGCAGTTTTATCTATAACCACCCCAAACTGAAAACACCCCCAAATGCCCCTCCATTGTGGAATAAACAAACTTCAGTACATCCTTATGAGAGAAAACTACCCTAATAAAAATGAACAAAATATTGATACATGCTACAACATGGACGGATGTCAAATGCACTGTGCAAATTAAAAGAAGGCGCTCTCAAAGGCCACATGCTATATGATTCCATTTATATGAAACTCTGGCAAAAGCAAACTATGAGCAAAAAGGGCAGATCAGTCATTGTTGGGGTAAAGGCTGAGACAGGCTTAACTACAAAGGGTTTGCACAGTGAGTGTATGTGTGTGTGTGGGGGGGCGGGTAACAGAACCGCTCTCCATCTTGATTGCAGTGCTGCTTTCCAATTCCACATTTGTCAAAACATATAAAACTGTACACCAAGAAAAGTGGGTTCACTGTATACATATTGAAAAATAAATTTGAAAAAAATGGCAATAAAAATATTCCAAGGCCAAAAGCAATTTTATTTGAGATCTTTCATATCTTGGACTCTGTGAGTTCAGAGATAGAAAAGCAAACAAAACAAAGCAAAATTCAAAAATCCTTTTCTTTGACCTTAAAAATCACAATCTAATGAGCAAAGCAAGCTTGTCAGGGAAAGCCGGGAAAGCTCTAGTTGCTATAGAAGAGGTATGCACACACTAAAGTATGAGAAAAATCCTTTATTACTGAAATAGACGTTTCTTTCCCGATCAGTTTTACCTAAAATGTATTCTCATAGCTGTAAATTTTGCTGCTAAAACAACTCCAGCTCCCCATAAGTGAAAGGGGCTGCCTCCGGGGTTCCCTTCGACTTTCCATTCTGAAGCACAGTAGAAGGCTGATAAGTACTGTGGCCCCTCCCCTCTCTTCTGACCATCACCTCCACTGCTCTTTTTCAGTGGACTGTAGCCTCTACCCTGTCGTCCCTCCACCCCTTTTCCTGCAGCTGTACTGATTTCACCGTGGAAAAGACATCCTCCTACAAAGAGCTCATGGTTTGGGGGGTGTCAATAGGCTACTAGGTAAAACGAACAGCTTCTGGACACCAGAGAAGGGGCAAGACATACTTCTTCACCTCTGATGGATATACAGAGTTGATAGTTAAAAAAAAAATAGCTAAACTGCACTTCGTGTTGGGCTTTTATTATTTATTTTTTTCTTTTCCATTTTCTTCATCCCCCTGGAGCCAACTGAGCAGCTCCCTCCCTTCCTTATCTCACTGACTACAGTAATGAGCTCCAGGGGGACCTTGCTACTGCCTTTGAAGTAACACGTTTCTCTGAATACACTTTGAAATTTCTCTTCTACATTGTTTGTTTCTTGTTGGCTCTGAAGATCTCCTTGTAAGGGGGTCTGACAGCTGTTGGGGGGAGAGGCAGTCCTGTATGACAGTTCTGGAATGTGTAAATTGAACAACAACAATGAAAACATAAACAAAACAAAATAAGAAAGGAAGAAGGATGGGGGTGGGGGAACCCTTCCAATATAAACCCTTCCAGTTTATATTCACTGCCAGAGCAGGAATATAAACCCTTGGGCAGAAGTTGCTGAAGCATCCTGCAGGCCTCAGGCAAAGGAAGACAGCCAAGGACAGATGCAGCTGGGACTCCTGAAAGCTGTCAGAGAGGAAATAGCCTGCTGAAGACAGGCTCTTCTGGGGAGAGCTGGGAGACAGGCTCAGGGGAGGGGCAGAAAGGGACAAGGGCTGTGCCCCCCTTCCTTGGGACTTTAAATGCACAAAGGTTCTGCTTCTGGAGCAGTTCAGCATTCCTTCACAGCAAGAAGAAGGATACACAGCACATCCATTTTAATCTTTAAACCATGTACATGGGAAAACCTAAAGCATTTTTTGGTAATTCAGAAAAAGTATGGGGAATTATATTTAGCATTGGGGAAGCATGAAAAAAAGAATAATATGAAATACCAAAAGAAACCTGGTCTAGACCCTTGATTTAGCCATCCACTTGCACTGAAGATGAAAGAATTAAGTTTCAGTCCACAGAGAATTAATCAGACATTATTTCCAACTGAGTGGATTGCAACTTGATGATGTGCAATAGTAGCACTATAGAAAAAACCATAGTGCACTAGTCCTTGAAACATGAAGAAGGCAATCCTCCATCCAGAAACTCAAAGTAACAAAGTCCACTTGATATTATTGGGTTTTGTTTTCATGAAAATATTTGTCTCAGAAGACCATTATATTTGGGAATGTGGGCCGGAAGGCAAAGACCCCCAGGGAAACTTGTGTTACTCTAGCAGAACAGCAGAGGCAGAGTGGAACATGCCCAGATGTAAAGACACTAAAAGCTTTCAGAGTGTTCTCACCTCTGCTTCTCTGGGCTCCTTTTGAACAGTTGCCTGTGATTTTTAAATCACAACTAAGACTCCTATCTGAATATGAACTTATAATTTCCTTGACTCTCTTGCCTTACAAACTTATTGAAATTATAGTCATCTTTGTTTGACTCCTATGACTTTTCTTTTCTCTCCTTTTATCCAAGTCTGTCTCCAAGTCATGTTCATTTCTGTTTACTGTGAGATATTTTATCTCAGTCCTTACCTTCTTCTCTGGCTGTCACTTCAAGTCTCTATCAACACCTAGTTAAACTCTAAAAGCACCCCTCTAAGTAATATCCTTGCCTCTTACCTAATCCTTCTTCTCCCTAAACTTCAGGTCCATTTTCTTATATCATTGCTTTAGTGTCTAATCATAGATCAAAAATCCTAAAAGTTATTTATTTTTATGAAATGAAGACAGCATTCCTCAATTCAGAATTAGAGGCAGATGCAGAAAAAAGCATTTGCCAAAATTCAACATCCATTTGTGGTAAAACTCTCAACGTGTGGATATAGATGAAGCCTATCTCAACATAATAAAGGTAATATATGAAAAACTCACAGCTGACATCATATTTAACATTGAAAGTCTGAAAACTTCTCTAAGATCAGCAACAAGACAAGAATCCCTACTCTTACCACTCTTATTTAATACAGTATTGGAAGTTCTAGCCATAGCAATCAGACAAGAAAAATAAATAAAAGGCATTCCAACAGGAAAGAAAAAAGTAAGATAGTCACTGTTTGCAGATGACATAACACTATACACATGAAACCTAAAGATTCCATAAAAATACTAGAGTAAATAAATTCAGTAAGTTGCAGGATACAGCATTAATATTTAGAAATCTGTTATGTTTCTATATACAAATAACAAACTATCAGAAAGAGAAATTAAGAAAAAAATCCTGTTTACAATTGCATCACAAAAATAACATAAAATACTTAGGAGTAAATAAACTAAGAAAGTAAAAGAATTGTACTCTGAAAACTATAAAATATTGAAGAAAGAAATTAAATAAGACACAAATAAATAGAAGGATATTTTGGGCTTAGAGATTAGAAGAACCAATATTATTAAAATGCCCATAACCCAAAGCAACCTACAAATTCTATACAATCCCTATTAAAGTACCAATGACATTTTCACAGAAGAAGAACAAATGATTCTAAGGGTATATGAAACAACAAAAGAACCCAAATAAACAAAGGACTCTTGAGAAAGAACAAAGTTGAAGGTATCCCATTTCCTGAATTTAAAACTATACTATAAAGCTACAGTAATTAAAACAATTGGTACTTGCACAAAGACAGACACATAGATCAATGGAATAGAATAGAGAGAGCAGATCAATGGAGCAGAATAAAGAGAGGCAAGAAATAACCTCATACTTATATAGTCAATTACTCAACCACAAAGGAGGTAAGAACATACAACAAAGTATGTTCTTACTCTTTCTTGGAGACAAGAAAGTCTCTTCAATAAATGGTGTTGGGAAAACTGGACCAATACATGCAAAAAATTAAATAAACTAGACCATTTCTTATACTACATATTAAAATAAACTCCAAATTGATTAAAGATTTAAATGTAAGACCTGAAACCACAAAAATGCTAGAAGAAAACATAGGCAGTAAGCTCTCTGACATCAGACTTATCAATACTATGTTTCTTGAGGCAAAGAGAATAAAAGAAAAAAATTGAAAAATGGGCAGAGAACTTGAATAGACATTTCTCTAATGAAGACATAGAAATGGTCAACAGACACATAAAAAATAACAATATGTCCAATCACTAGGGAAATGAAAATCAAAACCACAATGAGATACCACCTCACATGTGTTAGATGACTATTATCAAAAAGTGTTGGTGGGGATATGCACTGATGATCTGATTGTAAATTAGCACAACCACTAAGAAAATAGTATGGAAATTCCTCAAAAATGAAAAATAGAGTAGCTGTAAGACCCAGCAATTGTACTTCTGGGTATTTATCAAATGAAAATTAAAACAATAATTTGAAAAGATATATGTTCATTGCTTTGAACATGGAATATATTACTGCCATATTTTTTTCAAATTTATTTTCCAATATGCATGCAGTGAATCTGTTACCATTGATGTTTAGCTAGATATTGAGAAAGGGAGCAAAAGAGAGTAGACATTGAGCTCAATAAATTGGGAAGCAGGGGCCTGTTTGCTTCACAAGGAAGTTACAGCTTTTCTCATTCCAGGGGATCATAGTGTTTTTCCACCAAGGGGATTAACACTACTTCGTTCTCCCTTCAGTACCAGATTGTTGGAGGGGTACAGGGGGAGGTGCTGGACCATAGATGCTTGCCAGTTTGACTAGTGGGTAGGCCCATCCAAAGCCTGTGAAAGTTTGAGAAGTTGATTGGTCATTTTGAGAAAGTACCTGTTCTGTGCCAAACCTAACTGCTGGCTATATCCCCAGGGGAACAAAGAGCCTGTCTCTCTCCTCCTTGTGACCTTCATTTGCACAGTGCACTCACCTGTTCTCTCCATGGCCACATGGCCTCCAGGAGGGAGCATGAACACCAAAGCAAGGCACAGCGTGGAACTACAGTGAGAAACTCATGCTAAGCTAGCCAGATGCTAGACTAGACTGTACTTTAATATGGAGCATAAACTCTGGGCAGTGGCCTCCATCCTGGCCCTACTGAAGATCGGACTGGACTTTTTCCATGCCAAGATGGATGGGAATGGAACATTTCGAGGTCAGAAAGGGAACCCTCTTAACTGCATGGACATCATCGATAGACCACACCACAGAGCCACATCTTCCCATGTGGGTAGCAAGAAATTCTTTTCCTTTAGACATTGCAAGAACCCCACTTCCATGAATAAGAAATCTATTCCTTTGGTGTATAGTTATGTGTTTTGACAAATGCAGAATTAGATAATACAGCTATAACCCAGATACAAAATAGTTCCATTATGTGCTTCACACACACACATACTTGTGCTAATCCTTTATAGTTAAACCCTCCTTACCCTTTACCCTAACAATGACTAATCTATTCTTTGTCCCTATAGTTTGCCTTTGCCAGAATGTCACATAAACAGAAACACACAATATGTGGCCTTTAAATCTGGTTCACACAACATATTCACCATTCATCCATGTTGTAGCATGTATCAGTGTTTTATTTTTAGAATGCTTTAGGATAGTAAGGCACCTCTGGAACTTTACAAATATCATATACCAAACTTACAGTAAGTTTCCTATTACTGGGTGCCCTTTTATAGATCTGGAAATAGGACAAAGATGCTCATTATCACTGTTGTCATTCAGGTTCCAGACAAAGCAAAAGCCCAGGGAAGAGAAATAAGAGGCACCATTAAAAGAACTACAGTAAAACTACAACTATTTGCAGATGGTATGGTCACTCATGTAGGAAAATTATCAGATCTTTCATATAAGCTTCTTAAATACTTATGAGTAACAACATGCATGGATAGCATTATACTATTTTGCACAAATCAATACAGTTACCTATCTAATATTGGCAATAACCAACCTGAAGATATAATAGAAATTAAGTGTCATTCCTAATAACTATAGAGTATCTAGAAATGATCTTGGTCAAAAATACACCAAGCCTTTTTTTTTTTGCAAAGACTTTTGACCAGGTCTTCACAGAGAAAACTTTAAAATTACAAATTTTAAAAGAATAAAAGTATAAAAGTAGCTTTAAATAAATAGTGATTGCTACCTTGTTCATGGATAACATTGTAAAGGTGTGTTATCTAAAGCTTAATCTATAAATTAAATATAATTCCTAATAAAAATACCAGTAGGATCAGTAGAATTATTTTAAAGAAATTCAACAAATTAATTCTAAGATGCACACCCCCAAATTGAAAAGTATACATCACTAATTCCATTTCAAAAAAGTAGATAATAAAAAACTGTATAAGCATTAAGACACATTATAAATCTATAGTAATAAAAACAGCATATGATTCCAACAAAAATAAATAAATGAAATGAAACAGAGTAAAGAGTGTATAAACAGATCTATGTATACAAAAAGAGATACAATATATACATACTATAATAGTAATACAAATCTGTAATGAAGTATTTATGTAAAAGATATTTGGGGGAAAATAGGTTCATTACATGCAGAACAATAAAGGTGCAGCTCCACCTTATTCAAAAATTAATTCCAAAGAGATTTATAATCTACATATAAAAAGTAAAAAATAATGCTAATAAATTGAAATTTAAAAAATATATGTTTTACCTTGGGGGTGATCACATAATTTTTAAAAAAGAATCAGAAAACACAGGATAAAGCCAATATTATAATAAAGTAATTACTGACTTTGACTACACTGGAAATTATTTAAATTCACAGTAGGTTACTATTGATAAACATGAAAGGCAACAGACACACTGTGAGAGGATATTTATAATTATAAAAAGGGTAATTTTAAGAAATCCAAGAGAGTCCTTTAAATTAACTACACAAAAGCAAAAATAATAGAAAATGGACAGAGAATTCAAAAATAAAGGTCATAGAAAGAAAAAACCAATATTCATGGAAAAATACAATTGTCAGAAAAATACAAATTAGAAAAATATAAATTAAAACTATCTTGAGATATGAAGTTATTCTTAACTGACTGGCAAAAAGTAAAATAAAATAAAATAAAAAAGGTTGGATAATAGCAAATGCTGGCAAGGCTATAAAGAAATAGAATGTTTAGCCCTGATTGGTGTGGCTCAGGGGACTGGGCCTGTGAACCAGTGGGTTGCCAGTTTGATTCCCAGTTAGGGCACATACCTGGGTTGTAGACCAGGTCCCCAGTGAGGGGAGTGACAGAGGCAATCACACATTGATGTTTCTCTTCCTCTCTTACTCCTTCCCTTCTCCTCTTTTTAAAAAATATATAAATAAAAGCTTAAAAAAAGAAATGGAATGTTTTCTGGTAGGAATACGTAACGTGATTCGGCCAAACAAAGCAATCTGGCATGATTTACTCCAATCATGCGTGTGCTGAATGCAGGAAACTGTAGTCCCACTACTGCGTGGATACTTTAGCATAGCGGTCTTCAAGGTACTTCTGGGGGTTAGAAAAACCATTCCAGGAGATATGCAAGCACAAATAATTTTAAGTGAATTAGTTATCTGGTCTTCAAATTTCTTAAATCAATCTACTGGTTTTCTTCCTTCCCATTACCTCTTGGACTATTGTTCTTCTCCCACTCTAAAAAGAAAGCATGGAGCCCTGGCTGGTATAGCTCAGTGGATTGAGCGCGGGCCTGTGAACCAGAGGATCGCAGTTCGATTCCCAGTCAGGGCACATGCCTGGGTTGCAGGTGGGTTCCCTGCAGGCCAACTCCCAGTACGGGACACACGAAAGGCAACCATACATTGATATTTCTCTCCCTCTCCTTCCCCTCTAAAGATAAATAAACTCTTTTAAAAAAAAGAAAAAAGAAAGCATGGCCTACCTTTCACCCATCCAGAGCCTTACTATGGGTATATTATGCCTGGGTTTAAAAACCCGAATTCCTGATTCAAACAAAGGGACAATGTGAAAACTGCAGGGTGATGTGCAATATTAAAAGCAGGGTGATTTGGTTAATGGTGTGATATTCTGGATAAGAATATATGAAAGACCAAGGAGGAAGAATGAAGACATAGCTCTTTTTATGACCTCAATTCTTCCTCCCTTGACTATTGTCAAAGAATGCATGGGCTTTAAGGAAGAGTCTTATTCATAGCAAAGCTCATGAAATGTTGCTCAAAGATACATTATTTCATCCTGGTAAATAGAGTCCTCAGAGACTCCTTGACTTGCTACCTGTTTTAGGGTTATTTAAAATCTGGCCACTGAAGATGGCAGCTGAGCAGGTAGAAAGTTGAATCCACTTGCTCTTGCTCCAAACTCAGATTCTTGACTATGTTCTGACAAATAACATGAACAATCAATGGAATCTTAGCTGATATGAAGTTCTGAACCCAAGGAGTACAGAAGATGCTTCACAATGGGCAGTAAGGAGATTTTGTAAGTTGAAGGGGAGATATCCTGGGCGTGGTGCCTGTAGCAGCAGAGGAGAAATCGGAAATTGCAGCTTTGTGGCTCCCTCCCCTCCCAGGGCAGGGGACCCCAGTCCCACGCAGGGGACTACCAGATCCTGCCTGGGAGTGACTTGAGAGGATATACAGAGTTGAGGAGATACAGGCTACACTGTGAGCAGCACATTCATAGCTGCGGTGCCAAATGCCAACCAGGAAAGTGCAGAGAGAGAGAGACAGGGGACTCTATCTCCCCAAATGACTAGGGGTCGCACCTGGGTCAGACAGAGTCAGGCTGTGGCCAGCCACGACTGTGAGAGATTTTTGGCTTTTTGGAGAGTTGGTATATGTGGAGAACTGGACAATGATTCTGTACTGCAGTGGGTGTGTCACAAGTAGACTTTTTAAAAGGGGAGCTGAAGTGTTCTGGGCTAGGACCCTCCCACCCCCAACAACCTCCCCCCACCCACCAGCTACCCTGCCAGCAAAAGGATAAGACTGAAAGCACAATTTGCTCCCACTGAATACAGCTGGGGAGGGAGATCAAAAAGTTGCACAGCAAAGGGATTTCTGCACAGCAAAGGGCTCATCCCAGCAAAGCTAGTAAGCCAGGGTCTGTATAAAACAGAGTTCAAGACTGTCTACAGCGAGGGCATTGGCTGGAAATTAGATAGGCAAGAGTTGTGAACCTGAGACTATTTATAGCAAGGCAAAACCCCCCTCTCCAGCAGAGTTCAAACCTCTGGGAAGGGAAAGATGTACCCAGGATACCTTGCAATCCTGCAGGATTGCAAGCACTATCTCCTCAAATGGAGAAGTTCTGCAAAACAGGCAGGACAGGCTCAAGAACCCACTGCAGGGTACATATCTGCAGGAGAAAGACAGGAAGAAAAACGCCAAAAGGGCCCATTTTGAACTTTCTCAGGGAGACAAAATATATAGGTTCCTAGGGCCCTATTCCACTGAGCACTGCAAGGCAGAGAGATCAGAAATCAGTACAGCAAGGGAGAATCAGGGCCCTGCCCAGCCTCAGCTGACACAGAGAGCTGCCATCAGCACAAAGTAGGAAAGAATGACTTTCTATTGGCCCTTTTGCTGAAACAGAAAGCTAGTGCATCTAAAACTATACAACATTGGAAATAAGCTGGGACAGACCTAGACAGGTGGTACAGGAGGAGGACAATACACCCACAATTTTCCCAGAAGACTGAACAGTGCCTCCCAAGGAAGACTCAGGGGTCCTACCCTCCTGACCACAATCAAAGCCCCCTTTAGAGGCAGGTGAAGTTAGTACATGTGATGCTGCCAGAAGCTGGATGACACCCCCACCCCAGACCTTGAGCTGATAAAAAGCCACAGGCAGGTCCACAAGAAGAAGATAAATGGCAAACAAAGTCTGCTGAGATGAATTTCACCTCATTATTCAGAACTTGTGTTATTTTTTTCTCTCACATAACCTTTTAACAATTTTTCTTCAATTGTATTCCAACTAATTCACTATTTTTGTCTTTTTACATTTTATTTATATTTTTACATTTACTTTATTTTCTCTTTATTTCAAATCTCACATTGTACTCTTCCACTGTCTTACTCCATTTTGGCTTCTTCCATCCCTTTCTTATCTTTAAAAAAAAATATTTCCCCCCTTTCTATTCCTTGTTCCTATCCCTTGCTCTTCCTATTTCTTCCTGCTGTATCCTCTAAAGATCATTTTTCTTTCCTTTATTCACCTCACATTCTTTTTTCCTCTCTTATAATATTCTTATCTTCTTCCTACCATTCTTCAATCACTGTTTTTTTGGCATGGGTATTGTGGTTATTGCTATTTTTCTTTAATTATATTCTTATTTGTTAACTTTTTTTTTAATTTCAAATCTCATAGGTTACTCTTCCCCTGTCTTACTCTATTTTGCCTTCCTCCTGCCCTTGCTTATTTGAGTTTGGGGTTTCATTTTTTCTCCTTCTTAACCTGGGTTCTATTCCCCACTCTTATTATCCCCCCCTCTCATCCTCTCAAAATGATTTTTCTTTACTGTAGACATCTCATATTCTCTTTTCTCTTTCTTATAATATTCTCACTCTCTTTCAGCATTTATTAATCTTTGCTCATTTGTCATTGTTATTGACCCTGCTGTGGTTTTTCTTCAATTATGTTTCTATTGGTTCACTATTTTATTTATTTTACTTCAAACCTCATATTATATTCTTCCTTTTTCTTACTCCATTTTGCCATCACCTTTGCATTTTTCATGTTCTAAATTTTATTGTCTCCCCTTCTTTGCCTTGTGTCCATTCCTTACTCTGATTGTTTCTCTTCCCCCATCCCTCTCAAAATAATTTTTCTTTTCTTTAGTCATCTCATATTCTTCTTTTCTGTCTTAGAATATTCTTAATTCCTTTAGCATTTACAATAGCCGGGTGCTGGAAAGAGCTGAAATGCACATCAATAAATGAGTGCATTAAAAAACTGTGTGTGATACATTTACACAATGGAATACTATGCAACAGAAAGAAGGAAGTCCTGCCATTTGCAACAGCATGGATGGAACTAGAGGATATTATGGTAAGTAAAATAAACCAGTAGGTGAGACACAAATACCATATGACCTCACTTATAACTGGAATCTAATCAACAAAATAAACTAACAAGAAAAATAGAACCAGAGACATGGAAACATGGAACAGATTGATAGCTGCAGGAGGGGAGGGGGAGGGATAATGGTGGAAGGAAGAGGAAAGAACATGTGTGAATGATCATGGACATGGACATGAGAGAAGGAATTGACTAGGAGAGAGGCGTGGGCTGGGTGGAGGGGACAAAAGGGGAAAAATCAGGAAAACTGTAATAGAATAAACAATAAAAAATAAAGTAGAGAAATAAATAAATATATAAAATCTGTACAAAACATGCTGGGCTATATTAACCTGTTATGAAAGCCCTCCTCCCTGCCTTTACATGATTCTGTTATGAGAAATGACTAGAAAAATATTTTAAATTTTTCTTTCTACTTCTCTGTCTCTGTTGCATATTTTGCATGATTTCAAAAAAAAAAGGAGGAAAAAGTTTCATCTTTTCTTCTCGTTAATTAACATTACATCTTTATGTCAAAAAATCTTTCATAAGAGATGTTTTATGTTTTGAACATTTATTTGGATCCTTAGCAGAAACATATTTTTCACCTTTTATGTAAAGTTTATATAGCACACTAAAGTATTTAAGATAGAACATATGATTGCAAAAAAGAAAGAAAACTTTACATTTTAATTTATATACAATTTTTATTGCAGAGTTCTGATAAAAATTCATTACATACTTTCAAACAACAATGTGTTTTATTAGAATAAAATTATGTGAGGAATATGAATGAAAAAATGTTCAAGGAGTAAGAGAACCAACATAAAATTGTCAACAGTTATAATTTCCGTTTAGGTATTTTTACCATTTTTTAGAATTATGATGAATATCAAAACTCTGCTGGGTTCAGATTATTATCTCTAAATATTACTTATGTTTCAAACAAACTAACAAAAACAACAAAATATTCTGGCTTTTTGGAAAAAATAGGTGTGACTCCATATCTGGAGCAGGGCAAGGTTGAGCCTTACCAATCGTAAATGAAAGACAACATCAAAGGCTAATAGGGTAGCTCAAAGTACACACACACAAAAATAGCTTAAAGATGCTTCATGGCTAAAAATGGGAAAATATGAGCATAAAAATGACTGTACTATATTGAAATGCATATAAAAGTACAGAATTCACAATGATTTTTAAAAAATCCTCATTCATAACCCTTGAAGGTTGCTAGGGCAACCTCTCATTATTCTGAAAACTGATTAAGGTAAAAGATCAAGCATTTGTCTTGCCTTTCCTATAGGGTTGTTTTTCAGACTAACCAAATAGTTGACAAGGAAAAGGTCTTCTTTATAGAAAAATACAGATAATAAATTCAAGAGGAATGATGGAATTAAAAATAGAGAGAATTACACAATTTTTTAACCTTAACGAATTACTGAGTATAATGATCATAGACAGCTGTGCTACAACTATATGACGAGACTACGATGAGTTTTAAATGGATGGATCAGTTTTACAACACGTGAACCCATTTATGAATGTTAGTATTACTTATAGTAAGTCAACCTGCTCTTATGTGCCTCTCATTGTAGTGCACTAAAAAAAAAAATCACCCATAAAATATTCTTTTTAAACATTTTTATTACATTTATTGGGGTGACTTTTGCTAATAAAATTATATAAGTTTTGGGTACAATTCTATAATATATCATCTGAATATTACATTGTATGTTCAACCTCCAAAGTAAAGTCTCATTCTTTCACCATGTACCTCCCGTTTACCCTCTTCTACCCCCACCCCATCCTGCCTCCCCTCTGGTAGTCAGTGTCTGTTGTCTGTGTCTATGAGGCTTTTTTTTTCTGCTTAATCCCTTAACTTTTTCCCCACCCCTGTGACAGCTGTATTTCTGAAGAAGAAAATTAAAGAAGGAGACAAAGAAGACACACACATAATTCTTAACTTCATTAGTACACTAAATCTAACTTTCAGGGAAGAAAAGAAAAACATGTTAAACAATACCATGAAGATACAATTGTAAAGATTCATTAGTCACATCCAGAATATGGGAATTTATTTAAGAAAAAATATACAGTTTCTTCAACAAATGGATTAAAATAATACACAAATGCATAAATAAAATTTAAAATAAATAAAACAGTTGAAAGAAATGAAATAAAACATATTTTAAAAAATGTCCCTTTCAAAAGGGACTCAAAGGAATGAAACCATAGGCAGTTTCTGAGCCTTTTTTGGATCCTGATTAAAACAAACCAACAAAACACAATTATAAACAAATAGAAGAAGTTAAGCACATACTGAGCATTGGAAACTATTAAGAAATTATTGTAAATGTGCCAGTTGTGATGTAACAGTATTGCACTTCTTGTGTCAGATATACATTTAAAAATATCTGTGGATGATTGGTCTGTGATTTGCTTTGAACTACTCCAGCAGAGAGGAAAAAATGGAAATCACACTACATACAATTATTTAAATTTAAAATAAAAAAGATTTTAGTGTACAATTAACAATATGCAATTGCTCTTGCACTTACCATTTTTCAAAAAAAAATTAGTGGTACATGTGCACAAAAGTTTGAAAACTCGTGTACTAGAGAAATTATTTTCCATTTACAAGACCATTCTTCCCAACTGAGTCAGTATCTCAAGATAGAGTTTTCAGAAAATAATGCCCTATTCTCTTAGCCTCTCTTTCATTGGTGGCTAGTCATGGGACCCAATATTGACCTGTAAAATGGAGAGCTGATATTGTTGGGCATTCTGTGAAATATTTTCTTTCATAATAAAAGGAGACAGAGTGCCCCCTTGTTGCCCTGGACTCCTTCACCCCTGCCAACATGGCTTCTGTATAGCTCCATACAGGGCCATGATGCCAAAAACTGCTGCAGCCATCCTGTGACAAAAGAGAGAGACACTGAGGGTGACAGAGAAAGCTGCAGGTTGCATTCTGCAGAAGCAGAACTAAAACAGTGTTTGGGGCTCAATATCTATAAAAAAATCAGAGGAAGTCAAATTGGGCAGAGGAAGAAACCAAACTCTAATGCAGGCCCAACAGTTGCAGCTAAAATGCAGTAAGTTCTCGAATAAAGGATTTTCAAGCAGGGGGCTGTATCCTCAACCTCACTCAATCACTAAAGGCAAGTTTCCCTGGGAAGAGGTGCCAGGAGTGAGGTGGCTCCCTGTAGCTGAGGCTGACACTCAAGTTGACCCTGGAGCTGACAGCTGAAAGCATGCCACCCAGTGGGGCTGCAAGTACCTCCTTGAAGAGGCACTTTCCCCAATATCTACCTGAGAACCCAAGTCTTTGATGTTGTTGCTGAATCTCTAGACAAATCCTGATGTTGCCCAGTCAAGAGAGGTGAGGTAAGGGTAGGAGTAGTTTGTTCTTAAGGGTGGCAGACTTATCCTGACTGGAGTGTGTTCTGAAGGATAGGTATGTTCAGATATGAAAGTAAAAGGTGAACAAGTTTTGAATTCCAAAGGACCTTCCCTATATCACTTGCTAAGTGGTTAAGTTCTCATTCTAAGTTGTTAAGGTCCATGGGAGTCAACTGAAGAGTTTTAACAAGTAGAGTCAGATCAGATTTTCACTTTTGATAATCACTTTGCTTACTATAGATTTCAATAGTCCAAGGCTGGGGGCAGGTGGAGAAGGCAAAAGAAAGGGTAGCATTCACTGAATACAGAAACTAACCAAACTATTATACATGCGGAAATTAGTAAATGTAGCTTAAGCCGTGCGTTTGTTTTACACAGTAGCTGACCAAGGGTGCAGACATAATTGATAAGATTTGTCAGAAGAGAAATTCTAGGAGCTGGTGGTCAACATAGAACACTGCATAGTTGAAAAAGGAAGCATAGTTCAGTGGGTTATTGGGACGGGTGATAATCAGAATGGTTGTTTATTTTATATATTTTTTCCAAAATGCTGGAAAAATTGTGTGTGAAATAAATGCATCTATGCACATGGGAAATTTATAGTAAGGTTTGCTATGAGCTTGGCTTGAGTTTAGGTCAGCTTTGTGGTTTGCAAGGAGCTTACTCTGAGACAACTTGCTTACTTCTCTAATTGTCAGTACCTACCTCAGAGGTCTGTTGGAGAATTAAGTGAGAAAAGATGATGTGAGGTGTTTAATATATAATAAATCCTAAAGATATGAAAGCTATTTTTTCCTGTAAGAAAGTTGCTTTTCATTTAGGATGGCATCTATTTTTTTATTGTATTTTATTAATTATGCTATTACAGTTGCCCATTTTTTCTCCCCTTTATTCCCCTCCACTCTACACCCCTCCTCCCACCAGCATTCCCCACCCCCTCTTAGTTCATGTCCATGGGTCATCCATATAAGTTCTTTGGTTTCTCCATTTCCTATACTATTCTTAACTTCCCCCTGTTTATTTTGTAACTACCATTTATGGGAAGCTATTCTTATTACTTGTCTCATCCAGGACTTATGAAAATAAATTTTTTAAAAAAATAATGAAATTAGCTCTATAAGGAGAGATTTATCAACATTTAAGAGCATAGCCAAAGGAATAAAAGATTTAGAACCAGTAATGCATACATAAATGCCCCATTGCTTACAAAGAAAGGGTGACGTACGCATGAACTTCCAGATATGTTCTAAGAAATTATTGTGTTTACCAGGGCCACACAAATTTAATATATTAATAGTATTATTCAATTGTGTCCAATTAAATCCTATTATCTCTTTATTTTTACACTAGACCCCTTTGTTACCACTACAAATATGCATTCTTAGAAAATTTGTTGGTTAAGGATCACTTAAGTTTAAAGTAAAGCTATTTATTTACAAACTTCAAGCTATGTACAAAATTGATAAGATAGGAAAGTAATATACTGAGCTACGAATAAGAGAAATACTCGTAGGTCTCTGATATAACTAGTAGAGATGCGTTACTATTTACCAAAAGAAATGAACTGTTCATTCTTCTTACTGCCTCCCTTACGTCAGCCTAGAGTAAGAGCTCCGAGAATGCGCGTTCTGGGATCATCTATTGTCCATGCCATTGTACATTTGTTAACATTTTAGACCAAAGTACAGAAGAAGGAGCAATCACATTTATATAGGACGCAGATGTACGAGAAACCATCATACAGGATTCAAAAAGATTATGACAGGCTGAAAAACGGTTGCAAAATAACAAGATGCGATTGAGTATGGATTCTTATAAAATCCTGCCTTAAGATTTATGGCAGGAGGAAATTTGACTTAACACATTTTTAGGGGGGGATAAGGCTGATTTTGCTGAGTATACAAAAAAAGGAAATACTATACTGTATTCTACTGTACATACTGTATTATAGTAATTCATACTCTATATAGTACATACTGTACATACTCTATATAGTAATTCACTAAACCCACCAAAATGTTATCTATTATACATATAGCATTGTGCCGCTCTCTGTGTCCTGTAACAGACAGGACACAGAGGAATTTTTGTGAGAAATTCAAAGACTGTATGAAGGGCTTAAAGTTTACTAGGTCAGGAGGTAAAATGGTCCCACATACCCTTCATATAATTATTGAGGACAGGGATAAAGCATAGCTACGGTTATTGGGTGGCGACAGATAAAAAAAACAGACAATACTTATAGAGTTTATAATTTATGAAGATCATAGAATGAGGAGATAGTTTCCTTTAATTTTGAGATTTTAGGCTTATTGCAAAGTACAGCTGCTCAGGGAAGTCCAGTTCAGTGGATGAATTAATCATATACTCACATAACCATACACACATACATTCCTGTACAGAGAAGTCATGGTTAAATATTCAGAGTTTACCTCCGACCAAAGTGAAGAGAGTGGCTGCTTCACCTTTGATTCAGTGTGAATACAAATTCCCCAGAAAATTCTATTTACAACTCTCAGATCCTCAGACATTCTAGCCTCTCTGATTGCCCCAGATCTTTTTTTCTTTCTTTCTTTGATCACCAGCTCTTATTTAACAAAGTTGATTTCTGAATTGAGTTTTATTTTGAGGGGATTTAATCAATTAACCTGGTAATTTACTTGATCACCTGACAAGACAAAGGCCTAAGAAATTGAGATAATATCCCCATCCTTCAGTGTGATTTTCGTTGTTGTCTTGTTTTGTTTTGAGGTGACCACCCTGTCGTCAGCTGAATATTTTGGCAGGTCCATTGTCACCTTGGCTAGATACACTTCATCGACCCTGTCCTCTTAGACCTGGCTTCCAGGCTACTCAGTACACATGCAAATTCAGTGTGCCATCGCTCTGTATACCATTCTCTCTTTCCTTTCAATTTTTGTCTACTTAGACCTGCTGATAGCAAAGTGCCACTGTCATGCTTTACTTATAAAATTGTGCAACTGTCTCTACAACAACTTGCATATTATCCTTTAGCAATTGTAAATAACAGTGGCCAACATATTGGTTTACATAGCAGTTATGCTTATCACAGACCTGGAAGTCTTCAAGTCCTTTACTTAGAATAACACTTAATCCGCCAAATAAGCCTATAATGTATTCATTGTTGCCATACAGCATTATCTCCAAATGCTATTAAGATGGTCTTTGTTATAGTCTGATCCATAGATTCTTAAATGACAGAGCTTTTTATTGGAAAACTAAGAGAAAGATTGTTTTTTACTAAGGGCATTGTATAGGCTTCCTGGAGAAGATGTCATATGATTTGATGGATGTCAACAATTTTCCATAAGAGAAAAAAAAAGGGTAAAGGGAATGAGAAAGTGAAATGCACATTCCAGGTACAGATAAGTATGAATAAGGCACCAAAGTAAGGAAATGCAAGGTGTGTTAGGAAGATATCCAGACAGTAGTCTGGAAATCAATCACAAAGGCTTTCAATGCTGTGTTGAAAACTTTAGGCTTTAATCTGTACAGAAATAGATCATTTCAGAAATAAAATGCTTCCTCCCCTATACGTAAAATAAACAGTGAAAAACAAATACACTCTACTGATCACCACCACAAAGCAAATTATATTTACCCTTCCTGGAGGAGTCTAGGCCTGGTAAAATTTCCTCAGTAAATGCTAAAATCTAAAGATCTAAGAATCTTTTGACCTTCAAGCTGTTTCACTGATGAATGACTCCTGAGCAGTATGACAGCATGACTCAGCCAACCCAAGCACACCTTATTCATTTGTCAATGCACTGAATGCCCAAAACCACAGTTACCATCCATATTTCTGGTAGCTTGTTATACAAAGCCTATATGAACTTTTGTTTCTGACGTTAGACTGCATGAAAAGACTATTTTACAGTCAGGCCAGAACTTGTACTTCCATGTGAGTGTTATACTTCGCAAATAGTAACTTGCACTTGACTGGTGATGCTCTTGTCAAAACCTTGCAAAGAATGACTTTCAAAGCCAGATCTCAAATCACATAAATAAGACAGTTAACTTAGTTTATCCATGTATTTTGTTGCTGAGGTCAAATGGAATTAAAATTGGAATTACCTACTCACCCTTCTTAGTTCCAAATGGCTTAGCCTGTTTGGAAAAATAAAATTCATACTGAGAATATGGAGATTCACTATCTGCACAGGAAGAACAGCTACCATTAACCAGCAATTAATGTGTTTTGGGAACTATGGTGATAGGTGATACACTTATACGCTCTGTTACATGTCCTAAACCATGAGATAACTTTGATTTAGGTGGGTTAAATATCAATTAAAAAGTCACGAGTAAGACATCATGGTGTAGAGGAAAAACACTCTGCAACATGGAATGCAGAGTATTTAAAATGAATATTTATGCAGCACACTGGGTAAAATTTGATAACATGGGTAAATATGTTTGGATTTAAAATCCTGGCCCAACAAATGATATCTGATCCTGGGCTAGTTGAAACCTCCCCTAGTTGTCTCATCTTTAAAATTATGGTAATGTTTGTACTGTACTATGGATACTTAACAAAATATTTGGTGCTGGCCTTGGCTGTTGGGCTCAGGAAGCTACAGCTGGGAGGCTCCATATGACCTTCCATCCTTTAGGAGTCCAGACCAGGCTTCCTTACCTGGCAGGTCTGGAAAGAAGTCCAAGAGAGAGGAAACAGAAGATTCAAGACCTTGGTGCCTAGGACCAGAACTTCCACAACACCATTTCACCACATTATTTTCCTTTTATTGTTGGCACTATTACAGATGTCCCTCATTTTCCCCTCTTTGATCCCCATCACCTAGCCACCCCCCCCTTACCGAATTGTTCTCTGTGTCCATGGGCTACACATTTTTGCATATATGCATATACATTGTTTGGCTAGTCTCTTCTAGTACCCCCTTGCCTCTGACAGCTGTCAATCTGTTTCATGTACCCATGCCTCTGGTATTATTTTGTTCATTAGATTCCACATATGAGGGAGATCATATGGTATTTGTCTTTCTCTAATTGGCTTATTTTGTTTAGCATAAGAATCTCCAGGTCTTTTAGTCAGAGCATCTTGCAAGTTCTTCATAGATTCAAAGGGTAAAGAAATAGACTTGACTTCTGATGGGAAGAGTTAAATAGTCATATAGTTAAGGAGCATGTGCACATAAAAAAGGAGCTTTCTTTTTAAAAATATATATAATATACTCCAGTAAAGTTAGAGAGTAGGGACCTTAAGACAAAGAGAATCTACTTCTGAAAGACTTTAAGAGAGAAATAACAAGATGATCAAATTCACTTTAAAATGATTACCTTGTGTACAGTGTGGAGAATAGATGGAGAGAGAAAAGTCTATGTACAACAGTCCATTTGAGGTTCAGTTACAATAACCCATTTTGGAGACAGTGGTGGCCTGAGGTAGATAGTGGCAGTGGGACAGATGAAAGTGGACAAATGGAGAAGCTCTTAAGATACAGAATCATGACCTGGTAAACATGGCTGGCTCTGGGAATAAGAAGTCTTGCTAACTTGTCATCTTGCTCATCGCCTGAGTTAATGAATCTACAGCCAAAGTAAATAAAGCCAAGGTGCTGCCAGCCATGGGTTTTAAAGGAGTATGAAAGAAACAAATTAAAGTGTGCTGAAAATGGAAAAACTCAGCTGCTGGTGACACTTATTATTGTTCATGTGTCCAGTGATACTGCAGAAGGGAAGAAAATCTATTAAGAATTATTTGATAGCATCCTTTTACAATGCCATTTCCAATTTGACTTTAATTTACATTTTATAAATTATGCAACATTTTAGAAAGTAAGTAAAAATCTTTTAGTATTCTAAAGTGCAACACTATATTTTTGGCAGCTTAAAAGTTTTGAACATAGAATTTCACATTTTCTGATTCAGTAATAAGCTTTCCAAAAGGTGAGACCTGTGGAAATGTTGAAATGAGTTATTCCATCTCCTTGTCAATTTTTTAAAAGCAATTTCCACATTAAGTACTGTTCACATACAAACCATAATGGGGATGTCTAATATGCCTGCAGTAAATGCTTAAAGTAAGTTAACATTTAATCAGGAATGTTTGTTTTAATCCTTATAGAGATATTAAAGGTAAACAATCCAATGGCAGTTGAAATGGACTCTCTATTTGTAAGAAATGTGTACTTTAAGTCTGGGAAAGAGAAAGAGGTCCCTTGTAAATACCTCATTAAAGTACACTGCAACTCAGTAGCAGAACTTCTCCAAACAAGATTGACACGAGCCTTTTGGATTTGTATACAAATCCAGTGGCCTGATGTGGGCCACTCTCACATGAATGGAGGAATTTAACTGCATGGCAGCTGACTCTTCCCAAGAAGCACTGAACTTATTGTTTTGATGCATTGAAGCCACTGTGTCGAATTAAATTAGCACCGTCAATCTTTATGTAATTGGCACTGTAAAATGCCAGGTGCTACGCAGACAGCGGGCCCTGATGGGTTCGCAGTAGTCTTCTGCCCACACAGAGCTGGTCTTCAGCCTTGGTTCTGTGAGACATCAGTGCATTGATGATGATCTACAGAAAGGCCAGGATAGACTCCATTCACAATATCATTTGATTCTCTTAAAATATTGCTTTACAAAATAATACCAAGTATGAAATAATAAAGTAGTGCATCTTTTAACACCTTGCTCTTAATGGCAAACATGCCTCCTTAGATACTGAAAATGGGGGTAGGGAGAGTTATGAACTACATATAAAACGTTAATTTCATTCCATGGCACTTTATGTGGACTCAGAATAGAGAGAGGGAGAGAGGCAACATTTGTATGTGTCAAGATAATATGCCAGTCCATAGGAACATCTTTCTTATTTTAATGGTTCAGAGAGACTTCATGAATGAGGTGAGATTTTAAAATAACCATTTAAAAGAAACCATTAAGTCATCATGAAAAATAAGAGAGCAGTTTTTATCCCATGGCATATGTTAGTCATGACAAGGGATGACATGATAAAAGACAGCTAATGGAACAGAAGAGAGAAGATAAAGATGTAATAGTAATATGCTAGAGACAAAAAAGTTTTTTTTTTTTCAAGGCAAGTTTGCAAGGGTTCACGGACCCTTGGTAGGGCTGTGTTTCAGTTGGCCACTGAAGTGCTGTGGTTGGATAGCACCCTCAAGGCCAACCAGAGAGAACCCATTCACAACGAACCAATGGGTAAAAGGGGACACAAACCTGGCTTCCTGTTTCACCTCAAATGTGTTAAGGAGTCATTGGAATATAAGGCCTGATTTCCCTCTTGACACAATAGTCTTTGTATGATGTTCAAAGACAGAGTTAAAGGGCAGTATCAAAACAGACAACACGGTGATAATTTTAAAGGTGGTAGATGAGGAAGGTGTAGCCAAGCCAATCTGATGTTAGCTCATCTTTTCATTTATGCTCTTCTCTCCTTCTGACTTTTCAGGCAGTCAGCCTTGTCACAGACATTTCTACAACTTCAAAATGCAGCTTATGGGTGGGGGAGGAGAGCCTGTTCTCTAAGACTCCTTTATCCCCTTTCTTCTGTCAACAGTATGAGGTCTGAATCCCATCATAAAAGGAAATTACATTTAATGAGAAAGAGGGAAGAAGACAGAGATGAAACAGGAATCACAGTGGCACAAAAACAAAAAAGGACATTTCTTTGCTCAATATTAATTGCAAGTGTCTGCCAATTACCTTTTAACGACTTTTGTATGTGTCCTATGACTTTCATCTTTTTCATGTGATAGCCTACAAGGTCTGTCTGGAAAAAGTCCAGCCATTGTTAACATAATGAGAATGGTCTGCATGACATGGATGTAACCTGGCAGCCAAGGAGAGAGGACTGGAATGTGCATGTGTGAACAATGACAACTTTCCTATACTAGTCAGTGGGGGCAGTAGATGTCATTGAGTGAGCATGTGTACTGCGTGGCTATCACATTCAAAATGACTGAGCAAGTAGAGTAACAAATCTGCATCAAGTTTTTCCTTAAGCTTGAACATTCCTCCTTGGAAACTATTCAGATGATTCAGAAGGCTGCAGCTATTGACAATTGGTGACTGGCGGCTTCATCAATAAGCCGGCTCATGCATCATGTCTCATGCACAGATTTTTGGTGAAACATCAAATCACCCAGGTTACTTAGATCCCCTATAACCCATATTAGTGCCCTGCAACTTCTGGCTTTTCACAAAACTAAAATTTTTAAGTGTCTGCTCTACTGTGAGGAATCCTATAACCTAGACCATAATTAAGAACATTTGACAAGATTATGCAAGACATTATTTGACTATCAAAAATTTGTCTTCATTTAAGATTTTCAATATAAGGAGGAAAACACCACTCATCAGAGGCAGATGTGAACTTGGAATTTTCAGAAAGTTTTAGGCTGTAGTTTCTAACTCTTGCTTCTTCCTCCTTAATACCCTTTAGCCTGATATATATTCTTTCTGAAGGTTTTCTCAGACCTAGAGACAAGAACTAGGAAATCTGTCGATAAGCTATTGGTTTGAAAAAAGAAGAAATTGTTTCTGGGTAGAGAGCAAAGGGAAGGAATCTATATAGGTGACTGCCAAATAAGAGATACTGAAATATGACCAGAACTTGGGAGCAAAGGAGTGACCACCAGGGGACAGTTAACACCCCCAGAACATAGGGTTACTGCAAATAATCATAAAAACACTTGCGTGAGCTTAGAAAGCCACAATAGTATTTTGGAGTTGAAAAGAATTGTAGAGTTGCCTGTTATCATTTTATAGTTGAGCTTCACAGCTGAAAAGGAGTGCTAAAAAATGCCAAAATTTCATCTTTTGATGAATTTATCATGAAGCCAATAAAATGTAAGTTTCTCCTTCGCACAGACCCTGGTTAGTGCTGGAGGCTGTGTGGTATCATCAAGTGAGGGAAGAGGGGAAGGGAGGCAAAGTAGGTAACGGAAGGTATTTGTCAGAGTGTTTGGGGGAAACGCCTATAAAGATTATAGCAATAAGAGATGTGGATCTCCAAGCTTTATATAATTTTTGGTTATTTGATTCCAAGTTCAAGATAATATTCCATTTCAAAAATAATTTTGTATTATTAAGAGCTTCCCCCAATTTCATAAGCTTCCAGGACTCAGAGAATCTGGACGACACCTGCATGTTTCATAGGAGTTGATCAGCCTTACGTGTTTTAATTGATTTAAAATGGTTCGTTTTTGATGATCACTTCAAATGTTTTAGGTTTATCCATGTCAATGAAAGAACTATATTTGCTAAGATACAGAAATATATGGTGACAGGGGTAAAAAATAGTGTTGGTGTTAATAATACGGTCATGTTTCCTTTCCACCACCTGGTGGCAATATTCCTAAAATATGGAATAAAATGGTCTCAACTGCTTCAAGTGTTTAAACAATTTTTGGAGGGGAGTGGCTTGCACATATAAAACAGTAATAACTTGTGTTTTACTAGTTTGTATTGTGATAGTTCTCTACTAAATCAGTCATGAATTTGATAGAGTAGAATCCTGTTTTGTATTTGTTTTTGTTATTACTTTTCAGGAATAAATTTGAAGTTTTTATTAGGTGTCTGGATGCCTTTAACAGAGGTTAAGTTCTAGGCAACAAGAAATACTATACTGGATGCTTATCAATTATCCACAACTTGAGGAAGGGAGGAAGGGATGACCCGTGTTCCTCAGGCTAAGCACACTCTTCAATACTGCTACTTCTAAAGAAAACACGCAAAAATACCAAATTTTATCACTTATTGTACTATTGTTGAGACGATAAGGCTTTATTTATCTATTGAAATATTTAGAATAAAATTTAAACTTGGATATATTAAGAAGCTTGCTAATTCTACCTCTTATAAAAAATTAGATACTATCATTTGTGAAAAATATATCGCAGGCCTTGGCCAGTGTGATGCTGATTTCTGTATTCTGTTTTGTGGTAGGTTGGACACCTTCGTGAGGCTTTAACATGGATCCACTAGACTTTCTTGAGCGAAAAAGAAACTCGCAGATTCTCTGTGTACTAAACAGACCGTTGGCAATAGCTAAACAGCTGTTGGCTGTATGATACATATTTGGCTAAAAACAAACCCATCTGTATTTAATGCATTATTGCCAAAGTGTAGCAACATGCTGTTTCCAGTCTGAAAACATTGGTACCCTCATGTGAGATGATCAAATTGAAAATCACACAACATGGCTCCTGCAAGTCTTGGCTATGCAAGCAGAAAGCCTAGGAGGGTGCCAGAGGATGGCGGAATTAGTTCCCAGAGGCTTCAGTTTTCAAGGCAGGGAGGATGGCAGTGGATGGCAGAGGATGGAAGGCACCAAGAAGACAGTCCTTTCCCCTGGTAGATGCTTTATTTTATCATACTTTTCAAAATAATTCCTTAGTGTATATTACTTTTTATAAATGTGTTATTCAATCTTTACTTTTACTGATTAAAAATATGCAATTTCAATAGTAGAATCATTGGAAAATACAAGAAAAAGAGAAAAAAATTACCCTTTATCCAACCACAGAGTTTACTTGGCCATTTTTAATAAAGTTATTATTTAATGCTTCAGGTTCTTAACATGACCCAATCAGTTCACTTACTGGGATTCATTGTGCTTGGGTGACAAGAAAATAGAGAGAGGTCAGGCTACTTAAGGTTATCTTTCTCTTCAGTGTACCAGCACGAATTTGAACCCAGGTTTGTTTTATTTAGAGGAGAGAGCTGGGGCTTTCGCCACCGTAGCACACCACCATGGTATTATTTTCGCACTATGAAAATAATACCATTCCAAAACTATATCCCAGAGTTCATGGCCAACAGAGAACTGTTTTTATGATATTTCAGGCCATTTGGGATTTTACAAACTAGATTGTGTAATAACTACAACTGAAAGCAACAGCTTAGTTTGGTCATGAGTAAAAGATTCCTGAATGCACTAGACCATATGTGTAAACAATTAGATTTGGGATCTCCCAGCATCTATCATTTAAGGGGGAAAAAAGGGTTAGCTAATGAATTTTTTATGTTGATTAGCATAATGGAATGTTCCTCTAAATACCAGCACTTATTTTATTTGATAAAACACTCAACAATTTGAGGGCATTTTTGTAGTTTTTTTTTTTTCATGATTTGAATAATGCATACTTTTCTCTCATAATAGGCAAATGTTCAAATCAACCTCACAGAAATCTTCACCTGGAAAGCTCTAACTAATTGAGCGTTTTTTTCTGCCTACTGCTAGCACCCGCTTCTGCGGTAAACAGTCAACAGCTGGAGCCGTAACAGGGAATTCTCAGCGCAGCTACCGAGAGCCCCATGTTTCACAGCTCAGAGACTGTAAAATACTTTTTTAGAAAAGAAAGTATGTACAAAAGTCTTCTTTGTTTGAGTGTAGACCCAAGAAACTGTTGCTTTAAAGGAATATACTCTTTGCACTAATAATTAAGTTCATAGAACTGTAAAATACAAATGTAGATAATTTATAAAGTGACTGGTTTTGCAATGTCACAAACCCAGCAAAATAACCAAGATGTATCTGGAGTATGCTTTAATCTAACAATGCACTATTTGTAAAGTGTTATTTTTCCTGACTTCTCAGATAAAGAAAGAAGGAATGGCAACATTATCTATGGAAATGTTCAACTCAATGCTGTAAAAATGCATGATACAGAGAATATATTAGTCCCGACACACTAGTGATCCTCAAACATATACTTTCAAACATTTTGACAAAATGCCACTTCCCTGGAAAGACATTTTAAATAATTCAAATTAACTATAAACAAGTTTGATGAGTCTTTTGTTTAATTCAAGTTTCTCTCTTGCTCCCAGCTAAGGCAGTTTTGCTAAAAAATACTTAGAAGAAATACGGCAGGGAGCTCTCAGACCTACTACTGAGTAAAATTTGAGGACAATTGGAAAAAACTGGGCAGAACACACATCCATATTAGAACAGAATTGTGTACTCAGAAGACAAGAGAAACAGAGAAAAATTGTGAAAGAGGAAATTGAAAGAGACCAAGTGAAGCACGGTGAGTTTAGGGAAAGAGAATTGAAAGACTGAACACTTAGAAAAGTGGACATAACCAGGGGAAAAGAGAACTGGAAAGAGGTGTTCATGCTCCAGAGAAACAAACAAGGGGAGAATGAGGAGCAGTTCTAGGTCTACAAAACAATCATGTAAAAGAATCAACTTTGACCCTCCTGTGGTAACACCGCAGAAAGAAAATGGTTGTTGAGTCACGCCGAGTACATACTAATTCTGCAACCTTGGCCAATAATGTCAGCAATGTTGTTTCAGAGATAAAATAGAAATTTTAATTCTCAAACTGTATGAGCTAGCAATATCTAATATACTTAATGCCTTTTAGATTAATAAATATTTGATTACTGATAATTTAGGCTTCACTTAATAGATGAAACATTGTCCTTCAGAGAGGTTCAAGGGTCTTAGCTTGGAAACTTGTTCATTTTGTGTGTTTTAAGTGTGTTGAAAGTGCAGTCCCAGCCTATTGTGGGTTCTCAGTTGTTGCTATCAATATTATCCTGCACTCAATTCATCTTGTCATTGTCTGAAGAGAATTAAGGCAGGTTTGCTGTGAAATCTATTCTTCTTTAGAACATAAAGAATTTAGTTTGCAAAAGTCAGGGTGGCCCATAAATATCCCATAATAGATTTCAAAGGTATATTAATACTGTCTTGGAGAGATACAGTCTAAGTAGCAGTTAAGATAAACTGAAATAGACACGGTTGTGGGTCTTGAACACCACTATCCACTAGAAATGTAATGGGAACGAACCCGACGACATTACATCTTCTAGTAGCAATGTTTTTAATAAGTAAAAGAGAAACAGGTTATATTGATTTGATAATCTGTTTTGTTTAAGCAAATATATCTAAAATATTATTGTAACATATAATCAATTAAAAATGACTGAGATATTCTACTCTTTAAAAATATTTTTGTACTAATCCTTCAAATTCTGGCGTGTATTTTAGTTACAGCACACCTTAATTTGGACTCGCATCATTTTAAAGGCTGAATACTTACCCATGTCAGTGTAGATACAGAAGAATCTAAGCAGAAAAATACAATAAAGAACCAATGTAGACACTAAGCTGTCATCCACTAAGTAAGCTAACCAGAGAATCAAACCCTCTGAACTTGAAAGCCTCTCCTTCATCAAATATTTGCTCTAGCCTGAAGAAATGTATGGCTTGGCTTTACTGAGAAGAAATCAAAGTCATAAAGTATAAAATGCCTTACCTGCTTCTTCTCAAATGTCTCTGTAACCATATTCTCCTCACAACGTCTCAATAGCCAAGGGCTTTATCAATTCTCTCCTTCCTCACTTCTGTCTCAGAGAAGTGTTGTCCTTTATTCTAAAGTTCAAAGCCCCTGCTACTTGCCTTCCCCTGCTTTTCACATTGCCTCCTTCCACCAAACACTGTTTTACAGGACTTCACCTCCTACAATGTGAGGTATATAGGATTTTCTTAGTGCCCCTTTCTAAAAAAAAAGGGCTGTACAAAGACAATCCCCAAAGCAGTCTTAGATTCACAGCAAAAGTGAGAGTAGGGTACAGAGATTGCCTATAATCCCCTGCCCTGACCTATGCTCAGCTACTAATATCATCCCACACCATAATGGCACATTTGTGATGACTGATGATCTGACAGTGACACGTCATTATCATCCAAAATCTTACATTGTATGGAATTTGACAAGCAAGAAATCACCGTAAGAAAAATAGTTTCACTGCTCTTGAAATCCTCCTTGTTCTACCTATTCATCTCTCCCACCCTCTTTTGCCTGTGGCAACCGTTGATCTTAAAAAAGTCTCCATGGTTTTGCTTTTTCTAGAATTTAATATAGTTGGAGTCATACAGTATGTATATAGGCTTTTCAGATTGGCTTCTTTCACTTTGTAATATGCATCTATATTCCCTTCATGTCTTTCAATGGCTTAATTGCTCATTCCTTTTAATGCTGAATAATTGATACTTCATTGTTGGCTGTACTCCAATTTATTTATCCATTTACCTACTGATGAACATCTTGTTTGCTTTCAAGTGTAAAAAAATAATGTAAATGGAGCCACTTTGAAATGGACTTGAAGCTGCCAACTGCCTTGCATGTCTTATGCCTCAAACCTTTGGAATGTTAGAATAGGGTAAAATAACCTTTGTACTGGGCCTAAAGCAACCCTGTGTCTCAAAGAACTATTTGCAAAGATGGTACTAAACAGCAAGTGGGGCCCTGCTGCCCATTGCCACTGCCACCCTCTGGGCAAAATTCCAGAGGCAAGGGTTTGGTGCTAAAGGAAGGGAGTCTTTTTTCAAAAGCTACACAAGTTTGAACTAATACGGCTTTCCACAGGCATTACTCACTTAAACCTATCAATTAAGGCTAAATGCTAACTCTTTGGTTACAGCTTTAATCCCTTAAACCTAACAATTATACCCAAACTCCTTAACATCTGAGTTCTATCATTTCCCCTGTTAGGTTTTAATTATCTTGTTTCTGTAGACTTCCTTTACCAACGAAAACAACATAAGATACAAAAGCTATACAATTTGTAGAGAATGGTAGGCTTCTGCCTCAAAGCCGGTCTTCTCCACAACATCCAAAGAAGAATAACACTGCCACCCTCTGCCAGGTCAACCTGGTCCTAGGCTGTGCCCAGAGTCTCTTCCCATCCAAAATACCATCCATTAGGATGCACAGGCAGGTGCAGTGTGATGCCCCTGAGCCAGTCTCTACCCTCCTTTTATTTTAAGTCTTCTGGCCCATAATTCCATGTGCTCTGGAGGCATTCAGCTTCTCAGCCAAACCCGTGCCAGACTGTTTACCATTGCCTCAGGAACCTCTACCTATGGCCCTTCAGTACTCCCGCGTGTACTGATTAGATCTCTTTGTATCAAAGATAACAAAGAAGCAAATATTATGCCTGCCAAAATGGTGACTACCTGAGTGAAATTTTTTTAAAAAATAGGGAAACATTCTTTAGAATTAGTGTGACTCTGTTAGCTCATCTGTATGAGTAGAAATGACTTCATTCAATTGGTGTAATTGTTCCTCTTCCCTTTTTTATAAATGTACCTTGTCTTCATCTCCCAATCACAGCACTATTGTTTTTGATCTCAAATAAACGCTTGTTACCTCTCACTTTGGCCTTCTATTCTTTGGAATAAAAGGGGCCACATACTAACCTGAGAAGCTCAGGAGGAGCCTACGAAACAGCCTTACAAACTCAGAGATCTAAAGAAACAACAAAGGATAGTCTAAAATTAAAACTTATTAACTAAAAGCTGTTCATGGTGGATAGTCATGTCCTAGGCCAGTATTTTTCTCTAACAAAGGTCAATTTTGACCTTAACTAAGCCTGTCCATTGTCTTTTTGCATCTATGACAACATACCTTGGGAATGTGAAGGTAACTTCCCACATTCCCAAACCCCTTGGGCACACGCTGAGACCACAAAGGCCCTCTCTGTTACTGTTACCATGTTAATTGTTGACTGTTAACTATGCCTTGCCCATCTATGTAAAAGAAGGTGTGTCCATCATTTTACGTTTTATCCACCCCCAGAGGTTTTCTCTCGTTGTGCTTTCTCCTACTCCTTATCTATGATCAATAGACTTCATCTAACCCCCTTACAGCTCCTCCTTTGATTCTAATGTTTAAAATAAGGTGAAAACTTTCATTCTTTGGAAGTTTGAGATTTCTCAAAATCTTTGAGATTTTGCTTCCTGGCAACTGTTGTCAGTTTAGCTCAAATAAACTCACTAAAATTTCTCTATAGGTTTGGATGTTTCTTATATTGACACTTTTTAGGTTAACACAAACTTGGGCAAGCATAAATATAGCTGCTACAATATTGGCATAAAAGTTTTTGTGTACACATAAGTTATTAACTCATTTGAGTAAATGCCAAGGAGCAAAATTATTGAATTGTGTAAGAGTATGTTTAATTTTTTTAAGAAATTTCCAAATTGTCTTTTAAAATGGCTGTACCATTTTGCATTCCCACCAGTGATGAATGAGATTTCATCTTGCTCCACATCTGTGCCAGCATTTTGGTTTGCCAGTATTTCTTTTTTTTTTCTTTTTGCCATTCTAATAGGTTTGTAGTGGTTTCTCATTGTTGTTTCAATCTGAAATTCCCTAATGACATATAATATTGAGCATCTTTTCAAATTATTTGGCTTATTTGTCACTAGTATATGTTCTTTGGTGAAGTCTCTGTTCAGAGGTTGTTTGCTTTCTTATTGTTGAGTTTTAAGAGTTCTTTGTCTCCTTTGGAGAACATCCCTTTATCAGATACAGGCATGCCTCACTGCACTGCACTGTGCTTTATTGCACTTCACAGCTATCAATAGCCATTGAACTGTTTACAGTATTTATTCATTGTCATGCTCAAAGGCATAGTTTAAGGTGATTCATCAGTTCAAGTTTAGGAAAAACGCTGTCGCCCCATATTGATATTGGTGCTTCCCCTTTGGGTGTCCTTTAAGTTGGTGTGGACTTTAAAGTGTGTTATTCTAACTGGTCGGCTTAATCTGCTTTAATTAATTATTCAACTACATAGTATAGTTTCCAGGAATAATTTAGATTATCTTCAGGGATTTACTTAGGCCTTGTTCCGGATAGAAACACCAGGAAGATGCAAGGCTAGCGTTGCTAGTATTGATTTTACTTGTCAAGCACATACAGAGCACAACTATGCGTGTGGCACTTTGTATACACATGGGTTCTTACAAAATAGATACTATTATCTCCATTCCCTTTTAACAGGTGGGATAACTAAGGCACATGGAAACTGAGAAACATATAAAAGCCATACAGTTAAGACAGCACCTAAGACTGAGTGAAAACTCAAGCAGTCTGGCCTCAGAACCTACTAGGTTGCACTGTTTCTCTCCGGTGGGATAAGCGAATACACATTTAGGAAGGCTCAATTTTCTTGAATTGCCCTTTTTGTCATCTATTTGTGGAGGCCGGAAATTCCAGGTCAGAGGCTAATCCCTTTAGTGAAACACAAGGCTCTTTTTTTCAAATGCAAATGTAACCTTATCTGTCCTTTACACCTGAGTACAAATTGATTTAGCAAGACATTTCGTGACAACAGATTTTGAGGATGGGAGTGTCCAAGGAGACAGATTATGAAGTAGGAGCTTTTGGAACAGAGAAGAGGTTGTAGGGGAATGGAGACTGAGGTGGTGACTGGCATCTCAGGCTTGTCTGGGTTGGCTGTGTAGACTGAGGTGAACTATTTCATTTTGCCTTAGTGTACTGGAGATTTCAATATTGTCATCTAAGTAAGAAGGTTGAAACAGACCTAAATTTGCTGTAGAACAGAAAAAAACAGACCATTTCAACCTAACAAAAAAATCTTCTAGGATATTGTGGAATCATTACAAGGTAATCCCTGAATTTATATGTTCACTAAGCATCACCTTTGAAATTAATAATAGTAAATAAATAGTACAACACTATTTCTAAACACTCATAAATTCTAAAATATATTTTTATTTGGAAATAAATCCATGGTATTTTTGTCATTATAGATTTTCTCAAGCAATTTAGAATGAGATGGATGGAAAGGTTGAATCTTCATTTTTTAAGATTTTATTTATTTTATTTTTAGAGAGAGGGGAAGGGGAGAGAAAGAGAGGGAGAGAATCATCCCTGGTGTGATAGAAAAACATTGATTGGTTGCCTCTCACATGTACCCAAACTGGGGACCACATCTGAAACCCAGGCATGTGGACTTACACTTTGCAGTCTGATATCCAATCAACTGAGCTACATTGGTCAGGAAAGAGGCTGCATCTTTAAAAAGCACGTTTGAATTGTGAAGCACGGGTATACAGAATGAATCTGGAATCAAGTGGAACAAGTCTGGTATTTTTTTATGCGTTTTATTTACTTAGGTAAATGATGATGCTCAGGATAGCAGGAAGCAACTCAGGATAGCATCTCTTTATTGGTATCACGATTGGAGCTAACAGATAGAAACTGTACCTAGGAAACGAAGGGCAGGGGTGTCTGTGTCAGCACCCTAAGTAGGACACACAGCTAAGTGGCTGTGTGGATGTGTACTGTTGAGCTGTACTACTACACATACCCACACAAACTTTCCTTGCACTCTTACATTTATTTGCCTCTTTAATTCAGAAATTAAAACATTTGTAATGCCTAACAAATCAAGCTGTGGTTTTCTGACAATTATATCTAGATTAAGTAACAAAATCAGTGAAGACACTGTCATGGAAATACCCACTGGCCATAGACATCAGCAGCATTTGGGATCAAATCAGGCTATTAAACTACAGGCCAGAGAGTCTGATTTGCATGAGTAATTAGAAATGTTTAATAGAATGCTTGCTTAATTAAACTTATCTCATAAGGGCACCTCTTGAAAATGCATAAGAGGTTGACAATTCAGAACCATTCTCAATATGTCGGGTACAATAGTTTTCCCTCTAATGAAGGATTTTTTGACTATTTAAAATGACATAACAGCACAAGCCACATTGTCTTAGAATTTTAAGATGTGTGTGAAATTTAAGAATTTTATAGAAGAGTGTAAAGAAAAAAAAAGAGGAAAAAAAAGAAGAGTGTAGAAAACAAAAAAAAATTATGTTTTAGGGAATATTATAACTAAGAAAGGAATAGAGGTTGTTTCAGTGAGGCTAGCTGCTAATTAAGATGACTAACTCTTTAATATAGGAAAAGGAACATTTAAGAAAAACATTACTGTTTTAGTCAGTTTGGGGTTCTATAACAAAATAGCATAGACTGGTGGCTTTGAGAAATGTTTATTTCCCACCCATCTAGAGGCTAAGTATAAGAATGAGTGGTTGGTGGATTCGGTGTCTAGTAACAGACCTCTTCCTAATTCGTAGGCAGCTGCCTTCTAAGTGTAACCTTCCACAGTACAGAAAGGTAGATCTGGTATTTCTTCCTCTTCTCATAAGGGTATTATTAATCCCTTAACTGGAGTTCTATCCTCCTGGCTTTACCTAAACCAATCTCCTCCTCAAGGTCCCACCTCTAAATACCACCACATTAAAGGATTATGACTTCAGCATATGAATTGAGGAGGGGGGAGGGGTACAACCATTCAATCCATTGCTAATCAGTTAAATGTTTATTTATTTATTTTTTAATTTATAGATTTTAATTTTTTTAAAAATATATTTTATTGATTGTACCATTACAGTTGTTCTATTCCCTTCATTCCCCTCCACCCTGCCCCCACCATTCTGCCCCCCTTAGTTTATAACCACATGTCTCAAGTTCTTTGGATTCTATATTTCCCCCACTATTCTCGCCCTCCCCCCTATCTATTTTCTACCTACCATCTATGCTATTTTCTGTACCTTCTCCCCCCTTCTCCTCCTCCCACCCCCCTGTTGCTAACCCTGCATGTGATCTCCATTTCTATGGTTCCACTCCTGATCTAGCTGTCCTCTTAGCTGGCTTTTGTTTTAGGTGTGGTTGTTAATAACTGTGAGTTTGTTGTCCTTTCACTGTTCATATTTTTATCTTCTTTTTCCTATATAAATCCCTTTAACATTTCATATAATAAGGGCTTGGTGATGATGAACTCCTTGAATTTGATCTTATCTGAGAAGCACTTTATCTGCCCTTCCATTCTAAACGAAAGCTTTGCTGGATAAAGCAATCTTGGATGTAGGTCTTTGGATTTCATGATTTGGAATACTTCTTTCCAGCCCCTTCTTGCCTATAAGGTCTCTTTTGAGAAATCTGCTGACAGTCTGATGGGAACTCCTTTGTAGGTGACTGTCCCCTTATCTCTTGCTGCTTCTTAATGTTTATTTAGTTCTTAGTTCAATAGTTTGGATGAAGCACCAGACAAAGTCTGTTAAGTACCTGCTTGGCAATCAAGTGATATGGTGGAAATTACCATAAATACAAAACAGAACACAGATTATGGTCAAACTTAAAGGGTGTACAACACAATAAGAAAAATACTTTTAAAAACTGCAAATGTATACGTCAACTAACTTAGCGATAATTTTTGCAGCCAGGGAAGATGAGCTCAAAGCAAAAATATGAGGTAAAAGGCACTGGAAGACAGAATCTGATTACAAACACTCTTGCTAATTGTTAAGAAGCCCCATATTTTGCCAATATTTCTTATACTCACTGACAGCATTCTTTCTTATCTTTCAGAACAACCACTTTCTTACTCTACTGTTTTCTGGAAGTTCTCTCTTCTCCCCTACTTTTTGAATCAGGGAAGGTAATTAAAAACAGTGGAAGTTAACAATAAACTATGGTACATTTACACAATGGAATATAATGCAGCAGAAAGAAAGAAGGAGCTCCTACCCTTCCTGACAACTTGGATGGAAATGGAAAGTATTATGCTAAGTGAAGTCAAGCAGTGAAAGACAAATACCATATGGTCTTGCCTATAAGTAGAACCTAATTAACAAAACAAACTGGCAAGTAAAATACAGCTGGAGACATTGAAATCTACAGCAAACTGACAGTAACCAGAGAGGAGGGGAGAGGGAAAAGAGACATAAATGAACATGAATGAGAGACCCATGGACAGGGCCAAGGGGGTTGGGATTGATGGAGGGAGGTAGGCATGGATAGGGCGAGGGAAAGTGGTGGCTGGAAAACAGAGACAACCATATTTGAACACCAATAAAAAAGAAAAAAATTACCTTTCCTACTTCTTATCTGGGTAAATGCCTCACAATTCCAAATATTTTTGATGCTCCCAAATATTTTTGATGGTTCCAAATATTTTTTTGGAATAGTTACTAGAATACAAAATATATATTTAATCTTCTGTGTATAACATCAGTTTTAAATAAAAATGAAAAATCATTAAAAACACCTTCCATACTACTTTTATCATTTTAAGTATATTTTATTGATTATGGTATTACGATTGTCCAATTTTTTTCTCTCCTTTATTCTCCTCCACACTGCATGCCCCCTCCCACCAGCATTTTCCCACATTAGTTTATGTCCATGGATTGTACATGTAAGTTCTTTGGCTTCTACATTTCTTATACTGTTTATACTATTCTCAACCTCCCCATTTTTTTGGAACTACTATTTATGTTTCTTATTCCTGGAGCCATTTCCCATTCTCCCTCCTCCCCCTCCCTGCTGATAACTCTCCAGATGATCTCCATTTCTGTGGTTCTGTTCTTGTTCTAGTTGTTTGCTTAGTGTGTTTTTGTTTTAGGTTCAGTTGTTGATAGTTGTGAGTTTGTTGTCATTTTATTGTTCATAGTTTTGATTTTCTTTTTCTTAGATAAATCTCTAACATTTTATAAAATAAGGGCTTGGTGATGATGAACTCCTTTAACCATACCTTATCTGGGAAGCATTTTATCTGCCCTTCCATTCTAAATGATGGCTTTGCTGGATAGAGTAATCTTGGATGTAGGTCCTTGCCTTTCATGACTTCGAACATTTCTTTCTAGTTCCTTCTTGTCTGTAAGGTTTCTTTTGAGAAATCAGCTGATAGTCTCTTGGGAACTCCTTTGTAACTAACTATCTCCTTTTCTCTTGCTGCTTTTAAGATTCTCTCCTTCTCTTTCATCTTGGGCAATGCAATTACGAGAGTCCTCCAAAAATTCAATCCAATTGGACCCAATTTTGGACTCTCTGAGCTTCCTGGATTTTCTGAAAGTCTATTTGCTTTGCCAGATTGGGGAAGTTCCTCATTATTTGTTCAAATAAGTTTTAAATTTCTTGCTCTTTCTCTTCTCCTTCTGGCACCTTTATAATTCAGATGTTGGAACATTTAAAGTTGTCTCAAAGGTCCTAAGCCTCTCCTCATTTTTTTTTGAATTCTTGCTTCTTCATTCTGTCCTGGTTAGATGTTTATTTCTTCCTTCTGATCCAAACCACTGATCTGAGTCCTGGTTTCCTTCTCTTCACTGTTGGTTCCCTGTAGATTGTCCTTTATTTCATTTTTTATAGCCTTCACTTTTTCCTCTATTTTGCAACTATACTCAATCATTTCTGTGAGTATCCTGATTATCACTGTTTTGAACTCTGCATCTGATAGGTTGTCTATCTCCTCTCACTTAGTTCTTTTTCTAGAGTTTTGATCTGTTTTTCTTTCTTTTTTGTCCTGTCTACATTTTTTTGTCTTGGCACACCTGTTACATTGTAAGGGGTAGAGGCTTAGCTATTCACCAGGAGAGGCAACCCATTTGACTGTGTTGTGGCGCAGTCTGGATGAATGTTTCTTCCTTAACTCCTTGGTTGTTAGACTTCTATACAGTTCAATTTTCTGGCAGTCCTGGTTGCTTTTGTTTTTAAATTTGTTGTTGTCCTTCTTTTATTTGTTTGAAGAGGCCAAGTGTAGGTACCTATGCCTGCATCTTGGCTGGAAGATTCATTTTTTAAAAATTGTAGTTGACATACATTATTATTTTAATTTCAGGTACATATCTCAGTAATAATATATTACATAATTTAATAAATGATTGCATTTCTTAATGCCTTCACCTTTTGCACCCATCCCCTCAACACTCTTCCCACATGGCAACCACCAAAATGTGTTCTGTATCTATAAGTCTGTTTCTGTTTTGCTTGTTGGTTTACTTTGTTTTTTAGATTCAGTTGGCAATATATATATATTGCCATTTTATTGTCTATGTTTTTTCCCCTTTCTTTTTATGGTCTGGGAAGCTCATTGTTTATCTTTTGATTCTAAATAATACTTTAGCTGGGTAGAGGAATTTAGCTGTATGTCTTTGGTCTTCATCACTTTGAATATCTCTTGCCAATCCCTTCTCTTCTGCAAAGTTTCTGTTGATAAATCATCACAATCTTAGGAGAGCCCCCTTGTAGGTAACTATTTTTCTTTTGCTGATTTATGATTCTCTCTTTGACTTCAACCTTTTGCATTCTAATTATTCTGTGTCTTAGTATAAGGCTCTTTAGATTCACCTTGTGTGGGATTCTGTGCTTCCCAAACAAGTTAGGGAAATTTTCTGTCATTATTTTTTCAGGTAGGTTTTTAATTTTTCATGCTTTCTCTTCTCCTTTTGGCACACCTATGAGGCAAACATTGGCATGTTGAAGTTTTTCCAGAAGCTTCTTGTACTATCCTCAAATTTTGGAATTCTTTTTTTTCTTCATGTTGTTTTAACTGGGTAATTTTTGCTTCCTTATATTCCAAATCACTGATTTAATTCTTGACCTCATCTACTACATTGTTGACTCACTGTAAATTATTCTTCACTCCAATTAGTGTATCCTGCATCTGTTTTTTTTTTTTTTTCTATGCTGTTAAGGTCCTCACTAAGTTTATTGAGCATCCTTACAATTTGTGATTTGAACTGTGTATCAAATAAATTGCTTGTCTCCATTTAATTTTGTTCTTTTTTGGAGTTTCATTGTATTCTTTCATTTGAGATATGTTTCTTTGTCCACTCATTTTGGCAGCCTCCCTGTGTGTGTTTCTATGCATTGAGTAGAGCTGCTATGTCCCCTAGGCTTGGTAGAGTGGAGTAACATAGTAGGTGTCCTATAGAAGCCTTTTTCTCACTCAGCCACAATCCCTGCTGGGTTTTGCAGCCAGAAGTTATAGGAACTTTTCTTCCTGTCACTGGAACTCTAGGCTGGGGGTCGAGTTGATATAGGGCTGGGACACCTTCCTCCTCATGGTGAACCTCTGCAGCTGAGAGATCACTTCTGATTTTTATCTACCACATGTAGATGTGGGAACAGCCCAATTTGAGTCTCTGCCCCTCCTGCCAGTCTTGATATGGCTTCTTTAATTCAGTAGTTGTAGGAGTTCCATTCAGCTCAATTTTGCGTGGTTCTGAATGATGGTTGTTCTGTTGTTTTAGCTATAATTTTGATGTGGTTGTAGGAGGAGGTGGGCACTGTGTTTACCTACATCATCTTCCCCGTAACTATTTTTAATAAATGCTTTTTGGTGGATCTATGGGCAGACTGAGGGGAGAACTGGATAAATGAGCACTGAGAGCCACTATAGTCTTCTAAAATAGGAATGATGAGAAGATTACTCATGAAATTGTTTGCTTATAGATTTAATACAATGACTGATTGCACACACTGCTCAGATATATTATTCTATACTGTACCTGAATCTGAGTACTAGAAAATCTCTTAGCAAACAGTAAATTATTGCTATAGAATGTGGCAACTTGGAGCTCAAGAGTAATCCTACTACAGCTAGCCATCTGTGCCCTTAAGTGATGAAACTCAACTGCTTAGTAAAGGCAAATGTATTTGGCATATGTAAGGCAGCAGCTTTTACTTCTATTTCAGAAAGGCATGCTACTTTATTTTTGCATAAAGAGAAAAGAATACAATAGTCAGTAAAACAAATCATTTGGATAAAAGCAAGGTGTGTATTCAGATCCAAGGTTTATATTGTTAATCCAAGCAGCTAATGTGCTGAGAGGTGTCATTCAAATGAGTCATGAAGTGTGTTTTGAAGAGGAGACACGTACATTGGGTTTAATTATTCTATTTTTGTCATTACTGGTGCCACTTTCCAGCTCTGAGTCTTTTCTTTCTTTTCTGCCCATGCAAATATGATTTTAAAAATGCACTTGAACTCCACAAATATTAAAAGGTAAGTATACCTTAAATGCCTTCATATAAAGGTATATAAAGGCATAACCCTTGATCTTAAGAAGTTTTACAATTTTATTTGAGAAGATAAAACAGAACATAGTAAATATGAGCTGGGAGGCTGACTATGATGATTACTGGAAGATGAGACATTTAGCCTAAAAAAATGTGCTTTTGTGCATTGTTCTACAGGGTGTATATTCTATAAATATTAACCTCTGTCCACATATACTAAAAATATGCATTTCTAAGCCTAACAGGCTTGCTAGAGGTCTCTAAGGGGTTTATAAAGCTGTCCAAAGCCTCTGGACATGGCTTTTGGGTTAAGATTCCTTAAGACTATGTCCTTTACAATGTTGTATCTCCTGTTGTGCTAGTATGTACTAGGGGCCCAATAAACTCTTGCTTAGGGCAGTTGAGATAAGTTGAAAGTAGTTGAATTAATTGTTGTTTCGAATCAGCTATTTTTGCACCAAGCATGGGCATACTGTAGACTTTGCACATGCTCATAGATATGTGGGGGAAGGGAAAATGGATCATTGGGCTCAAATGTTGAGGACCTCATTATGGAAGGCTACAGAATGTTTGTAGGGGAAATAATATAGATTGTGGTTCCAAAGACTCTTTTTAAAAATAGTTTATTTTCACTGTGCTTTTTTTTCCATTACAAATATTCCCATTTCAATTATTATCTCGCCTGACTTTCACAACGGATTGGGCATATAAACATTATCTTGTAGGTGAAGGAATTGAGTTCTACAGAATTATATTATTTGCCCAATGTGACAAAATTTAACAGTGAATTATAGCCCACTATTCTGATTCTGCCTAATTACCAGCCAATCCCTACCACCAATGCCATACTTGTCAGCCAATCACCATCACCAAAGCCACACCTTCACCTTTCGGTGTAACCTGAGGTGGGATTTTCTGGATGCAGTGGCATATCAGTGGACAATGCCCATGGGCCACTCAGAAAATAACAATAAATACCACTCATGAACAATATGATGGCAGGCAGTAGGAGGACACAGACCTATAATACTTAATAGTTGAAACTTTCCAGGGGGATACCTGGGGAAAAGGTCTTCTGGAATTACTCCCAGTGAGTCCATATACATCATATTATAAGAAAAAACAAATAATATGTTTCCCCCTTTTTGAGAAGTTTATTCTTTAAACAGGAATCTTTATAATATGTCTGTTTTAAATATGTGAAATTGATGTCTTTTCAACCACTTGCTTTCCATGAACTTAGAAAGTTTGCTGAATTATCTAGCTCTACAACTCTTCTTTGAGAAAAGTCTCATTCTTATTGTACAGGGTTTGGCAAAAGTAGGTTTACAGTTGTTCATATGGAAAATAAATGCAATAATTAATAAATAATAATGCAATAATAAACTTTGTGTTTTGCATACTCATGACTGTATAGGCAGGAAATTGATACATTGTCAAATTAATGACTAGAAAAATCTTAACAACTTAGTAGTTGCCCAGGATTCAAAGACAGATACCCCAATTCTCTTGTTTCATAGCCTATGGCATGCTGCTCTAGAATCTGACTGTTCTATACCCCCTGGTTTTTGGGTAGAGAATAATATGGACCTCAGTGAGCATAGTTTTTCTAATTGATAAAAAGAATTATAGACAAAGCATACAGAAGAAAAGGATAAATAATCAGCCATACCTGGGTACAGAATGTTTTGACAAAGTTACTGGGAACCAAACGTATGAAACTTACTATTTCATACTTAAGTGTTCCACCAAGAGAAAGGGGAATTTCAATACTGATTTTTTCCAAAGTGAAGTTCGGTTCTCAAATGAATAATTCTGAAGAAGGCAGTGAAGTAAAAGTTTATTTTGTACCTTTTCCAAATAAGAAATTAATACATCTTCAAATGTTGTCATGAAACAATAGGTCTAAGGCCTACATTTGACTGCAAAGAATACCATCACTAAATATAAGGCAATTGGCCTTAATTGGCTGTGCTATATTTTCCACCTCAATCAGTGTATTCTTTCTCCCAAAAGTCACATAACAGGAATGAGATGGAGGTGATTAGAATAGGGAAAGAAGAAAATGACTACTAGAGGATTCAGGCAATGTTCTATGCCTCACTTTCCCCATTTGTAAACTAGGGCTAATTATTATTATGTATTAATGAAGTGCAATCTAACTCCTTTTTTTGTGCAATAGACAAACTCCTTTTCTTTTTTTCAAATTCCTTTAATACATTTCAGTAAAGTGGTATCTATTCCAGTTAATTTTTTTTTTAGAGAAGCTTTTGTTTTTTCCCTTGTCTCTGATTTCCCAGAACTGGCCTTTGATAAAATGACTGTGAACTTGAAAACAGCCAAACCTAGCAAAGAGATAAAATTACCCTATGTGACCACTGACTACAGAGCCCAGTTGAATACTAAGTAGTGGTTCTGACCCCTGCCAGACTTACCTATATAGAGCATCTTATAGTTGATTGAGGAATGGACTCTAATCCAAAGTCCAGGGTCCTATTATGGGCTCTTTTACTGAGTTTGTTTGGCTTTAACATTTAACTTAACCTTTCTGAGCTTGACGCCTTGTTTGGAGCCATGGCTTTTACTTTGCCTGCTTCACAGGGTTGCTAAGAGGATCAAATAAAACAATATATGAGAATGTGGAAAGTTAAAGTGCTAAAATACTTCCAGCCAAGATGGAGGCATAGATGGATACATGGTACCTCCTCTCACAACCAAAAGAAGGACAACAACAAATTAAAAAAAAAAAAAACCTGAACTGTACGGAAGTCTGACAACCAAGGAGTTAAAGAAGAAACATTTATCCAGATGGGTAGGAGGGGCAGAGATAAGCAGCTGGGCAGAGAGGACTTGGGGTAAGGTGGCAGCTGGTGGACCATGTGAGGCAGAGCAGATGATTCTAGATTTGCATGTGGATAAACCAGGAAAAAAAAACTGCGGTGAGACAGACCACACAACCCAGGGTTCCAGTACATGGAAATAGTGTCTCAAAACCTCAGAATGAAAAACTCTGTGGGGATTATGGCAATGGGAGAAACTCCCTACCTCACAGGATAGTTTATTGGACAGATCCAGGGGGTAGTAGAATGTACATAAAACCACCCACCTGAGAATCAACACCAGAAGGGCCCAGTTTTCTTGTGGGCAGCAGTGCAAGTGACCGAAAGCAGGCAGAGAGCTTAACAAGTGGTATTGTTCCCTCTCAGACCCCTCCCCCACAAACAGCTCCACAATGCAGCAATGTGGGGTGCCCCACCCTGGTGAATACCCACCCCACCTCTTACTGTGCAATAGGAGTGCTGAAACAAATAAACAAACCAAAAAAAGGCTCAAATGAAAGAACAGATCAAAACTCCATAAAAAATATATCTAAGCGATGAAGATACATTGGATGCACAGTACTAAACAATGGTAATCAGGATACTCACAGAAATGGTAGAGTATGGTTACAAAATAGAGGAGAAAGAGAAGGCTATGAAAAGTGAAATAAAGGAAAATGTACAGGGAACCAACAGTGAAGGGAAGAAAACCAGGGCTCAGATCAATAGTTTGGACCAGAAGGAAGAAATAAACATTCAATCAGAATAGAATGAAGAAACAAGAATTCAAAAAAATGAGGAAAGACTTAGGAACCACTGAGACAACTTTAAATGTTCCAACTTTCAAATCATAAGGATACCAAAAGGAGAAAAGGAAGAGCAAAAAATTAAAAACTTATTTGAACAAATAATGAAGAACTTCTTGAATTCAGCAAAGAAACTAGACTTCCAGGAAGTCCAGGAAGCCCAGAGAGTCCCAAAAAACATGGACCCAAGGAAGCACACACCAAAACATATCATAATTACATTACCCAAGATGAAAGAGAAGGAGAAAATCTTAAAAGCAGCAAATAAAAGGAGGCAGTTACCTACAAAGGAGTTCCCATATGAGCTGATTTCTCAAAAGAAATCTTACAGACAAGAAGGGGCTAGAAAGAAGTTTTCAAAGTCATGAAAAGCAAGGACCTACATCCAAGATTACTTTATCCAGCAAAGCTATCATTTAGAATGGAAGGGCAGATAAAGTACTTCCCAGATAAGTTATAGTTAAAGGAGTTCATCGTCACCAAGCCCTTATTTAATGAAATGTTAAAGGGACTTCTCTAAGTAAAGAAGGAGATAAAAAATATGAACAGTAAAATGACAACAAACTCACAACTATCAACATTACCAAACCTAAAAAATAACAAAAAACAAAGACTAACTAAGCAAACAACTAGAACAAGAACAGAATCACAGAAATTGAGATCACTTGGAGGTTTATCAGAGTGGAAGAGGAGGGATGAATGAAGGGAAAGGTATGGGGAATTAGGCACAAAATAGAAAGAGGGAGGTTAAGAATAGTATAGGAAATGTAGAAGCCAATGAACTTATGTGTATGACCCATGGACATGAACTAAGGTGGGGAGAATGCAGGTGGGTGGGGATGTGCAGGGTGGAGGAGAATAAAGGGGGAGAAATGGGACAATTGTAATAGCATAATCAATAAAATATATTTAAAAAAAGAATGTTAAAGTGATATTAAAAAGACACATTGAACATCTAGTCTATAGGATATTTGACATAATTTTATCTCAGTTAAATTTACCTTCTGCATGGTGAATTCTTTTTTAAAAAAAATTATTGATTGAATTTTGAGAGAGAGGGAGAGAGAGAGAAAGTGAGATATGATTTGTGTTCATGAATTCATTGATTAATACTTATAGTGCCCTCACTGGAGATTAAACCCCTAACCTCCGTAATCAGGATGATGCTCTAACCAAATGAGTTGCCTGGCCAGGGTCCTCCATGGTGACGTCTGAAACTTTTATTTAAAGAAACAATGAACTGAATAAGACCTATGCCAGGACTGGTGACTTGCTGTACATGCCCATGCCTGTAAAAGATTAGTGCAGCTCCTGCTATGACGTATCTGCATAGCTTCACTGGTAGAACAAAATGCCTTCAGCTTTATGGTGGTCTCTATCCTGGACCTCTTATCTTGTAGCTTTAGGCATGACTGAGACCAACACTCCATCCACATGGTAAAAGCATGGAAGAAATAGAAATGAGAAGTAGGAGAGTGGTAAGAGTAGATCTGTCACTGGCTGTGTGGTATAATGTCATTTAAATAAAAGATGAAGTCATGTAACAAATTTAGTGATAACTGATTCATCTCCTCATCCAAATACTCCAGTCCTTCTTCCAGAGTACTTCAAACTCTAGTATTATTTTTTATTTTTTTAAAGATTTTATTTATTTTTAGAGAGGGGGAAGGGAGGGAGAAAGAGAGGGAGAGAAATACCAATGTGTGGCTTCCTTTTGCAAGCCCCTTAATGGGGACCTGGCCTGAAACCTAGGTGTGTGCGTAGGCATGTAACTCGGAATCAAAACAGCGATCCTTTGGTTTGCAGGCCAGCATTCAATCCACTGAGCCACACAAACCAGTGCTCAAGCTCTATTTTTTAAATCAATCTGTCCTCTGTCTCTCTTCCCCACTCTCTCTCATCTCAGCACTGCTTAATTCTAATGCTTTAGGTCACAGGTGGCAAACACAAGGCCCAAGGGCTGAATCTGGCCCTCCACCTTGTTTCTACCCTGTGGCAGCACCAAGCTCTCACTTAACTGTTAAGGAGTAGTTACATTTATACAGTCCTAAAATTACATTCCACCCTTTGAAGGCAACTGCAAGGCTGATGTGGCCCCCAGTGAAAATGAGTTTGACACCCCTGCTCTAGGTTATTTTTCCAGCAACTAAGTTTCTTATTACTTTAGAAAGTTGGCTGCAGGGGAGAGGAGAAGAAACTGTGAACGTATTTATACTAGTACATTTTCAGCTCCATGAGGCAGTTGGAAAAAGCCTGATTATAGAAGACAAGCCCTATTGAAATATGCCCACATTTATAGGCATGTGGAGTTGAAATACACTGAACACCAAAGACAATGTGTTTATTTTGGAGATGGGGCATACTACAGAGGTAATGTGCAGGTTCATCGAGCTCAGTAGTGGAAGAGCAGAGGTCATGCTATGATTCCTGCTTCCCAAGCCATTGATTCTTCCTCCATGTGTCAGTAATAAGAAGCTGACTAAAATAAACACATGCACGCAGTTGACCTTAACTGCACAGGTTATAAGATACTGTCAAATATTGATTTTTAGAGTCACAGGAAATGTGATATGACTGGAATAATTCATGCTAAAGACAGTCCATTCTGGTTCATTCTAGAGATAATTTCTATGCTGTTTTGGGGTCCACTTTTATAAGACCCTGACTTCTATAAACTATAATACCAAAAATGGGCATATATAATAAAAATAATATACACAATTAATACAACTGTGATTCCATGGCAAAATAGTTTCCCTTCAGGTGATTTTGAATAACATTTTATATTGTTATGGTTTTACTTTGTTCCTCACTTTTCTCTGCAGGTGAAGTTGTGGCTTCTCATCTATTAGGTCAGTAAGAATCACTAATAAAACTAAACAAGCAACCTAATTAAAAACGATCTTTCCTTATGAATTTTCAGAACTTGAGTTTTTTTTAATGTCAGCAGTACACAATAGTATGTCTTTGCAACGTACTTTCCTGTCCTGTGACTAAACATTACATCAACTTGGTCCCTGAGTCATGGTCTCTGGCTCATTCTAATTAGTCAGCAGCACAATCCCTAGAAGCTCTGCTTCAGTGATTTCCTAGAAGCAGGATAGAAAACAGCCAGGTTCCTATGCAAACTAGAGCATGACACTGGATTATTATTTAGCATTAATTTCCCCTCCTTCCCACCTTGCCCTATCTCCACCTGCCAAGAGAGTATTTGGAGTTTTGTAGGATAAGATTACAGAGAACTAGGTTTCCTTTAAGATCACTTAGTCACAGGAGGATTGTGTGCTCTCAAAACACACAAGACAGGGTTTAAATAATTTATCTGGCAAGAGGCTGAGAAAACAATGTGTTGATTTTCAGAGACATGCAGGTCTAAAAAGAGGCATCTGCAAACCAAAAGGGGAAAAAGACCTTGGTTGTTCAGAGACTGATGGATAGCTCAACCTCGTGTTGCACCTGGCATACAGAAGGTGCTCCATAATTGCTTGATGAATGGAATAACACTGTCTGGACTTCATAATAGAGGGGAGCAAAATTGGGCAGGGATCTAGGTTTCGAGGCTAGAAACTGAACCAGCTGTCTTGATGGGAATTCAAGAGGGATAGCTGAAGGTCACATGGCAACTCAGCAACCAACTCAGAAGCCACATTCTTTCCCTTAACCTATATTATATTGCCAAGGCATACCTAATTCACCAAGTTCAGAAATTCTGGAATTCAGAAGGAATAAATTGGTGGTGACTGTCTTGATTTAATAGATAGACAGGTACCTGGGGAGTAGGAGTCCCTGTTCAGTGTTTCTGTCATAGCTTAGTAGCTGGCTAGCTACTAGCTAAATCATTGCACCCCTTCAGGCCTTCAGTTCATTCTGTGAGATAAGTGAGTTGGAGTAAATGATTTCTTGAGATCCTTAACACTTAAAATTCTCTTCCACATTAGCCATGAACTTGAGAAGGAGTAGGAGTGCCAGAGATTGTGCCAAACTCTTCCAAGGGCTTTGTAATACTTAATTTTCTTCTTTTTTATATTCTAAACTGAAGATATGCTTATTGATTTTATTCTTTTAGATTTTATTTATATATTTTTAGAGAAAGGGTAACAGAGGGAGAAAGAGAAGAGAGATATTAATGTGTGGTTGCCTCTTGCATGCTCTCAGTCGGGGACTTGGCCCACAACCCAGGGATGTTCCCAGACTGACAATCGAACCAGCAACCCTTTGGTTCACAGACTGGCATTCAATCCACTGAGCCACACCAGCCAGGACTGTTTATTGATTTTAGAGTGAGAGGAAAGGGGAGGGAGGGAGAGAGCAAGAGAAAGAGAGATGAGAGAGAAGCATTGATTGGATGCGTCCCATATGTGCTCTGACTGGGGATTGCACCTGAAACATAGGTATGTGCCCTGAGTGGGGATTGAACCCACATTTTTTGTGTGTGTGCAGTACGATGCTCCAACCAACTGAGCCATCCACCCACGACAATATGACTTAATTCTTATATCATCCTATTTAATTGTATATTATTATCCCCCCTCACACACACACTTTTTTAAAATAGGAAATTCAAGGCATATAATGGTTATAGAACATGTTCAAGGTCACACAGCTAGTAAATGGCAAAGCTGAGAAACTAAATCAGGGCATATTTATTTTGTAAATTTTATAGACAGATTAACAGGAGGCAGCCTTGATCTCATCCTCAAAACAACAATAAAAGAATGATCACCTTAGATTGCATCATGGTGATTAAAATTGGACTGTGACATGAATTGTCACGAAATGATTATTTTCTCCTTGTGCAAAATACAAATATGTGGGAACTGTGTCTAAACCTGAACAAAATCTCTGTAGGGCTTTGAAATCATAATTGGGTATATAATGGTATTAAAACTCCATTAACCCTTGTTCACTTCAATCAACAAAACTTTACTGAGGCATCAGATGTGTACAGAAAAGAGAACTCTAGTTGGCTTATCTTAAAATATTTGCAGCATATACAGGGGGCTCCCTGTATGTAAACACATGCAGTTTATGTTTATGAAAATAAAAATAGGTATGGAAAGATTTTAACTTGCCTAAACTAAAATAAGACTGAGCTGTATTTAGGATATATGGACATATATATTTTTATGAATATATACACACATATGTGTATACCAAACTATTTATGTATGTTTATTATTTATCAATATCTATCTATCTATTTTTAGGATCACAAAAATAACTGTATGTTAGTTTAAAAATGTCAGGAGCAGTGAATAAATAAATTTTTAATGTACTGAATGTGAGGAAATTAATCCTAGGCTGTCCAAGAAGAAGACAAGGAAATAATGTCTTTACTGGGACATTTAATCCCTAGTCATTTTCCTGCACATAAACACATACACAAACATTCCAAATTTTAATTAAATTTTATTTGTTAGGGCTACCTAATTTCACTGAGTACTAATTATTATTAAAACTACCCATATTAAAGCACATACACATTATATGCATGCATACTTGTATATATGTTTATCTATCTACTTATTATCTATCTCTTTATCCACTTATTAAGTGGATTTCCCACCACAATAGGATGACTAAAAATTAGAAAGATTGACTTTAGTCCTTTGTGTTTTATAGACAATCATGAAAATATTATTTAATATCACACTTTCAACTTTTGAGGAATGTGTCTGACATAGAATTAATGAAAATCATGAATGCTTAGTGCTATAATGTGTCTCATTAAATAGACATGACTACCCTGCATTCTGAAGTCTTCAGCTTAGACTGGGAAAGCATTAGCAATGCTGGGGAAATGTCTGAGGAAATGCTGACAAACTGCACAGTCACTGTAGAATTTTTGGGTCTCGTCCAACAGTACTCGGTGACCTTCCCACTTTTTTGGCAAACAGCAAGAATATAATGTCTACTCAATCTTTTAGCTCCTTTTGAGAGTAGAAGTCACTGCTGTCTTGAATATGGGCTTTCCCAATGAGGAAAATATGACTCCACGTGGAATTAGAGAATGAAAAGATAAGTATTTTATGGACACAGGATGGCAGAGGCTGTCACATTGCTTTGAGGAGTTATACCCAGTTCCTCGGCCTTGCTAAAAACCTTGCAGGAACTCAAGCTATGTTGGGATCAATCACTTTCATGGGACTAGTTTTGTGTCCTCAACTGTGACAGTCATCTTTGTTCAGCTTTTCTCCCTTGGCATCCTACATGTCTTAATTTCTACAACATTTCTTATAACAACTCAGAAATGAGGGGTTTTTTTTGAAGGTGCTGATTAATTGGTCCTCATTTGAATATTTTACAGCCAGTTAGATAAGCAGCAGCTCTGTGCAGAGTATTGCTTTTAGTGGGGTTTTAACTATGTTCCCCACAACACATATCCACCAAAGGGCAGGGGGGAGGTTTCATAATATTGTTTCATTAATTCTCAGCCATTTGGCTATTGTCATAATTTCCCATTGCTAATGTGAGAAAATAAGTCATTTTTTTATCTGAGGAGGAGGACCTACACTTTCTTACAACACTGACTGAAACAGTTAATTAGCAACACCTCCCATAGTGCTGAAAAAGGTATCTTTAATGTTATTATTTTCATCTTAAAGTTTATCCAGGCAGTGCATCTCTTCACCAAAGAAAATAGAATACAATCCTCCCTCATGCTACTATTAACACAAGTCAAAAAAGGAGCATCAGTGCCAACTAAATAAAAATATGAAGTCACTCTTTTTGTTAAGGCATGGCGTACAGTTTCACTATGCGAGTTACAGCCCAGGGTTCATCTCTTGGTTCCTCTACTTTCTTATCCGCTGGGAAAACCACTTGTTTTCTTTAAACTCTACTTTCCTTATTTTTTAAAGAAGTGAAATAAAATAAATTACTCATCAGAATTGTGAAGATTGAATGGGGAAAATTATGTAAAATGCAACAAAGTTGTTGGAAGTAAGTGCTCAGTGTTAATTCCTTTCCTTCCCACTCTTACCATATTTGGGAGTGACAAACATCTATAATTTTGGTAGAATTTTGTAATGGAAAGAAAAAGGCCATCGACAAATAATAAAGATCCTGAATGTCACTCATAATAAACATGACTAAGAACTCAGTGGGACATAGAAGATCATTAGATGTAAGAACATATAAAGTAGTAACCTGTGGGTAATCTGGTTGAAATTATCACCAATATTTTAGAGAGGGGTAAGTAGAGAAGTTAGTGAGGTAGTATTGTATAATGTTTAAGAATATAAGCTGGGGAGCCAGACTGCCAGGTTTTGAATCCAAGTTCTACCACATATTAGAATTAGCTGTGTGATCTCAAAGAGTTGTTTTACTTCTCTGTGCTCCACTGTAAAATAGAAATAATATCAGTGGAAAGCTGAAGTGTAATCTTGAGTGCTATATGTGCTAATGCATGCAAAGTTCTTAGATGAGCACTAGACATTGTAAGCACCATTCAATAACGTTAGCCTCTTTGTGTGCATGTGTGTGTGTATGTGCTCGTGCTGGTATACTAAATGGCATATAGTTGTAATTTCAGAGTAAGGACCAGTCATTTCTGAACAAATCAGTTTGCTTTTTTCATAAAGCCCACGGGCTCTTGCAGACGATTCTAAATATAGGGAATTGGGCTTGGGGAATTATACCTGACTAATTCAGAAAAGATACAATGCAAATAATGGACAAAATAAACAGTATCACCTCTTAAGGTGGTGTTTTTCAGAGCACAAAATTTAGACCACTTGCATCACAATTCCTTGGGGCACTTGTTTAAATATTCCCAGATTTTATTCCTAAGGGGACCATATACTTGGTTGCTCAAATCTAGACACTTTGAAAGTAAAAGAGATTGCTATAAATAATCATGCCAGGCTAGCAAGCATAAAGTGCACTGCCCTGGGCAAAACAGAACACAGGGTGCCCCTACACATCCCAGATCTATAGTACTTTTGGGATTGAGTCCCAGAAATTTGAATTTCTATTATAGTTTCAAAGATGATCCTTTGTGTAGTGTAAACTTTGAGAAAGGACTTAAATTGTGTTGCTTTAACAAAATTTAATTAATTCAGGGACTCTGAGAATTTTATATCATACCCCTATTTCCTGAGAATATTTCTTTGTGATAAGGAATTTAAAAAAGGAAAGAAATAGACCATTTATTGACCAACAATTCCTGCAAAAGATTTCCTGCCCCTTGGTGTGACACTATCTTCTGTTGTCTGTGAGAGGGGTTTGTGGGGGCGACTTTCCTCGCAAGTCCCCCCGTGTGCCACAGATGAGAGTAAACATGATTGAGACATGATGTGATCTGTTTGGGGAGGAGAGGTAGCCAGTTTCCCAGGGGAAAAGCCTTGAGCAGTGGCCAGTTTCTCAGAGGGAAAAGGCATTGAGCCCTTTCCTCCAAGGGCTTTTATAGGGTTGTAATACACAGGAATACAGGGCAGCAAGGATCAAACAGTAGATAACATTTCAAAGAAATCTGAGGGCTTAGTCTGAGTCAGAGTCTGTCAGGAACAGAGTTTTAGGGTTTCCTGCCTGAACCCTTAACATATGAATGAAAGCACTCTTAGCAGAGCAGATTTCATGGGTTTATCAGGAAGTCTTTGTGATGCCAGACTGTTCCCCAGGACATGCTCTAGCAAGGCAAGCAGCTGCACCCCTCCCCATCAGGTATTAAGGGGATTAGAGCCAGGAAGCACTTCTCCCAGAGTATGTGGGGACTCAGGCTTTGTCAAAGAAGGGGAGGGGCAAGAGTCCATTTTCTTTGTTGTAGCGCCCTCCCTCCCCCACCACGAGTCCTTCCATGATGGCCTCCCACATGGTCAAGTCTGGCCTAGGTTGCCCCTCCTCTGAGGGGTCTTACCCATCAAGAACTTGTGACCATGCTTTGGGGGTGGGGAGGAAACTGGGGCAGCATTTGCTACCAGAGACAAGCTTTGTCTCCTGTGGCTCACATTCCAGAGGTCACTGACTCCTCCTTAGCCACAGGGGGTAGGGTTACAATTCCTAGAACCAGGCAGAGTGGTCCACAGCAGGGGTTCACAGATTTTTGTCTGTTTTTGAAATTGAGTGCATCCCACATGATTATGGGAAAGCCACAGTCCCCTAGCTGTGAAACCACTACTTTACCACTAAAAGTGGCTTACAATTCTAATCCTAGGAGAAAGAAGGCAGTGATTAGCTAACTACCCTTAATAACAGAACAACAACAATCAGCAGGAGTGAACCCATCATGCTTTTCACCCTGCTTACAGCAGTCACCACCAGAAGTGGAGCATCCCAGTCAGCATCTATCAATGTGTGGGCTCGGTCTTGAGTTTCATGGAGCTCTATGAAACGGGCAATATGACCTGAACTTTAGTGCCTTTTAAGCTCTCTCACAAAACCCTTTAATTGCCTTCTAAAATAGTCAGTCCTTCACCAGCAAAATCCTTTTGCCCTCCACATTTTCTAAGAACATGCCCTTCTTTTACTTGCCCTAACTGAAAGGTAAATATTTTTTGAGATTCAGATTCTCCTGTAGCCCTCCCCAAGAGAGTGGGGGAGGCTTCCTTCATGTTCTCCATTGCCACACCAGGCCATTTCTCTTTTCTCTTCTCTCAGTAACTTAAGAGCCATTGAAGCCTGTCACTATACTACACCATCTACTATCTACTATTGCTTCTTGTTTGAACTATCCACTAATCAACTGGTCACTTATTCTTTCATAATGAGTATCTAGAACCCACTCACTGTCTTTGGGTATAGTTGAATTATTTCTCTGTTCTCCACATTGGTAGATAATCCACCATCTTAGGCTATCAATTTTTTGGGTTATCCCCCGCTTCAATGATGATTTCCTCAGTCTCAGCCAACCACTCTCATGGTGTTCACTACACATTATCACCAACTTAAAAATCTTGATTTTTCACTTTCTTTTTTCTTCCTTATTCTATTCTCATTTCCTTTTGTAGCAAACTTAGATACCATGATTCATCACTATGAGCAATTCCTTGCAAATACCATCAGCTCAAACTTGGTTTTCCCCCCAAATGTCAAAACCTGGTTGGTAAAATCCAGCCTTTCTCTTGTTCTGCTAATGTACATGAGCAGCTTAAATAGGCAGATAAAAACACCAAATTCTGATGTCTGGAATGCCCCTAACATTTGACCACACATTCAAATTGGGAATTCAGCACTGCCAGCAAGTCTACACCATTTCTCAAGTCAATTCACTTTTTTCATTTTTAAGAGAAATATGTCACACTATTTCCTCTCCCTGGAAATATCCAATAAGACCTAACTCTACTCCATTGTCAATTGATGACCTCAGTATTTATTTAATTGAGAAAATAAAAGCATTCTGAATGGAATATTCCTCACTTTTCTTCCATCAAATCTACTAACCTGCCTGCATTTGGATCAATATACCTTGCCTTCCTTCCTCATAAAATCAATGAACTGTCACTACTCTATCTAAGGCCAACCCCTGCACTTGTGTGCTGGAGGCTGTTTCCTTTTACCTACTAACGGGTTTTGCTTTGCACTTGACCTCTATCTCCTACATCATCAACTTTCTCTTCAATAGCACATCATTTTTATCAGCACATTAACATGTAGAAATGTCTTCCATAATATAAAAGTAAAATTCCCTCTTGACCCAATATTTCCTTCTACCTTCTGTCCCATTTATATGCTTCTTTCAATATACCACCTTAAAAGGGTTATTTACATATGTTTTCTAAAATTGATCATTTGTCATTCTCTCCTCAACCTACTCCACTCAGGGCTTTATCCTGATCATTTCAGGGAAACTACTGTTGTCAAATTAACAGTGATTTCCATCTTGTTAAATCCAATACTCAATATTTTGTGTCTACTGTAGTCTATCTCTTAGAATTTGACACAACACAAATATTATTTACACTTGGCTCTCACAATATAAGATTGTCCTCATTTCTTTCATACTTCAGTGGCAGCTCCTTCTCTCTGTCCTTTGAGGGATTCTTTCTGATTTCTAAATTTGAGAATGCTCCAAAACTCAAATCTTATCCATCTTTTAATGTCTATCCACCACTACCCCCAATGAATTTATTTATCTTATTGTAATATATTTGACACACAACATTGTGCAAACTTAAGGTGTATAACATGTTAATTTGATATATCCATGTACTATAATATAATTGCCATTATAGTGCTAATTAGCACCTTTATTATATTATATAATAATACTTTATTTTTAGTGGTTAGAATCATTAAGTTCTTAATTATATTATGCTAAGTAAGGCAAGTTAGAGAAAATCAAGTTTTGCATACTTTCTTTTATAAATAAAATCTTAAAAAGCAGAACTTGTAAAAATAGAACAAAATATTGTTACCAGGAGATGGTGAGAGTGAATAGGACAGATGCTGTTTAAGGTACAAACTTCCAATGAGTAGAAAATAAGCCCTAGAGATCTGGTGCACAGTATAGAGACTACAGATAATGATATTTTATTATAGTCATTAAACTCCTGAAGAAACTAGAGCTTAGTAGTCCCAAATTCACATGTGGATAAGCCGGGAGGAACAACAGGGGAGTGAGACAGACTTCACAGCCCAGGGTTCCAGTATGGGGAAATAAATCCTCAAAACCTCTGGCTATAAAAATCTGTGGGAGTTGTGGTGGTGGGAGAAACTCCCAGCCTGACAAGAGAGATTGTTGGAGAGATCCACAGAGTCCTAGGAAGTACACAAGCCCACCCATGTAAGAATCAGCATGGGAAGGGCCCAATTTGTTTCAGAGAAAATGGCTGAAAGTGGGGCAAAAGCCAAGAGAGCAGCATTGCTCCTCCTCTGATCTCTCCTCTACATACAGCACCACAACACAGTGAAGTGGGTTGTCCCACTCTGGAATACCTAAGGCTCCACCCCTTACAATGTAACAATGGTGCTAAGACAAAAAAAAAAAAAATGTGGCCCAAATGAAAGAACAGACCAAAACTCCAGAAAAAGAACTAAGCAACAAAGAGATAGCCAATTTATCAGATGCAAAATTCAAAAGACTGGTAATCAGCCCTGGCTGGTGTAGCTCAGTGGATTGAGTGTGGGCCTGCAAACCACATGATTGTGGTTTGATTCCCAGTCAGGGCACATACCTGGGTTGCAGGCCAGTTCCCAGCAGGGGACTCACAAGAGGCAACCACACATTGATATTTCTCTCCTCTCTTTCCCTTCCCCTCTAAAGATGAATAAATAAAATCTTTAAAAAAAAAAGGACTGGTAATCAGGATGCTCACAGAAATGACTGAGTACAGACAAAAAACAGGGAAAAGTGAAGGCCATACAAAGTGAAATATATATATATACATACATACAGAGAGAGAGAGAGAGAGAGAGAGTGAGAGAGCCAACAGTGAAATGAAGGAGAGTGGGACTCAAATCAATGGCTTGGAGTGGAAGGAAGAAATTCAACAGCAATAGAATGAAGAAACAGTTTTTAAAAAGGAGAAGAGGCTTAGGAGCCTTCTGGACAACTTATCTGAATCATAGAGGTGCCAGCAGGAGATGAAGAGGAAGAAGATGAAAACTTATTTGAACAAATAATAAAGAACTTCCCCAATCCAGCAAAGAAACTAGATTTCCAGGAAGTCCAGGAAGCCCAGAGAGTCCCAAAAAACATGGACCCAAGGAAGCAAACACCAAGGCACATCATAATTGCATTACCCAAGATGAAAGAGAAGGAGAGACTCTTAAAAGCAGCAAGAGAAAAGGAGATAGTTACTTACAAAGGAGTTCCCATCAGACTGTCAGCTGATTTCTCAAAAGAAACCTTACAGACAAGAAGGGGCTGGAAAGAAGTATTCAAAGTCATGAACGGTAAGGATCTACAACCAAGATTACTCTGTCCAGCAAAGCTATCATTTAGAATGGTAGGGCAGATAAAGTACTTCCCAGATAAGGTCAAGTTAAAGGAGTTCATCATCGCCAAGCCCTTATCTTATGAAATGTTAAAGGGACTTCTCTAAGTAAAGAAGGAGATCAAAAATATGAACAGTATAATGAAAACAAACTCACAACTATCAACAACTGAACCTAAAACAAAAACAACAAACACACTAAGCAAACAACTAGAACAAGAAGAGAACCACCGAATGGAGATCACATGGAGAGTTATCAGCAGGGAGGGGGAGGAGGGAGAATGGAGGCAAAGGTCCAGTAAATAAGAAACATAAATGATAGGTACAAAATAGAGAGAAGCAGGTTAAGAATAGTATAGGAAATGTAGAAGCCAAAGAACTTACATGTATGACCTATGGACATGAACTAAGGGAGGGGGAAAATTCTGGTTGGAGGCAGGGTGCAAGGTGGGGGTGAATAAAGGAGAGAAAAAAAATGGGACAACTGTATTAACATAAAATATACTTAAACAGAGAGACTAGAGCTTAATGATCATTCCCATCTCTATTTACTTTCTTTCTAGATTATCTTGTCCAGACCCATAGTTTTAAATTCCAACTATATATATAGTGTAATATGTATATAGTTACTGGTGAATTGATACCATATTTGGGGTTTGCTCTAGAATAATATAAAAGAGAAGAAAGTGTTGGGAGTATGGATGAAATAAAGTTGGTCATGTGCTGATAATTATTAAAGCTAATTAAGGGGAAGGCTGGATTTATTATACTGTTCTGTATCAGATATTTTTGAGATTTCTCATAATAATATAGAATTTTAAATACTATCTTGAAATTTCTCCTATTGTCCTACTAACCTCCACATTCTAGAAACATAGATTCAATTTTCTTTTTTTAAGATCATATTTACTGATTTGTAGACAGAGGGGAAGGGAGAGAGAAAGAGAGGGAGAGAATCCTTTGTGCATGATTGCCTCTTGCATGCCCTGAAATGGGGACCTGCACCACAGCCTAAACATGTGCTCTGACTGGGAATTGAACCTTTCGTTCTCAGGCTGGCACTCAATCCACTGAGCCAGGGCCACATATTCAATTTTCTATTCAACATTTCCCTCTTGGATTTTTAAGGGTCATAAAGATTAGTATGTCCAAAAATAGAACTTTTTAGTTCAGTTTGCTTCAAATCTAGTCCTTTCTATGTGTCCCCAATTTTGAATTCTTTTCCCCAATCTTGAAAGACATTATTGATTCATCTTTGTTCTTTCACATACTGCAGCCTATCAACCAGCAAGCCTTGTTGGTATACCGTTCATATACGAATTTTTTGCCATTGCTCTCCATCTCCACAGCTATGACTCTCACCCAAGCTGCCATCCCCTTTCACCTAAACTATTTTAGGAGTCCCCTAACTCATATCATTTTGTCAATTCTTGTCCCCAAAGAACATATGCTCATAATGTAGCACCATACTTTTTAGTCACTCTATGTCATTCCTTCATCTTCCCATTTTTATTTTATTTATTTTTAAAGATTTTATTTATTTAGTTTTTAGAGAAAGGGAGAGACCCGTCTATGCGAGAAATATCATTAAGTTGCCTCTCCCATGTGCCCCAAGTAGGTACTGAACCCACAACCCAGGCGTATGCCCTGATTAGAAATCTAACTGATGACATTTTGTGTTGCAGAAGGATGCCCAATCAACTGAGCCACACCAGTCAGGATGATTCTTTCCATTCTAAAAGAGATTTAGAGTTTGTACCACAGACAGCAAGAACCTGTGTGGTCTCCCTTCTGCTTAACTCTACAAATACATCTTTTGTGGATGTTCTCATTCAGCAACTCCTGCTAAAATGGCCTTTTGTTGTCCTCAGATACGTCAGGCTTATTTGCACCTTAAGGAATTTGCACACATTGCTTTTCCTTTCTAGCCTGTTCTTCTTCCAGACATTTACATGGCTTAACCCTTATATCCTTGTGTGTGACAAATCTTTCATCTATCAGAATCTTTTCTGCTTTGTCTTTCTAGCACTGATCATTACCTAAAATTATATTCCAGCTCTATCATTTTTCTAGTTAATTTTTTGTTTCCCTAACTATGATGCAAGTTCCACAAAGATGATATTTTGCTATTGTGTCTCCAGGGCCTAAAGCAGTGCTTAGAGTCTAGTGCTTAGAGTAGCAAGCACACACACAGCCACATACACACACAAGATGTGTAGATGACATAAATGAATGCTAGACTCTGCTATGTGTTTTCACATAAAACTGACATGTACCTACACGTGAAAGTAGGGACCTACTGCTAAGGAAAACAGGCTTTCTCTGTGAACCTGCTTTGATGTAGTTTTAAGCTTGTGTAATTCAATAGGCACTGAACACCTCTGCAAGGGCAGCCCAGCACCACAGTGAGATACTGGCTACAATTTGAACTGTGAGTTCTTAAGAAGTCAACCTAGGATTAACAGTCCATTGCTGTTTCCCTGACAGTTCTCTTTACCTGCAAACCACCCAATCTAGTAATTCCCAAATTACAAAACATGCAGATTGCCACAGGGAACACCAACCCACCAAGAGACTACTTTCTTAGTAATTCAGTATTAATGAACCATTTACTTTGAGTGATACTTTAAGAGTAGGAATTTCTACTTCTCTGACCAGGCTCTTTCTATAAATGAATTGCAACCCCAGGCACCTTGTAGACAATGGATTTAATCAATCCTCAAACAGAGTTCTCCTTTTAGCCAAGGGTACAGTGAAGTTCATTCGCAATTTGACTCTACCAAACAGTTTGTAAGTTTCCTTTACATCATCCTGAGCTTTTGTCCCAGTCTTCCAGGCTACATAAATGGAAGTTTTGTTGTTTCTTCCTAATAGGCGGCTTTTTACCCTAGTTCGTGAGGTCATTATCACATACATTTAGGCCAAGAGAAAATTCTTAGAACAACATGAATGCCTCATGCACTTGATACAGTATACTTATTTTCAGTGAATTTCAATAAGATCTGTGTTTTCAATGTGTGCTTAACAAATACTTTAATTGGGGTTTTTAGTTGCTGACCCTGGCTTGTATGTGATTCATCTAGGAAAAAACTAAAACAAGGAAAGGAATGCCTTGATTTATACAATACAGCTGGGAGTGGGGGAGCAGTTCAAAAGCTAATTTTCTACTTCAGTGTCAGAATCCAGCGAATTTATCTGAAGATTATTTCTCCTCCATTTTTCTTTCATTCACACCTGTCTGAACTGTTACCTGGGTTTATTTGATACACCAATGAAATAATTTATGGGGCTCAACCATCTGTGCCTTTTTCTTCTTCAAATTCATAAAACCATAATCCATATACATAAATTCATAATCCATGTGCACTACTTATAACTCTATTAAGATAATGAATTTTCCAGTGCAATTAAACTATGAATAAAGAGATGATTGCAATATCAGGCTGTATCATAAATACTTGGGTCCTCAAAGCTATGTAACAGGTAAGAAATTGACACTAAGTTATATTTTAAAATAAGGGTGCTCAGCATACTAGCCATCAGAGAGATGCAAGTTAAAACCACATGAGATATCCCTTCACGCCCATCAGAATGGCCACCATAAACAAAGCAACAAACAAACTGCTGGAGAGGATACGGAGAAAAGGGAACCGTAGTACACTGTTGGTGGGATTGCAGGCAGGTGCAGCCATTGTGGAAAACAGTATGGAATTTTTTCTCAGAAAACTAAAAATGAAACTTCCCTTTGACCCCACAATTCCACTGCTGGGATTATACCCTAAGAACCCTGAAACACCAATTAAAAAGAACCTATGCACCCCAATGTTCATAGCAGCACAATTTACAATAGCCAAGTGCTGGAAACAGTCTAAGTGCCCCTCAGTAAATGAGTGGATCAAAAAACTATGGTACATTTACACAATGGAATACTACATGACAGAAAGAAAGAAGGCACTCCTACCTTTTGTGATAGCATATATGGCACTAAAGAGTATTATGCTAAGTGAAATAAGCCAGGCAGTCAAAGACAAATATCACATGATCTCACCTATAAGTGGAAATTAATCAACAAAATGAATAAGCAAGCAAAATAGAGCCAGAGACATGGAAATAAATAACAAACAGATAGTGACCAGAGGGGAAGGTGGAGGTAGATAACAGGGAAAGAAGGGGAAGGGTCAAGTCAAGGAATGTGTATGAAGGAGCCAGGGACAAGGACAACGGGGTGAGGGGAGGATTGAAGTGGGAGATGGGGGGAGGGGAGGGCAGAGAAGAGTAATGAGGGAAAAATGGGGACAACAGTAAAACTGAACAACAACACACCAACAAAAAAGAAATACCTTAGAGTAAACCTAAAAGAATAGCATAAAGCCACAGACTGTTTTCTCTAGTTGTCTAAAGTCTCATTATCCAAAATCAGGATATAGAGGAGTTTGATGTATTTATAAAATATTACTTGCTCTTCATACTACTTGAAACAAACAAGCAAACAAAACACTATATACATTCAGATACATATGGATCCCTGGCCACCTGCACATGCTATATGAATTCTCATTATATAAATCCAGGAATTAAGTACAGTTGCTTAGTGAAAAATGCTTGCACTGTGGTTTTGTCACCTTTTGAAATGAGACTTTATTATGGGACTTAGGTAGTAAGAACTATTTGTGTTTATTGGATTCCTAGTAGGCACACGCCTTGTTCTATAGAGAAGTAGCAAAGTCGTTGAGGATATTGTTGGTACTAATAATTAAGTTGTTCTGTGCCGTCCTAACCAGTGATGCAAGATCTCTTGGTAAATTTTTTATAATCATCACACAAAGACAGCCCTGCTCATTCAGTCATCAGAACTCTCAGTGGATCGTATTGTTCCCATCCCCCAGGGCTCTATTTCAGCTTCTCTGAAAGCCAACTGCTATTGATTAGGTCAGTTTAATAAAACCTGGATTTCGCAACAGAAAAGAACACTGAGTTGTATAGTTCAATAGCAATTCAAATATCTCAATTGCTCATAGGATTCTTTTAACTATTTCTAAAATTCTCTGTCACAGCTTTGGTACTTTTATAAGAGATCAAGGTGGATAGAAACTACCCAGGGACTAGAAGACATAGCATTTTCATAGGGCTTAGTTTACTGTCTTCCACAGACCAGACATTCAAATACTTATTGGGTAACAATAAATTTATTCATAAACATCTATTTGAAAAAGCAGGTCCATTTTAATTTTTTTGAGGAAATTCCATACTGTTTTCCACAGTGGCTGCACTAGTCTGCATTCCCACCAACAGTGCGCTAGGGTTCTCTTTTCTCCACATCCTTACCAGCACTTGCTGTTTGTTGATTTATTAATAATAGCCATTCTGACTGGTGTGAAGTGGTATCTCATTGTGGTTTTAATTTGCATCTCTCTTTATGTCTTCCTTGAAGAAGTATCCAGGTTCTTTGCCTATTTTTTAATTGGATTGCTTGTCTTCCTGGTATAGAGTTAGATGAATTATTTATATATTTTGGAAATCAAATAATTGTTGATATATCATTGGCAAATATATTCTCTTGTACATTCAGTTCCCTTTTTATTTTGATGATGGTTTCTTTAGTCATGTGGAAGCTTTTTAATTAGGTGTAGTCCCATTTGTTTAATTTTTTCTTTATATTCCTTGCCTTAAGAGATACATAGGTAAAAATATTACTATGTGGAATGTCCAAAATTTTACTGCCTATGTTTTCCTCTAGGACTTTTATGGTGTCACAACTTGTATTTAAGTCTTTTATCCAATCTTTTCATTATAGATTTTTTTGTTTTTTATTTTTATTTTTTATTGTTGTTTATGTGCAGTAGCTCCATTTTTCTCCCCACCGCTCTTTACTGCCCCACCAATCCCAACCTCTCCCCTCATTCCTACCCACCTTTGACTGTGTCCGTGGGTCCTTTACACATATTCCTTTATGACCCTTCCCTATATTTTCTAGATTATCCCTCCCCTTTTCCTCTCTGGTCAGTTTGTTCTTTATTTCAATGTCTCTTTTATCCATTTTGAGTTTATTCTAGTTTATGGTATAAGTAGGTGGTCTCATTTCATTTTTTTTGCATGTGCCAGTTCTCCCAATACCACTTATTGAAGAGGCTATCTTTACTCCATTGTATGATTATGACCCATTTGTCAAATATTAATTGTCCATAAAGACATAGGTTTATTTCTGGGCTTTCTATTCTGTTCCATTGATCTATGTATCTGCTCTTATGTCAGTACTGGACTGTTTTGATCACGGTGGCCTTGCAGTATAGTTTGATATCAGGTAGTGTGATCCTTCCTACTTTGTTCTTCTTTCTTACTGATTACTGAGGGTCTTTGTTCTTCTTTCTTACTGTTTACTGATTACTGATTATTTCAGGTCTTTTTTTGTTCCATATAAATTTTTGAAATATTTGCTTTAGATCTGTGAAATATGCTATTGGTATTCTAATAGGAATTGTGTTGAATCTATAGATTGCTTTGGGTAGTATGGACATTTTAATGATGTTAATTTTTCCAGTCCATGAACATGATATATCCTTCCATTTATTTGTACCTCCCTTAATTTCATTTTTCAGAATTCTGTAGTTTTCCAAGTATAGGTCTTTTACCTCCTTGGTTAAATTTATTCCTAGGTACTTATTTTTCTTGTTCTAGTAAATGGAATTTCCCTCCTAGTTTCTCTTTCTGCTAATTCATTGTTGGTGTACACAAATTTTTGAATATTGACTTTGATCTTGCTATTTTGCCAATTTGCTTATCAGGTTGAGTAGCTTTTTGGCAGAGATTATAGGTTTCCAATCATGTTGTCTGTGAATAATGACAGTTTTACTTCCTCTTTTCCAATTAGGATGCCTTTTATTTTTTTTTTCTTCTTTGATCACTGTAGCTAGAATTTCTAGTAGTATGTTGAATAAGATTGGTGGAAGCAGAGACCCTTGTTTCATTCCTGATCTTAAGGGGAAAGTTTTTAGTTTTTGACCACTGACTATGATGTTGGCTGTAGGTTTCTTGTATATGGCCTTTATGACCCAACAATTCCACTGCTGGTAATATACCCTGAGAATCCTGAAACATCAATTCAAAAGAATTTATGCACCCCAATGTTCATAGCCACACTATTTATAATAGCCAAGTGCTGGAAACAGTCTAAATGCCCATTAGTAAGTGAGTAGATCAAAAAGCCTTGGCACATTTACACAATGGAATACCACAGAGCAGAAAAAAAGAAGCAACTCCTACTCTTTGCAACAGTGTGGATGGAATTGGAGAATATTACGCTAAGAGAAATAAGCCAATTGTTAAAAGACAAATCCCTTATGATCTCACCTATAGGAGGAATCTAATGAACAAAATAATCTCATGAGCAAAACAGAACCAGAAGCATGGAAACATGGAACAGAATGAGAGCAACCAGAGATGAAGGGGTAGTGGGATAATGATGGAAAGAAGGAGAAGGGACTAGTCTTAGAGTATGTACAAATGACCCATGGACATGGACAATGGCATAGGGATTGATTGTGAGGGCAGGCCATATGCTGGGAGGAGGAGGGTAAATGCAGAAAAATGTGGACAACTATAACAGAATAACAATAATTTTTAAAGGTGTATTTTAAATTCTCTTCTGCGCCATGAAGTAGAAAGCTCTGAATGCAAGGCAGAAACAAGTCTGACAAGAAGATCAGCTTAGCAGACAATTTTTATCTGGGAAGAGATAAAATATATTAGAGAGTCAGTGTTAGTCTTGAACTTTCAAAAACCTGCCTGTTATTTATATTTGAACATTTGGACACTTCCAGGCTAGAACTGCAACATGTACTTTCATCTCTGGGTTGATAGTAACCAGAGTAATTTTGTGCTGGCAGTTTTTAGGATATAAAACGAGTAGTTTCTCAAAGGCTCAAAAATTATAAGTCTTCCAGAAGTTCTTGGGGTTGGGATTTGCTTAGGGCCCAAACTTAGATATTTCAGATAGTTTGCCAGTAAGATGGAAGGTGAGAACCAACTCACCTGAGCCAATGTTATGTAAGGTAGATGAACTTCCAGATATACAGATTTAGATGCTAGTCCTTTGTCAGATGTATGCATGCAAACATTATTCTCCAGTCTCTATCTTGTCTATTTCTTTCTTTTTAAAAAATATTTTATTTATTTATCTTTAGAGAGGAAGGGAAGGAGAGAAAGAGAGAAACATTAATGTATGGTTGCCTCCCATGAGTTCTCTGCTGGGAACTGGCCTGCAACCCAGGCATGTACCCTGACTGGGAATCGAACCATGATACTCTGGTTCACAGGCCCGAGCTCAATCCACTGAGCTACACCAACCAGGGCCTTGTCTATTTATTTCTTAATTTTGTCACTTAATAAGCAAATGTTTTAAATTTTAATAATGTTCAAAATATCAATTTTCTTTATGGTTAGTGCTTTCTGTGTTGTATGTAAGAAATCTTTACATAGCTCAAGATCTCATATTTTTCTATCTTGTTTTCCAAGAACTTTTATAATTTGAGCTTTTTCTTTAGGTCTGTGATCCTTCTTGAATTATTTTTTGCATATATTGGGAAACAAGGTATGAGTTTATTCATTTTTTTCTTATATAGATATCCAGATGTTCCAGGATTATTTCACTGAAAATACTTTTCCTTTCTCATTGATAGCTATGACTTTTAATAGTAAAATTAATTCATTTCCAGTACTTTTAACAATATAAGAAATGCCATTCTAAATGAAATTGTTCTAGATAGTACTCTATCTCTGACAGATACACCAAGCACTGAGGAAGCAATTACTTCTCCTTTGAGGTATTTGCTTAAATAGGTCAGGATTTACCTTGAATTAGCAGATGCAAGCTTGGATGGCCTTGTTCATCTATGAGTGGGGTGCCCTGCACAAGAACACACAGCCCATGTGGACCAGGGAGCCCAAGTTCCCTCTACGCTCCTGCCAGTCAAACTGCTCATGCTTGAGGGCATAGGTGGGAAAAGTCACAGCGACAACATGAAAATGTCCCTTTGTGCATACACAGGAAGCAGACTTTGTAATTCATATAGGGGGAATACTTTAAGGTTTGCCCACAGGTGAAACCTTTTTGATTCAGTTATAAGGCAGCTTTATGTGCTACCATAGCCTCTGTACTGTTTACCTAACCTTTCCCGGATCTATAGTGCTCGGTCACTGATTTATTTATTTATTTATTTACTTATTTATTTATTATTTAAAAAAAATTAGCTATTTTTTTTTTACAGAAAGGGGAAGGGAGGGAAAAAGAGAGGGAGAGAAACATCAATGTGAGAGAGAAACATCAATGATTTGCCTTGCACGTGCACCAACCACAACCGAACCCACAACCTGAAATCTAGCCTGAGATCTTTTGCTTTGCAGGATGATGTCCAACCCACTGAGACACCCTGGTCAGGGCTGATTCTTTCAATAATAATACATTCTTTCAATTAAAAACTGGAGGCACAGTAGCATCCCTGCTTTTGTTTAATTTTTCAGGCTTTGATAATGATGATTATTATCGTTATTATTTACTTGTGGCTATTTATCCCCTTAAAATCTTCCTTTATTAAAAAATTGTGACATTTAGGACAGTATTCTCCTTAACTAACAGTGAACAGAATTCATCTAATTAAAGTATGTATCACAAATGTGAAAATGGTGGTGTAATATCCTCTAATGTCCATAGATTTTAATCTGAAAAATAATTATGTAGTATGTGAACCTGAGGACATTCTATTAAGCTTTAATAAAACCTAATTCTCTTACTTCACCTCCCAAACTTTCTACTTTCTTGGTTTCAGGTTCTCTCTGGCTATCCTCCCCATAGTCTCAACCATCAAAATACACAAAAGGATGCAGGACTTGAGAGATGAGATTGCCATAGTGCTTATAAGATATTCATGAGTCTGCTCATTTCTATTAGGTATTCCAATAAAATCTCTATTCATATATATCAGTTCAGAGTTAAAGAAAGAGACTGTGAGAACTTCAAAGACTTGCCCAAGTTTAGAGAGATATTTAGGAGGAAAACTGTGTCTAGAACCCCTATATCTCCAAGCTAGTCTTTGAAACAATCTGCAGGTTTATTCTCTCCTCATATTTTCAGACTCTTCTGATATTAAACAGAAACTCTTGTTCCCCTTCCCTTTAAGCTAAGCAAAATAGCCTTTGTGGGATGGATAGAGATAAGAAATATTGGGGGGACAATGGGAGGGTATTTTTGAAAAGAGGATAATATATCTAGTATTCATTTCCTTGATTGGGAAGGAAAATTGACTGAGAAAATATAGTACCATTGTTGAATAATACGTAAAACCCATTTAGAATTAGTGGCCATACAATTAAAGTGGATAATGATCTGGTACAGTGGTTCAGTGTCAAATTTAGCTGTTTGAATGGGTATGCAAAAGGATTAAAAATTTGATTTAATTAACTTTTGGGTTTTGATGTACAAGTATGAAAGTGGCAGAAGGGAGTTACTGTGGGGAGCTGGAATACAAGGGCATAATTACACTGAAGAATACGGCATCTTAGCTGAAAGGAACCAACATGAGAAACATGTTGCTCAGTGAAAAAGACCAAGTCCTAATATAGCCAAAGAATTGTTGCAGTGTACATATTAGAATAAATGAGTTTGGGATATAAGGAAAAATTACTGATGGAGAGATTTTAGTAGTTAATGGAGGCTTTTAAATTAATTAAATAACTGATAACTTATCTTCTCCTAAGGAAACTTGTTACATCACTTTTAGAGAGAGGAAAGGAGAGAAGCATTGGTATGACAGAGAGGCATTGACTGGTTGCCTCTCATATGTGCCTGGGCCGAGGATTGTGTGGGGTATGAATGTGCCTGGACTGGGATCAGAGATTGACGACTGAATCTGCAACCTAGGTGTATATGCCCTGACTGAGAATCAAACCAGCAACCTTTTGGTCATGGAATGATGATGACACTCCAACCAACTGAGCCACACCAGCCAGGAATGGCAGGTATATTTGGTGTATAGTAGTATAAGTAGAACAAAAGAGAGTGGGCCAGTTGCTGGAATCTGGAGAATGGAAGGTTGTCATGTGATTGGAAAAGTGTAGTAATAGCTAATACAGTCTAATGAGAAACTGAAGAGGAGCTAAGAGTTTGGTTTTTGTTTTCTTTTTTAATTGCAATTATCAGATGTTCTGAGCTCCTAAACTACTATACATTTCCACTGTTGTTACACTTCAGAACTTTCAATTTATATCCAAAATCACATTCTGTGCCACTTTTGACTGTTTTACTGGGGATTAGGGGTTAGCTGTGCCACCCCCCACCTGCTCTTCATTTTCTGCTTAACCATACTGTCAAAAGCATCGCCTCTTAAACAAGGAGCAAGTCTGACAGCATCTAAACCCAGGGAACAAGCCTCTTGATGACCCCACAGATGCTGAAACCAGACACAGCCCTCAGTGATCAGGTCAGCCAGCCAGAAACAGCCCAAAATCTGGCCAAAGACTATCCCCCAGAGACATTTACCAAAAAATACAAATGGATGGACCAGCTCAGTGTTCCTGAGGTTCCCAATCCTACTGGCTCCCCACACTCTGGGAAGAAAGGGAGTCTATTTATGGCAAATAATTCTGGAGTTGAATCAATGCATTATGACAAAAAAAATCTAAAAAGGGCTTCCATTCTGATCAACCCAACACCATTACCATACAAAAAACACTTTTATTAGTTAAGGCACCTCTGTTCATGCTCTGGGTCACACCTGTTTCTCAGACCTGGCCCAGGCTCATTGGCAAGTTACCAGATTAGTAAATAGCAAAATTGTTCTGCCAAATAGCAACTGTCAGTTTAAGGCATTACTAACATTGCAGAAGGAAGCAAGGTTACTAGGGACATTTGGACAGCCCAGGATGATGAGTTCTAGGACAGGATATCCTCTCTGAAAGGGCTGACCCATGCTGCTGTCCAACTCCGGAGGTGATACTCTGGCTCTGGGTGACCCATCCACAACACCACAGACAAAACACTGTCTATTCCTCCCGTTCAGGTTTAGAAATTAGTTATATAAAAAGCACTGTGTCCTGGAAGTCCCAGCACTTCTGTGGGTCTCCCAGAGAACTCACTTGGTCCTCCCTGCCTGGAGGAGGGGAAGAGCGAGATAAACAGAAGGTTGGTAGGAGCTAAGAGTTTTAAAAGAGAAGGGAAGAAAAATGGTTTATGAGTATGAGAAGCAATGAGCAGCAAGTAGTTCAGTGCAACCACTAGAACCTCTTTTAGATGGAGAGGATAGAAATAGAGATAAAAAAACAGTTGCCATTTAAGACAGATATGGCAGTTTTTGGATCCTCACTCAGGTAAAGGCCAGGTTTCCACTAAAGCGAAGAGGCAGATGGGCAGTTCAGTGATACAAGGTATTTTAATGACAGACTGAGAGTTCCAAGGACATAGCAGGATCATGTAAGAGAGCCACATGAAGCCAGATTAGGAGATGTAGTGGGGGAGATACAGGGAGATGGAGGAGTAAATAGCATGAGTTTCCAGTGATGGTGAGGATTGGAGGCATGATGTTGTCAGTTCTGTTATCTCTTGGGGGAAGGTAGATAAACACATACACACAGTTTAAGGTTTACTCAAAATAAAACAACATTTCATGAGTGAAGGGAATCTATGTTTCCAAAGTATATCAGTATATTTATTTACTTTTGTGTTTTTTATAATTTATTTCCACATTAGAAAAGGATGTGAAAGTAAAAAAGAAACTTCTGCCCAAGATGAACGTGTAGGTAGTTACACTTTGCCTCCTCACACAACCAAATAAGGACAAGTTTAAAAGCAAAATATAACCAGAACTGCCAGAAAATTGAACTGTATGGAAGTCTGACAACCAAGGAGTTAAAGAAGAAACATTCACCCAGAGTGGGTGGAGAGGGGCAGCTGGGGCAGAGAGGATGTGCACGGCAAGGTGGCAGCTGACAGACCAGGCAGTCCCACATTTGCATGCCGATAAACTGGAAGGATGAAAACTGGGGAACAAGACAGACTGCACAATCCAGGGTTCCAGCACGGGGAAAGAAAGCTTTGAAACCCCTGGCTGTAAAAATCTGTGGGGCAGAAACACCCAGCCTCAGAGGAGAGTTTGTTGGAGAGACCCACAGCTTCCTAGAATGCACACAAACACACCCAGCCAGTGATCAGCACCAGAAAGGCCTGATTTGTTTCAGGGGAAGTGACTGAAAGCTGGCAGAGAGCCAAGCAGGTATCATTGTTCCCTCTCTGACTCCTCCCTCACATACAGCACCACAACACAGCAATGTGGGTTGCTACACTCTGGCAAATACCTAAGGCTCTGCCCCTTCAAATGTAATAGGCACACCAATACAAAAAATATGGTCCAGTGAAAAAAACAGATCAAAGCTCCAAAAATAGAGCTAAGCTACCTAACCTATCAAATTCAGAGTTCAAGAGACTGGTAATCAGGGGGCTCACATAAATGGTTGAGTATGGTTGTGAAATAGAGGAAGAGGTGAAGGCTATACAAACTGAAATAAAGAAAAATATACATGAATCAACAGTGAAAGGAAGGAAACTGGGACCCAAATCAACCATATGGAGCAGAAGAAAGAAATAAACATTCAACAGGAACAGAATAAAGAAATAATTCAAAAAAATGAGGAGAGGCTTAGGAACCTCCTAGACAACTTTAAGTGTTTCAAAATCTGAATCACAGGGGTGCCAGAAAAAGAAAAGCAAGAAATCAAAAACTTATTTAAAAACATATTGAAGAACTTCCCCAATCTAGCAAAGGAAGTAGGCTTCCAGGAAGTCCAGAAAGTTCGGAGAGTCCAAAAAACTTGGACCCAAGGAAGCACACACCAAGGTACATCATAATTATACTACCCAAGATGAAAGAAAAGGAGAGAATCCTAAAAGCATCAAGAGAAAAGGAGACAGTTAGTTACAAAGGAGTTCCTATAAGACTGTCAGCTGATTTCTCAAAAGAAACCTTGCAGGCAAGAAGGGGCTAGAAAGAAGTATTCCAAGTCATGAAAGGCAAGGACCTACATTGAAGATTACTCTATCCAGCAAAGCTATCATTTAGAATGGAAGGGAAGATAAAGTACTTCCCAGATAAGGTATGGCTAAAGGAGTTCATCATTATCATGCCCTTATTATATGAAATATTAAAGGAATTTATCTAAGAAAAAGAAGATCAAAACTACAAACAGTAAAATGCCAACAAACTCACAATTCTCAATAATTGAACCTAAGAGAAAACAAAAACATACTAAGCAAACAGCTGGAACAGGAACAGAATCACAGAAATGGAGATCACATGGAGGGTTATCAGTGGAGAAGGGGAAGGGGGTGAAGGGGGGAAAAGTACAGGGAATAAGAAGCATAAATGGTAGGTACAAAATACACAGGGGGAGGTTAAGAACAGTATAGAAAATGGTGAAGTCAAAGAACTTACATGTACGACCCATGGACATGAACTAAATGGTGGGAATACTGGTGGGAGACAGGGTGCAGGGCAGAGGTGAATAAAGAAAAGAAAAAAATGGGACAACTATGATAGCATAATCAATAAAATACACTTTAACAAATTAAAAATAAAAATAAAATATAAAAAAAGTAAAAGAGGAGGTAGTTGGAATAAAGGGCATTGTGCTACTCCTACAGAAAAATAGAGTTCCAGGTGTAAGAAGGGCTGTCTGAATTGTTTAAGCTCTTTTTTCCAAATGTTGTGATATGTCTTTCTTGGATACATCCCGAGAATGAAAGAAAAGATGAACACAACAATAACATAACAGCAATCCTGCATTTTCAAGAGATGAAAGTATCCAGAAAACTTAACATGCTTCTCATTTCCTCTAGGGATTCCTGTTATATAATTTCCATTTTAAATGAAGCAAAAATACTTCCAATAACCAGAGAAACACTTAAAAATTAAGAAACACTTGTTCTAGTTAATGTGTCTGAATAGTACCAAGAAAAAAGTCTCCCCCAGGAGGTCATTATTATTCAAAAATTACTCTAATTAGGTCATGAATACATTAGGCCTTATTCAGTGCCAACAAGAGAAAAAATAGAATTGGAAATGTGACACACATAACACTCCCAATGTGTTAGGGCGATTTTATTCCAAAATGCCATTAAGAGATGAAAAGGTCACCCCGTGGGGAAGTAATTGGTACAGCACTCTTGTAACTGATGAAAGGGACTTTTATTTAGTCCCTTTTTTTTCTTTCTTCAAAAAGGGGTCTTTCTAGATAGAAAAATGTGTGTTTGTATCTCTGTGTGTGTATGTGTATGTATTTCCATACATACAATTCTGACTAGGTAGCTGTTTGGCTACTTTAAGACAATAAAATGGAAAAAAAGAAAAACAAGCGCTCTTGACATATCAAAACAGATACGCTTATAGAGTGAGAACAAGTTGCACAGCACATTTTAAGAAAATATGAAAATGTTATAGGTATTTTCTTATATGATTATTTCATTGAATTAATCCATCACTATGGCTTCTTAGAATACCTGCTGCATAGACAAGTTTTGTGTTTAATTAGAAAAGAGTCTAAAATTTTAATGAGTTGCTAATGCCCAAAGTAAGAGGTTGGGAGGCTGAAAGCCTTTTATTTTTATTGTTTCTTAAAAATTTTAACAGAATCTGATAGCAAAACCCCTGAGGTAGTTTGAAAGCTGAATTTGTAGATCTGTGGGAAGTGATGTCATACCGCACATAGTGCCCACCAAGGGAAGGCGTGCACAGGGTTTTCACATGCACTTTTCCCTGTTGAAAGCCTGGAAAATCGGACATCACTTTATCAGTGGTTAACATGGCTTCTATTTTTCTTGTATACCCTCATATTGTGAATGCAGTTTTTGTATAATAGTAAATTGTAATATTTGTAATCAAAATTGCTGTCTTTAAAACATACGAAAATTTTCATCATGTACACAAGATTTTCATTTCAATAGCATAGTGCCTAAATGTGAGACGCCTGAAACTCACCCTTTGTCCTTTATTATATATACTACATAACTGCAGCCCAACTGTTAAAATCAAGAAAGTAACATTAACAGGACAGCATCATCTAAATTATACACTTATTTATATTTTGCCAATTATCCCAACAATTACTTTTTGGCTACCTAGGATTCTCTGGTGTATAGCATATTGGGGTAAAGAACTGTGAAAGTAAAAGATTTAAGAGTTTGTGCATGAGAATACATTTCGTTTTAGTGTAACATTTTCCTTTAACTCAGTAAAAGGTACTGAATGTCAACTTTTTATATAGAATAAATGATATAGCTCCCATTTGTTGAGTGATTACTATAGGTGGGGCACAATACTATTATCTTCATACCTTCCTATGAACTCTTCTCAGATGATCTGTGACGCAGGGTGGTTTGACTTATTTTTTTTCTTTGTAATGGTATGGAAACAATCCCCATTTAGTGGTAGTCATACTTTAAATTTTGATTTTTCTGAGCTAGGGATATGCAGTGTATTACTCACTCATGAGGCTAGGCAGCAGCGATAAGATGCAGCTCCCAGATACTTCCAGGGTCAGGAGGGAAACAACCAACATTCTACAGTGTCTGTGCTTCCAGCTTTATTGGAACACTGTATTCAACAAATTACATGAGATATTCAGCACTTTATTATAACATGGCCTTTGCGTTAGATGATTTTACCCAACTGTAGGTTAATGTAAATGTTCTGAACATGTTTAAGATAGGCTAGACTAGCCTAAGATGTTTGGTAAATTAGGTGAACTAAAGTGCATTTTTGAATTAAGACATTTTTAATTTACAATGGGTTTGTAAAGATGTAATCACACAGAAATAGGAAGCATATATAAATTCATTCTCACAACAATTTCATAAAGTGGGTGTTACTTCATAGAGAAAGAAATGAGGGCTCAGGAGATTAAAGGAACTAGTTTGGTTTCAGAGCAAGTTAGCTGCAGGACTTTTTTGTCAAAACTTTGACTCCAAAACCTAAACTCTTACTCATTTCACCTATTTCACATGGCATGAAACAACAGACACTGGTGATGCATTTCCTACTGCCTTGGAATGTATTATCTTCCTGAGAGAAATATATAAATGTATAACATACAAACTCAACACTAAAGTTGGAATTTCATCTTCATGTAAAGTAACCCAGCTCTGACCTGCTCCTGATGCTTCAACCCCCCTACTCCTTGTCTAATTTCTTATCTTCTTTATAGCACTTATCATCACTTAAATTTTTATATAATATGCATATTTACTACACCAGTATTGTATTTTCCCCCATAGGAATGAAACTGCAAGAGAGAAGACAATTTTAAAAAAATTATTAGGTAATCAACACTTACAAAAGTACATTGCAAAAATTAGCCATTAGTAAAATTTTTCTTCAATAAACAAATGAATTCCTTTACCTGGTTACTTTTATATATGAGGAAAGTAAAACCCGGACACATTGAGTTGCTCAAGGTCAGAGTAATTTAGAAACAAAAAAGTCATTGATTCAAATGTAAATTGGTGTCACACAATGATTGACATGAGTCCCATGGGAGCATAAAAAAGGAAGAGATAAGGATGGTCTGAGTGTGGTGGGAGATGGGGAGCTTCAGAGAGGAGGAAAGAGAGAGTGGACCATAAATAATGGGTAAAAAACCTTTCATGCACAAAGGCACAGGGAAAGAAATTAATATGCAAATAAGATGGCATACTAGATAATCAGATATACAGGAAATTTCATTATGGAAATGATGGAAAATGAAGTTTGGAAGGAGTAATGTTGCCAGATTACAGGAGTTTTTCTTTTTTTTTTAAATTTCAGTGGAAAAGTTGAGTATTTTCTGACAGGTAAATAGTTAAGTCACCAATGGCATAATGCTTAACCCTCTCTCCACTCTAAGCAAAAGCATTACAGTTAGCACTATTGTAATGAAACAGTGATTTTCTAGGGTATATTTGTATATTCATCTTTCATTTTCCTAGTTAGTCGTTGGTTCTCATGGATTTGTTACATCATTGCTCAGGAAATGATTGGACCTATCACTCCTTCAATTAATGTTCACAAATTTTGATAAACAAAGATAACATATTTCAGCTAAAAATGAGAATATGAATATTCAGATGTCTCTTTTTTTTGATTTAAGTACATACAAGCCTATCCCAGATTTAGGGCTGTGCAAATTCTGAAGCAGCCATCATTTTTTACCTTCCTGATTTTGAAACCATGTTGATTTAAACTATGTGCTCTGACATAGGTAAAGAAAGATCTAAAAATAAAGTATAATGTATCATATTGTTTATAAAGTCTCTTTCTTATGACTCTGATTTATTAGGGATTATTATCCTTATTTTACAGATGAGAAAATTGAGGCTCAGAGGGGTTAAGTGACTGTTACAAGAATATCCATTGGATATAAATGTCAGGATCTCTGTTTAAATGTCTGGGCTTCAGGTTTCCTGCCCTTACCATTCCATCATGCAGCAGGGTCCCAAATTACTGAATACCATTTTGCCCAATTGGCTCTGTGATAAAGGTGGAAATATACTTCTTTATGTGATGTGTTTCTACCTAATGGTTGGAATTAGATATTGAAAAGTATTATGGATTCACAGCATCTGATAGGACTACTTTTTTGGCTAATATCTGTCAGAAGTTTACTGATGCCATCACCAACTCTGAGACGAATAAGACATTTCATTCTTGCTGCTGGCTCATATCATATTAGTCTATTTACAACCCTTCTATTCTCTTCATTATTCTGCTTGCTTATTTTTATCAACATTAAATTAATTCTTGACACGTTGTTTTTAAAATGTTTTACTCTCTGAAAGCTTCCTTACCTTCCCAAATTATCTTAGAAAATTTCTTGAGATTTTAATGTTTCTCATTCTAGAAAAACTTTAGTATTATTTTTTAAGTTTTACAAAAGTCTTATTGATAATTTGATATTAAATTCACAAGTTATTCCAGGCATAATTTTATTTTTATAAAATTGAGTCTTCCTGTTTTAAAATGGAGTATGAATTTCCACTCATCTGATGCTTTTTGGTTCCTCAGTGGAGTTGTGACAGTTTCTTCATATTTGGCTTACACATTGCTTATTAAGCTTGCTATAAAATATAGGGGTAGGCAAAAGTAGGTTTGAATTCAACCAACTCAGAAAATAGTGGTGCTAACCCAGGCAGGTCACTAGAATTCAGTTGCATTTACTGACTTTCAAAGACTACAAGAATGGATAAATAGTGAAGGCCAGCAATTTGAGCACTTAAAAAGATTGTACTTAAGTGCACTGTGCCGTTATGACATTCTTTTGAGCTCATAAAGCTATTGTAATAATCATAACCTGCATGTCTTTTTCCATACAAACAACCATAGACCTACTTTTGCCCGTCTCTATATTGTATCTTTTCTACTGACTAAATAAAAATTTTCTTCCATTAACTTTCTATGGGTTTTTAATTATTATATATATTAATATTGTAACCAATCACCTTTTTAGATTTACATATTATTTCTAATTATGTTTAATTGTCTTCCATATGAGAAATCCAGAATAATATTTAATAGTTTTTTCCTTTTCAAAACAGTAATGGGGACTTCCACCAAGATGGAGGCGTAGGTGGAAACACTGTGCCTTCTCCCACAACCAAGTTTGAATACAACAAAGGTTTAGTAAACAAAGATGCAGTCAAAGAACAGAAAACTGAACTCTACGGAAGTCCAAGAACAACAAACCCTTCAACCCAGACCGGTAAGAGGGGCGGAGCCAGGAGCAGAGTAGGGTCCGGCCCGAAGGATCCCCTGACCCAGGCAACCCAGGCAACCCAGATGGCCCAGGCGACCCAGGCCAGGCAGCCAGGGTAGCATCGCAGACCCAGTGAGGGTTTGGGGCAGGCTGAGCTTGGTTGCACATTTGAGCGTGCAGATAGACCCAGCAAAGGAGTGAGCAGTGAGATGGACCATGTGGCCCCTGCATTGGGAGGAGGCAGAGGGGACCACGATTGATTTCTTTTGACTCCGCCCCCACATACAGCCTCACAACCCAGTGACTGAGTTGCCTCGCCCTGGTGAACACCTAGGGCTCCGCTCCTCACACAAAACAGGCATGAACAGTCCAAAATATGGCTCAAGAAGAACTCAAAGCCCCAGAGCCGATAACTCTAAGCAACCAAGAAATAGCCAACCTCTCAGATGCACAGTTCAAAATACTGGTGATCAGGATGCTCACAGGACTGGTTGATTTTAGTCACAAATTAGAGGAACATATGAAGGCTAAACTAATTGAAATGAAGGGGATGCACAGGAAACCAAGAGTGATGGAAAGGAAACTGGGACTCAAATCAAGGGAGTGGACCAGAAGGAAGAAAAAAATGACTAAACAGAAAAATATGAAGAAACAAGAATTCAAAAAAATGAGGAGAGGCTTAGGAACCTCCAGGACATCTTTAAAGATTCCAACATCCGAATTATAGGGGTACCAGAAGGGGAAAAGAAACCGCCACGAGTGGAAAACTTATTTGAACAAATAATAAAGGAGAACTTCCCCAGTCTGGCAAAGGAAATAGACTTCCAGGAAATCCAGGAAGCTCAGAGAGTCCCAAAGAAGTTGGACCCAAGAAGGAACACACCAAGGCACATCGTAATTACATTAGCCAAGACTAAAATGAAGGAGAGAATCCTAGAAGCAGCAAGAGATAAGGGGACAGTCACCTACAAAGGAGTTCCCTTCAGACTGTCAGCAGATTTCTCAAAAGAGACTTTACAGGCAAGAAGGGGCTGGAAAGAAGTATTCCAAGTCATGAAATCCAAAGACCTACAGCCAAGATTGCTTTATCCAGCAAAGCTTTCGTTTAGAATGGAAGAACAGATAAAGTGCTTCTCAGATAAGATCAAATTCAAGGAGTTCATCATCACCAAGCCCTTATTATATAAAATGTTAAAGGGACTTATATAAGAAAAAGAAGATGAAAAATATGGACAGTGAAAGGATAGTAAACTCACAGTTATCAACAACCACACCTAAAACAAAAGCAAACCAAGAGGACAGCTAGATCAAGAGTAGAACCCTAGAAATGAAGAACACATGGAGGGTTAGCAACAGGGAAGTGGGAGGAAGAGAAGGGGGGAGAAGGCACAGAAAATAGCATGGACAGTAGGTAGAAAATAGATAGGGGGGAGGGCAAGAATAGTAGGTGAAATATAGAATCTAATGAACTTGAGACACATGGTCATAAACTAAAGGGGGGGAATGGTGGGGGAGGGGTGGGCAGGGTGGAGGAGAATGAAGGGGGAATAGAACAACAACTGTAATGATATAATCAATAACATATATTTTAAAAAAAAGAAAGTTAAAAAAACAGTAATGGGAATTCCTCTAGTATTTTATAAATTATGGCCCTAGATTTGATTTTACAAAATGTTTTTATATCATATTTAGAAAGTCTCTACCTTTTTAATGTATATAAAGGTCCTTTCAATTTCCTTAAAGTTTGTGATAAAGGTTTAATTTATTTTCCCAATGTGCTTTTGACCTCTGCCAAGCTGTACACATTTCCCTTTGTTAACATTTTAATAAGCTAAACCATTTTAATAGATTTCTGGTCATTGAACCATCCTCGCATTTGTGAAATAAAATCCAATTGATTATGGTGTAACATTATATTCATTTACTATAGAATTCATTTTGGTAATATTTTCTTTATGGTGATTTATTCAATATTTGATGATTTAGTGGCCTTTCTCTTTTGAAGGTTTGTTTTCTTTTTTTAAAGAAAGAAAAGGTGTTTCCTTTATGTGTATAGTAGTAAAAGTGCCTTCTCTGAAGACTTGAAAGAAAGCACTTAAGCAAATTTCTTGCCCTGCCTCTTTTTTGGTATTTGGCTACTTGGTAACTCTCTCAGTGTTTCTTCTTGGTAATTTAGCTGATTAAATATGATGTATCTTACTTAAATATAAGTAACTTCTAATTTCCTTTAGAAATCTTTCATTCAATTTTTGTTTTGAAAATATTTTTAAATAAGTCAAGAAAAAAACACAATAAGATACTACTTTACACCAGTCAGAATGTCTATGATAAACAAAGAAACAAACAACAAGTGCAGGAGAGGTTGTGGGGAAAAGGGGACCCTAGTTCACTGTTGGTGGGATTGCAGACTGGTACAACCACTATGGAAAACAGTATGGAATTTTCTAACAAAACTAAAAATGGATGTGCCTTTTGACCCAGCAATTCCACTGCTAGGAGTATATCCTAAGAACCCTGAAACACCAATCCAAAAGAACCTATGAACCCCAATGTTCATAGCAGCACAATTTACGATAGCCAAGAGCTGGAAGCAACCTGATGCCCATCAGTCAATGATTGGATCAAAAAAATATGGTACATTTACACAATGGAATTCTATGCAGCACAAAGGAAGAAGGAGCTCCTATCCTTTGTAACATCATGGAGGGAACTGGAAAGCATTATGCTGAGCAAAATAAGCCATGTGGTGAAAGACAAATACCATATGATATCACCTTTAACAGGAATCTAAACAACAAAACAAACAAGCAAGCAAAATGTAACCAAAGACACTGAAATACAGAACATGCTGACAGGGTCCAGAGGGGAGGAGGGAGAGAATCACAGGGGAAAAGGGGAAGGACTCACATGAACAAGTATAAAGGGCACATGGACAATAACTAAGGTGAGGGGCGGAGATGGGAGGGAGGTGGGGAGCACTGTGGGGGGCAGGGCTCGGAATATAAAACAGAAAACTGTACTTGAACAAGAATTAAACAAACAAAAAAAGAAAAATACTTAATTGTTCTTTTAATTTCTTTTTTCCAGGGGCTATTTGAACTGTTCTTACTTCTAATTTTGTGTGTTGTGCCTTCTTTTTTCTTTATGATACTGATCTTTCTTCCTTTTTAAATTTAGCACTTAGACTTATTTATCATTGTTTTCCTTTTTTTTTTTATTTTTCTATGGATCTCTTTTTTTCTCTTTTTCTATCTTTTTAATGGGATATTTATCAAGTATTGTTTTTAGTCATGTTGTTGTTTTATTTATTAAGGCCATATTGTTAAGTCATTGTTTTATTATGTTGTTAGGCCATCTATTTTCTCCAAACATATTTTTAATATACACCAGCAACATTTTGATATAATCACTACTTTCTAGGTATTTCTCACTTTTACTTTTGTTTTTATTTTAGATATGTGAGTTGTTTCAAAAACACACATATGTGAGGGGAGCCACCCCTAAAAAACAGAATTATCTTCTGGAAGGTGGGCCCCTTATAGTGTAGGCTTCCCCTGCTAGGTGAGTGTTCTATGGACTGATCTGTATCAGTGTAGCATCTGGCATTGTTGTGAGAGTCCACATTTGGTATCAGTGAAATTTTTTTGAAGACTCTTTCAACAGATTTGCCCTTTTCATGATGGGTGATTCACCAGTGCACCCGCCCAAACCGTGCTGAATATTCAGCAGTTTTTGACCAAAAACCGCATGACCTCTGTGCCCCACAGAGGTCCCTATTCACCTTATCTCACCCCAAGTGACTTTTTTTATTTCCCTGGGTGAAAAAAATTCTCAAAGGAAAATGGATTGCCAATGTGGAAGAGATGACACACAAAAATAACAGAAGCACTAAAAGGCATCAAAATTGACAAGTTCAAAAACTATTTTGAGCAGTGGAAAAATCATCTCAATATGTGTTTTGCATCAAATGGAAAGTACTTTGAAGTTGGCTAAATTTTAAACTTATAAGAATAAATACACAATTTTTTATAAATAACTTCCAAGTTTTTTTGAACCCTTGCCTCATATCAGTCATCTGGTTTAATTGTTATTTCATTGGGCACACCGGTTTCTATTTTTGTGAATGATTTCTAGTATAGTTATTGTTCAATTTAAAAATATGTATGTGTTATTTATTTTTGGTTTCAAGTTCATCAAGGATTTTTTGAAACATATCGTCATTTTTTAAAGAAATAACCTGTAGTCGATTATAAGTAAATTCTGTTCTCTGTTTTTAGGGATTACATTTTGATATACACTTATGAGAGCAAATATATTAATTATCTTATTCACATTCTCTAGAACCTTATAATTATAATTATGATTTATTGAAAGCGATGTTTACAAAATCGGATCAAAACCGTAATTGGGGAGAGTTGTGCGACCAAAAAAAATGCCATGGCATATAGTTCTAATTTTGTTAAGAAGAGGGCAACTTAAATGTATCTTTAAATTATGTGTCTTCTGAAATATAAACCAGTGAAAGATCTGTCCCATTTATGTGTACTCAGACACCTCAGTGGCACATTTCAAAGACTATTTTTCTCAGGTTCCTGGATACTCTGTCAAAGGCAAACCCAATGAAAGTCATATCAGGAAGCATCTATAGTTTGGTGATCAATGGCCTTCTTTGCAAAGAAGAAAGAGCCAGGCCAGCCACTTTTCCTATGGTTCCCGATGCTCTCTGTGAGAGGCAGGGCTTGTTAAACATAGCCCTTTCTGTCCTAGTTTCCCTGGGCACAATCTGGTCATTAACAACCCTATCAAATAACCTATTAAATAAACTTTTAAGGCATGACCTTGCTCTGAAATCCCCATAAAGAAAAAGTAGTTTAAAAATAGGCTCAACACTTTTCCCTAATATTGATTTTATTTTATATTTTAATATAATTAAATGAGGTGAAGACTGCTGACATAAGTTCATTTAAACATGGAACTTCATTAAAGCACTTAACTATCTGTAATGGAGAACTGCTCTCTATATGTCTCGATGGGAACATGATGATCACACAGCTCATCGCTATCAATAAAAGATCGGCTTTCTCTCTGGGTCCTTTTGTGTGAATGCGTGTCTCAAATCTTTTCAGAAACTGCCAATATGTTCTTTCTTTGATAAAGGATTACAAAGTAGAGCTGAAAAATATGACATGGATCCTGAAGGGACAGATGTCTGGGAGTGAACCAAACAGCAAGGGAGATAAAGCTTCATTTCTTTCTGTTATAAGACAAAGAAACCTCCTCCTTTAATGAATGCTCATTTCAAGATATTTTTTAAAGATTTTATTTATTTATCTTTAGAAGGGAAGGGAAGGAGAGAAGGAGAGAAATATCAGTGTATGGTTGCTTCTCGTGATTCCCCTGCTGGGAACTGGCCTGCAACCCAGGCATGTGCCCTGACTGGGAATCAAACTGTGATCGTGTGGTTCGGCAGGCCCGCACTCAATCCACTGAGCTACACCAGCCAGGGCTCACGATATTTTGTTTTAATAAACAATATTCTGTTATCATGGCCAGAAGAGGTGCTTACAACTTAGATGATTCATTTATTCAAAAATCTCATGGACACAACTTAGACATGCACTGTTTTCAGAATCGCTGCCTTTCCCCATCTCACCCATACTACCTACTGAGTAGGATTCTCCTGTTGGCTTTGCTAGAAGGTGATGTATTGGAAGTTGATAGTTATGGAATGTTGTTGAGGGCAGTGTTTCTCAAAATGCACTCCTCAACCACCTGTATCGGAATCACCTGTGTTCCCTATCTCTGTTGAATTGAAATTTCTGAAGCAATTGACTCAGAAAGTAGTGTTTTTAACTAACCACTGAGATGATTCTTAGGCATATTTAACAGCCTTTAGAGATCGTCTCATCAAATCCTCCCCTGACTTCTATATGATGACACTGTTATACTCAAGTTAGTTAAAGTGTTGTTTTGAAAAAGTACTAGAATAGCCACATGCCTTAGAAAGTATGCTTATATGCAGAAATTGTTAGCCTAAAGTATAAAATCATTAACTGCATTTTAGAGAATTCTGCTTCATGGAAAAGCTAATATTACGTCTCTTGTGCCTGAAGAAGTTGCTTAAAACACAGATTTTACAAGGTTCCATACACCCTTGTTCCTGTTCTAGGCACTTGAAATACAAACATTTCAAGATTCCTGCTCTTGTAAGGCACATAGTCTATTTCATGTTACCCTTGAAACTATCATCCATCCTAAAATTATATGAAATGTTATGTGTATGCACTTTTTATGAGGGATAAGAGTTGGTCCAAAGAGTTGAACATACCAAAACTGGATCGGTTGCCCCACAGAATGCATGGAGCCATTCTACCCCTTCTCAATTGTCTCTGGGATGTGGGAGTTCAGAGCTAGAGTTCTCTGACATGGCTGTTATCTAGGAAGGCATGAGTCGGCATTTCTGGCTTCTTTTTTATAGCTCAGATAAAGATTGATCTCTTCCCTCAGCTACGTTTTGATGCTTCTCCTAAAATGAGATTTAGGAGGATTCATGTAGGTGTTTTAACACAAGGAGACTTACAGAGAAAAAAAAAATAAGGTCTTATCCTCCTCTCTTATACTAACTGCAACTGAGAAGGGCCTCTGACTCCTAAATGAAAGTGAGCCACGCATGCTCGCACACAATGTAGTTGAGTGGAGGATTGCTGTGCCGGGGCCAGAGATGAGAGGGAACATGGGCGGGCTGGCACAGCTGAATATCCACACTTGCTTTTCCTTCTCTTGATGTGTTCATTTTTATAACAGGTCAGCTCTAGATAGAGGCTACGGAAAACCTGATGTTAGTAATTTCTCTAATAGGTTGACGAATGGCCACACAACGATACCAAGTCCTCATCTGTACATTTTTTAAATTACTTGGAAAAAAATTTATACGGATGTAATTAAGAACTTTAAGATGAGGAAACTACTCTGGATTATCGGGGTGGGCCCTAAATGCCACCACAAATGCCTTTAAAAGAGAAAGGCAAGAGGAGACAACAGGCACTTAGAGGAGAAGGCAACGTAAAAAGGAGGAAGAGATTGTAGCAGTGGGGTCATGAGCCCAGGAATGCTGTGGCAGCCACCAGACCTTGGTAGAGGCGAGGGAAGGCTCTCTGCTAGACTTCCCAGAGGGAGAATAGCACTGCTGGATTCTGGACTTCTGTCCTCCAGAACCATGATGGAACAAATTTCTGTTGTCTTAAGCCCCAAATTTCTGGTAATTAGTTACAGAAGTCTCAGGGAACAAATATCATTGTCATGTCCCATACCATATGATGTGCTAGTTCTCTAGGTAGTCTGCCTGGACCCCAGTGGAGAATTTTCAGTTTTCCTTTACTTGCTCAAGTATCTTTACGATAAGACCTTATAACCTGAAACACCATAATTTTCTGTTCCTTGGAACTTGAAATAATCTATAGCATTCTGCTTATGAGCTTGTTTTCTATTTCTCAGGATGTCTCCATCACCAGGCCAGTGTGTGCTTAAAGAAAGCAAATAATTTATATTAAAGATATATATAATACTTAATCAAAATGAATAAGATTTAAAATAAAGTAGGAATAGGATATTTTAAAAGCTAAATAATGGGGACTTCCGCCAAGATGGAGGCATAGGTGGAAACACTGTGCCTTCTCCCACAACCAAGTTTGAGTACAACAGAAGTTTTAGAGAACTAGGACACACCCAAAGACCAGAACATGGAATTATACGGAAGTCCGACAGCTACGAACCGTTCAACGGGGACAGTAAGAGAGGCGGAGCCAGCGGCAGAGCGGGGTTGGGCAGGACAGATCCCCCGACCTAGGCGCTAGGCACGCGGGCAGCCCAAAGCCAGTCGGGGTGCGGGGCAGACTGACCAAGGTCGCACATTCGAGCACAGTGAGACGGACCACACAGGCCCAAGGGGACGAACCCAGTGGTGGAGGGCTGACAGCGGTGGCACACTCTCGTGCAGTGGAACAAAACATGTGGGCCTGGTGACGGTGGTGACTGTGGTGCCGGTGGGGGTCTCAGCAGCAAGCGGCAGAGGGAATCCATTGTCCCTCTTTGACCCCCGCCCCCACATACAACGTCACAACCCAGCGACTGAGTTGCCCTGCTCTGGTGAAAACCTAGGGCTCCGATCCTGCTACTTAACAGGCACGAACAGCCCAAAAGATGGTGCAAGAGGAACTCAAAGTCCCAGAGCCAATAACTCTAAGCGACCAACAGATTGCCAGCCTCTCAGAAGCCCAATTTAAAACACTGTTTATCAGGATGCTCACAGAATTGGTAGATTACAGCCACAAATTAGAGGAACATATGAAGGCTAAACTAATTGAAATGAAGGGAGATGCCCAGGAAACCAATAGCGATGGAAAGGAAACTGGGACTCAAATCAATGGAATGGACCAGAAGGAAGAACAAAACATCCCACCAGAAAGGAATGAAGAAATGAGAATTCAAAAAAATGAGGAGAGGCTTAGGAACCTCCAGGACATCTTTAAACGTTCCAACATCCGAATTATAGGGGTACCAGAAGGGGGAAAGAAACAGCCACGAGTGGAAAACTTATTTGAACAAATAATAAAGGAGAACTTCCCCAGTCTGGCAAAGGAAATAGACTTCCAGGAAATCCAGGAAGCTCAGAGAGTCCCAAAGAAGTTGGACCCAAG